>NC_042519.1:18096577-18401890 GCF_900963305.1 Echeneis naucrates
TTTATGTTCATATGTTTTATGTTTATGTATCTTCAGTCTTCACAATGAAGGTCATCGCCATCATCTCTGTGGTCTGTATGTTAGTCAGTCCATCCCTGGGTGGAATCAAAGACCTCAGCTCTCACTTCAGTGACCCTGAACCGGACCCTAGAGGCTTTGAAGGGGAGGAGACAGGGACTGTAGACGCCATTCCACTGGAGTTCCACAAAGAAAACACTGTCACTAATGACCTCATTTTTGATGATTTCGAGGATGAAGATTACATTGATTTTGATAAGATTCTGGCTGCAGGCAGTGATGATTACATGTAAGTTTGAATTGGTTTTATGTTTGGTAGATTACAGCACATGTGCAAAACATGTGAGAGATTAATGCAAAATTGGTTTTAAAATGTACCCACCTACTAATGCAGTTAGTAGTATCATTAATTGTGTTAGAATGAATAATGAATTCAAGATGGTTTCCAGTGAAGGGGATGAGATAGATGAGATTGCCACACCAGCCCCAGACATCGATATCTTCGCCGAACCCTCTGACCCAAAGATTCGTCGTGCGAGACTTCTCCGGCTGTTCCAAGGTCGGTCTCGCCTTCAACGCCTCAACATCGTCAATGCCCATTTTGGTTTTAACCTCTACCGAAGTCTTCGTAATGATGTCAACCAGAGTGACAACATCCTACTGGCACCTGCTGGGATCTCCATTGCTATGGGGATGATGTCTTTAGGGGCAGGACTAGGAACCCATGACCAGATCTACAAAGCTCTGGGATTTGCAGAGTTTGTCAATGCCAGCCACCACTATGACAACCAAACAGTGCACAAGCTCTTCAGGAAGCTGACACACAGGCTCTTCAGGAGGAACTTTGGTTACACACTGCGCTCCGTAAATGATGTCTACGTTAAGAGGGATGTCACAGTGAAAGACACTTTCCGCACAGAGACAAAGGCTTATTATTTTGCAGAGCCACAGTCAGTGGACTTCAGTGACCCTGCCTTTCTAGCCAAGGCCAATCGTCGTATCCAAAAGCTGACCAAAGGACTGATCAGGGAACCACTCAAGAGTGTAGACCCAAATATGGTTCTGATGCTGCTCAATTACCTGTACTTCAAAGGTGGGTGAAAATGAAGATACACCGTTCCACTGACTTTCAAATTATACATGTGAATTGAATGTTGCAGAGATGAGGAGCGTAAAATTTCTGCACAATTGTCCGTTTTAGCAATTTGAATAACAAAGTAAACATATGACTCATTAACCTTACACGATTGACAAACAGGTACATGGGAACAGAAATTCCCCAAAGAAATGACTCACTATCGCAACTTCAGGATCAACGAAAAGACAAATGTACGTGTGCCAATGATGAGCAACAAGGGGAACTATCTGGCTGCTGCGGACCACGAACTAGAGTGTGACATCCTCCAGGTGGGGGGCATCAGACTGATTAGGAAATTTAAGAGTAGAAAACTTTTCAAGCGAGAATCTATAAACAAGTCAAGTCAATTGAGCATCGTTATAATGAATTGTTATCACTTAATTTTAGCTCCCATACACAGGAAACATCAGCATGCTCATTGCTTTGCCTAGGAAGATCACTGGCATGAGGACATTGGAGCAGGAGCTCTCCCCCACTGTTGTCAACAAGTGGCTCAAAAACATGACAAACAGGTGTGCATGTACATGTCCTGTAAATAGTAACAAGACAAACTTTTTCAACTTTAAGTGGTTTTGATTAAAATGCCAAAAATGCTTAGACTTAATAGCCATTTAAGATCAATGTAATGAGAAAATTCTTCTATGCCACTCATCAGGACACGTGAGGTTGTGTTACCTCGCTTTAAACTGGAACAAAACTACGACTTGATTGCAAATTTGAAGGAAATGGGCCTCATTGACTTGTTCCAGGAGAGCGGAGATTTTTCTGGAATGACCTCTGAGAAGGTTGCCATGAACTGGGTGAGTAAGACAAAATCACCAATGAAACAAAGGAAAAAAAAAGCCAACTAATCTTAAACCCAGATTTTAAAACCAAAGGAAAGTCTCTGGATCATTCAGTCACCTGGAGACTTTTCATTATTCTTCCGAACTGTTTCAAAATGTCCTCTGAACTCCCTTTGCAGCTCAAGCACCAAGGAACCATCACAGTGAATGAAGAGGGGACAGAAGCTGCTGCTCTGACCCAGGTGGGCTTCATGCCCCTCTCCTCCCAGATCCGCTTCACAGTGGATCATCCCTTCCTCTTTCTGATTTACGAGCACCGCACAGATTGCCTTGTGTTCATGGGCCGGGTGGTTAATCCCTCACAGAGCTAAACAGATGACTAAACTGTCAAACTGTCAGAACATCAAACTAAGTATTAATGACACTCAGAAATAGTGATTATTACGGGGTTGCTGTTTTTAAATAGTTAATATTTCAATTGGTGCAAGCAATGAATCTATATATGTACTTATTCTCTTACTGAACATTTGTCATTTTGTTCAGTTTGTCTAACTGACTCAACAAAAGCTTGTTATCTCTCTGTTAATGTTTTATCATTTGGAATGATGACTGTGTGGAAGGATGTGTTCAAAAACAAGACATTACATAACTGTCAGTACCCCCATGCTTTTGTGTATTAATTACATAAAGACCCTAAATGAATAAAGAGAAAAAAGGAGATAGTAAAATAATACATAAAGCCATTGTGCAATAAACAAGAAGGTATGGGAACACTTAAACTCATGACTCATTACATTATTATTTCCATTCTTAAAAAAAAATTGGTTCTTAATGAAGAAAATCACAACTAAGCAATTTCATAAAGATACTAAATAAACCAACTTTCACTACTATTTCAATACAAAGAAAAATACAATTTAATTCTTGTCCATTTTTGATGGACAATTAATACTATTGATTATTTATTCATATATACATTCATATATATTCATATTATACTATGTATTCCTAATTAGAATGAGCATTTATTACCTAGAACAAATTGAACCAGTGAACTGATGTCACAGATATTTGTACTGCAGCTGAAAGGGTAAATATTTGTTCATGGAGTTAAAAGCTAACTTACAGCTGTAACAACTCATCAACTCCTGTAGATCATTTAACTGCTCTGTGTGGGTATTTTAACACATTCTTGGAGAAAATTACTAAGAATTGTCTAAAGTGGAAACAGTTTGAACAGACATCACATGGAGCACTCACCACAGCAATCACTGGGATAAGGACTCCAAGATTTCCAGCACTACTTGATGCCTACAGGAGATCAAAAGCCATCACAAATTTATTAACATGGCTGTTCTCAGTTTCTTGTTGCATTTAATTATTTGTGTGTGTGTGTAATTATGTACCTTCAGTGCTGGCCCCTTGTCAGAGGCCCTCTCGCTGGCTCTCTTTCCCTCAAGGCCCAGTTGGACAAACAGTTCCAAAAGGTTCACCATCAGTTCATCCACCAGCTGCTCCCCCTGCAGGTTGGCTGCGATGTTGGCCAGAGCATTTATCACTGCCAGAGAACAGTGCCTTGGAAGGAAAAGCAACATTTCCTTGTAGAGATAAATATACAAAAGACCAACAACGAGTAACTACTGCAGATGTTTTTTAGATATTACAGAACAGGCCAATGTAACACAAACCAGAGAGAAGCACTTTAGTGTTATAATTTACCACCACTGACTGCTGAAGTGAACAAAAAGCAACACTTATTAATGTTCACCCTGTTATAATTTTTTATTTTAAGCCATAGCATTCCCTTGGTGCAAATGGTAGGTCAAGTCAGGGCACGATCAGATTCTGACCTGTAGCCATGATCTCTGTAGTCCTTAGTAGCTGAATAGACCACTGAACTGGCCTTCACGCTGATCTGCTGGAACAGGTTCCACACCTCCTGATAGATGTATTGCTACAGGTAAAGCAGACAGGAGGTAAGACAGTGCAGCCACAAATAGGTGAAATTCAAGATGAGATGAACTTTATGTCGGAAAAAAAAAGAAAAAAGGGGGGGGGTTACATGAGGAAATATGCAAGAACCATATCAGAATTGAGGAAGGTATTTTGTAAGTGATCTGTATCTGCCATTTGAGGTCAGATCCTTTTCCAGTGTTCTGGTAATTGTACCATGTCAAACCCACCCACTGTGTATAAAACTGAATACTATTAAAGCCCTGCACAGTGGGCAAGTAAACAGCAGCCAATGGGTTTACTGTAATTGCAGCATGTCAGTCCCACTGGGATTGGAAAAAGGGTCAATCTGCTCCTATTTACATAACTATAATTACTAGGTTACAGTTGTGAATAATGCCCTGGCAGTTATTTATTTCCCTTAGATCCCTTCTTAACTCTCAATATGAAAAGATACAAACAAGATGTTTTATATATGTCCCATCATAGCCATTATGTACTTACATTTCCTGTAATCACCATGCAGCCAAGCTGGTCGATGATGAGTACATCCAGCTGTGATGGAGGCTGGCAGAACTTTTGTTGCAGGATTTGTAGGATGTGCTCCATGACTTTAGGAGTGTCTCTTAGAGCCACAGCAATGTGGCCCAGTGCTCGAATGGTGTGATCTGGGATTAGATGGGCCTCCCTGACAGAACAAAAAGGTATATTTTTAGAGTAGCTACACATAAATTTCAAGGACCTCGCAGTGATTGCAAAACACAAAGCCCCTGACCCCCACCTAAACTAGAAATGGTGCTTACTTGTCATTTTCTTGTGAAATGTAAAGACGATTAGACAGACTAGCCATAAAGGCCTCCACTATCACATTATCCATGGTCAGACCAGCTTTCAGACATCTGAGAGATAAGAAA
Source organism: Echeneis naucrates (assembly GCF_900963305.1). Lineage (NCBI taxonomy): Eukaryota > Metazoa > Chordata > Actinopteri > Carangiformes > Echeneidae > Echeneis > Echeneis naucrates. Next base: position 18,101,386 of record NC_042519.1, read on the forward strand.
CACACAAAGCCGAAAATAGTTTCAATTCAAAGACATATTCATGTCTAATCCCAACTGTGCCAGGGGTTTGTCTCTGACCTGCAGATGTTGTCAATGGAAATGTCTCTGAGCTGCTCATACATGGACGGCTGGTCTTTCCTGCTTGACAGGACATTGTGGGTGGACTGAGAATGTTCATTAGTCACATTTATCCTAATTTCACCTGTGCCTTAAAAACAAGAGACAGCACACAGATGGAATAATCAGCACAAAGAACTTAAAATCAGAATCATAATTAGAAATACTTCATATATCACTCTCGGGAAATTCTGTATAAATGAGCATTTCATAAGCTATGACAATACAAAATATTTATAATAAAACAGGTTAACGTTAAAAAAAAAAAAAAATAAAAAAAATAAAAACATCTATGAAAACAGCACACTGAAGCACAGAAACAGCAGAACCCTGAATTTATTTTCCAGTTGTCTGTCTGCAGCTGCTCATCAATAAACGCTCTGTTAAGATCAATGATAGATGAGAGCTGGATGTGGCATGACAATGTTATTGATGCATCATGAGTCACAGCACTCCCATCCCGTTATCAAAATCCTTTTCAATGTACAACCTTCCAGCTAATCCAGCTAATATTAATGATATTTTGTAAATTCTTTCAAATTTCAATGAGAATTATTATTTTAAATAACTGCACAAATATCAACTTTGACTTAATCAACATTTTTAGCAATTCTACAGTCTAACTCTTCTTCCACTCTTTTCCTTGATCAAATTACAAGAACTGCTGCTGAGATCAGGATTCAACAGGGTCAACAGTATGAAAGGCCAAACCCTTAATGGGCCGCAATGTACTCCAGAACAAAATCAGGCAACACAGATAAAAATGGTAGTGATAAACATGGAAGCATAAACATGGAAGATTTATTTAAATCCCTCAGTCTGTGAGGGATTTAAATAAAGCAGTTTATGCATACCTGTGCTGTACTGGCTGTGATACTTATAGAGTTTTATGAGAACTGGGGAAGGAACCACCAGGAAATCCCTGAGAGAGGTTGTGGCTGAGTGAGCAACTACTGGAAACCTCTCACACAGTCGGCCCAGGCCCTAAGAAGCAGAAGAAAATTATTAGAGACTAATACCCAATCTATTTGAGAAAATACTTGCTATACAGGATTTCATAAGCTTCAAAACCCAGAGATCTCACCTACTCTCAACCCAGGATTTAATACTTTTCACCTTTCACTAACATTTTCACCATTTCAACACCCTTCTACCATTTCATGTTATACCTGTAGGCAACAGATGAGCAGCGGCATATGAGCAATGATGACTTTACTAGAGGTTTTCGACTGCAGCTTCTCTGACAGCTTTGTGCACAAATTCTCTGCACCTGAGGAAAAAAGCAACAGGAACAATAAGTGAGACAATCAGTACGGATGAGCACATCCAGTATCCCCCTGATTACAACATGGTAAAACACTGCTCTGCTCTTTCCACTATAACTGATTACCTTGTTCGTCTTTGACAGCCCATACCATGAGATCCACACATGCAGCATTGGCTTGGCAACGAAGCTTGAGGGGGCTCTGTTCGCCTGTCAAGCCCGCCGTATCACGAAGGACCCGCTGCAGCTCTGATTGACTGCTGCTAAATTGCTCCAGTACAAAGTCATGCACTTCCCGTACAAAAGACGACTGCAGGGCTTAGAAACATGATGAGAGCATGAAAATGTGACAAAGTAAAAAATAACCACAAGATGTTGTGGCTTTAATACATTCTAAATAAGTCATTTACTATGCCTTACCTTTCATGTAGTATAGTGTGTCCCGGAGCATTTTAAACACACACACATAGAGAGGGTCACTGAAGGTTTTGTAATAGAGGTTGATTCCAGGATTAGCCTTCACAAACAAAATAGAAAAACCACAGACATCATTGTGTTGATAACGGTGTAAATTTTGCTTTGAATTAACCTTGAAAATTTTTTGTGCATGCAGTGATTATATAGTATAGTTACCGCTATCACTTCTGTCATAGTGGCGTTCAGAGTTTTCAAAAATGAGTCGGAAACAAACAGTTTCACCTGTAAGTCGACAATATACACAACTGTTGATACAGACGCATTACACACATATAAGTTGGGAAATAATGAAAATAGTAGATAAGCAACTGGGTGGGCAAACGTACCATGCTGAGGAGCTGTCGGAGCAGTTCGACAGGCACCTCAACCTCATTTTCTCCAGCTCCCACAAAGAGAGGAGACACTGAAAAACTGGAGCTGACTGTAGAGAAATAGTAATCCGGGTCCACTGCACTGCTGTCTGGGAGGTAGGCACCTTAAGATGAAAGGTACCATGAGAAACAGGTGACAAGTGGAGCATGTATACCTGGCTCCTTCAGGCTGCCATGGGTAGAAAAAGAATAATGGTTTGGTGTTGCACTATATCTCAGTATTGAGATTACTGTCAACAGTCAAATTAATGTCTCTGTTATGGATGTCTTTGTCTGACTATTGATCATCTGTGCAGAAAGCTGACTCTAAGGATAACATTTAATGTTGTTGTGCTGAAATGTGCTCTTGTGTTCAACTGAAAGCGAACTGGAAATTTATCACTTAGTAAGACATATCTACATTTTGCCATCAAGAGCAATCTAACTGCACTGCTGTCTCTCTGAACTGACTCCAAGCATTAAAAACCAGATACAAGTTCCATTAAATAGAGTGAGCTCTATATGTGTTACCAAGCAACAAAAGCTTAATCTAAATTAGTATACCTTTATTATTTGCATGAATGCATTATTACAGCATGTGGGATGTGTCTGTAGTATATAAATCATGGAGCGTTTAGCATGTATACAGGAACAGATAAAAAAGAAAAAAAGGAGCTGATAAGCTCGGAAGAAGTAAGGGAATCCAGATTTACATGACAATTTTTTTAAGCAAACTGTGTTTGTTGCATTTTACCTTCAAAGTAGTGTGGGCCAGGGGTTGTAGGAGAGCAAGGTGAGTGGCCTCCTGGGTCTGAAAACACCTATGAGACAGCACATTGCAGAACATTTCTCTAGAGTTGACCAAACATAACCCCACTAACCCTAACCCTGCTCCGTATGGCTTTTTAGTGAAATTAATGCATACCAGAATATTATACCTCTGCAATTTCCTCCAACTGCCCTAACCCTAACCTTGTCCCAAACAATATGCAAGCTCAACTTCAGCATACACACACCTGTGCAGAGGAATCCGTGTTGGTCCCAGTGCGTCTGCGCAGAGTGTCACTCTGGCATGCTGTGAGCAGTGAGGATGGCAGGATGGAACGAAAGTCATTGAAGGATCTCCGCCGCACTCCCTCTGTTTCCTCAGTCACACAGCGAGCCTGGGGTGAATCTTTGGGGAACAACTTGGACAGCAAGGCTTCATCTGTGTTGCTGTAGCGGCCAAAAGCTCGAGTGATGCCCAACAGGCTGGGGACAATGTATCTGCACAGGTAGACTAGAGATGAGAGAGAATGAGCTTTTTCATTTTTGAAGGATTAATGACAGGGACTGTTAGGGATACCATTTTGTATAACTGTGTATATACCTTTGTCATGATTATCAGGTGCTTGGCACATCTCCTGCAAAGCCTGCATGACCTCCATTATAGCGTTCAACATCTGGAGAGGAATTAGTAGAAAAATAACCTAGCAATTAACTCAAATACATCCTGACCAAAGAATCATATATATCACTACCACTTCTTAAGCTGACCTCTTGTCGGGAGCCTGGGTCCCTCTGTGCCACATCTGCCAAAAGAGTCACTAGACAGAAGCTGAAATTTTCTGCAACTGGGAGAAATTCTGAAGAGCAAAAAAGATAAAAACATAATTACATACATTTAATGTAGTTGTATAGCAAATACCAGTAAGCATCCAATGAAAATTAGAGAAAATTTTTTTAAAAACATTCATAATGCTCCTCACAAGTTGATGATACAATCAAATAACAATTTACAGATAAATGGAAAATAAATAAGAATAATAAACATATCCTAGTGCACTGTCACAGCAAGTAAATGGAGGCAGTTGCAAAATAAAATCCCCAACAATAAGAGGATTGTTCTTACCCTTTCCTTTCTTTCCCAAGTTCTCTTCGATCCATTGGACCCGTGGTAGCCCTCTCAATAGGCTCAGCAAGTAGGGAACAAGTACGTCTTTGTGCTGCCAGCGTAAAGCAAATAATTACACACCACAAACCACAGCACTTGCATTTGACTAACAAGGACTGATAAGATCAAAAATATGAGGTACTGCTAGTTCAAACACAGGCAAATTCAAGTAAAATATATCAGTTTAACATTGGTCTTAGCATAATCAGATAGCAGGGAAACATTCCAGACTGTGTCTCAGTGTAATAAGGTTAGAGGATTATATGGCAGATGCCTGCCTAATCACCATTTTAATCAGATTATGAGAATTAAGAGAATAAGATTATCACAGTAATGTGTTCTGTGAGAGACACTGCCGTGATACTACTGACCAGCACCCACCTGTAGGCCAGACTCCACCAAGAACACAGCCAGTGCAATAACAGCATCTCTGCGGCGCACATCTAGAGTAAATACACCACGGACTTCCAGTGGACACATGCATTGCAGCTTCTGGACCTGAAAGAGAGGGGGAAAAAAAAAACTTGAGAATGAACCTATGACAGATATCAGACACTCCAATACTTATATTGGGTATTGCGGAGTTACACTTATAAAGCAGCTAAATTATTGCTGGAGAGTTTCGGTTATGTTAAACTCACAGTAGGAAGATAAACATGGAAGATCACCAGCGTGCATCCCTTATGAAGACTGGTCAACATACTTAATGCACTTTTTTTTTTTTTTTTGTAGTTTCACTCTTTGTTATTTAGTCATTTTACTTAACCTGTCTCTTTCTATTCTGGGGTTAAAGCTATGTTAGATTTAATGTGGGAATCATATGCAGCACAATCATCTTGTGATGGTCATTCCTAAAAAAAAAAAACAAAACAAACGAAAAACACGAAATTGGCCAAAAAACCATAAACATGACATAAAGTGCAAGGGACGCTGGCGACTGCCTCAATATCTTTATATTTTTCCACACACGTTTTAATTGTGTGTGTATATACATATTAACGCTTGAATCTCATTGTATTAGTCATAGAAACGTGTTTGCTTTCCACCCGATGGTCCCTGCAACAGGTTAGTACCTGTCATACCAAACTCCATTGTGAGTCCACTGTGAACCCTCCATCTCTCCTGCTCGTCACTTCGTAAACCTGTTTGTCTGCAGTGCCGATCAAGTCTGAGCACTCCGCCTGTCTGCTGCAGTAACAGGCAGCACAAACAGCGACGCCACTTTCCCATCGCTGCCCTCCTCCTCCTCCTCCTCCTCCTCCTCCTCCTCCTCATGGAGCCAACACCGGAGAAGACCCAGCTGCGGACACCTCTCAGCTGTGAGCTCGGCTGTCTTGTCGGAGAGCCAAACGAGCCGTCGCTTGTGCGGAAGCGCGGCTGAACAAACGATAACTGTTGCTTCGCGTCCGGCTAATTAACACAACGACGGTTCTTCACTCACCTTTTCGACCGGCGCAGGCCGGTGGGCGGCCAAGGAGCGGGCCAGAGACAGGACTGTGTTGAAATAAAAGCCCCTCGTACCGCCTCCCATTACTGACATGTTGAGCCCGACATCAAACCAGAGAAATACGGCGGAGGGGAAACAGCCGAGCAGCTGGCGCTGGCACAGCCGCAGTACGGCAACACAGCAGGGACAAACAGGACGAGCGCGGGCTGTGATAAGAGCGGCTCGGTGTTTATTAAACTGTTTATTAAAAGTCAAAAAGACATCGACTTCTAGTTTTTTTTTTTTTTTTTTTTTTTATATTTCAGATGTTTTTCGTAAATTTTCCTAAACCAAGAAGAATATGAGAAACAATTCACTTTTACATGACAACATTATTACTATTATCGATGACCAAACATATTTAATTGATTTTTTTTTTGTCTACCACAAAATTGTTTATGCCTTCCATTTTAGGGGCTGCATTGGTAAAAGACCAATACTGCATTAGCAATAAATTTATAATTTTCCCTTTATCTTTGTGTTTTTCTCAGTAGCAAACATGGAAGCTAATGTGCAGATTAATTTTAATTGATAACATATTGAAGCCCATGTACAGTGGGAATATTTCCCACACACCGTGTTTAGTATCATTTCCATTAAATGTCACATCCACAAATCTAAATTAGGAATAATAGGTCGAACAATGGTATTGTTGAACTAAAGCAGCCTGTTACCCTCTGTGTGAAACAAAATTATTATAAGATAAAACATTAAAGATACAAATCCATTGTATCTCATCAATTCAGTGATCGAACAGTGGCTCAGCAAACTTTTTTTATTTTGTTGTATCTCCTTGTAAATGCATTACCATGATAAACGTGATTGAAACACTTACTTTTATTTTAAAATTTTCTATTTAATTATACTTTAACAAAAGAATAATTAGTCAAGCCAAAAAGCCCATAAAGTAAGGAGATATTTCTGAGTGAATATCAATGGGCAAATTAAATTAACCGATTTTAGTGAAAAAAAAATGTATTCAAAGTATATTATGCAAATCTTAAAGCCACAGGACAACTGTTTTGTTTTTGTTTAAAAAAAAATAATAACACAAAAATAGAGACTGACCGTCACATTTTCTAGACGGAACATGAAGGTGTGGCATGAGAAAAAAAGCTACAAAATCGATTTTTATTTCTCCTATGAAACATGGGAAAGGTTCATTTTTAATTGCACGTCGGATGCGTTTCTGGTGCGCAGGGTTAAATCACAACATGACGCACGGCTACGTCAGCCAACGTGACCGGAAGTTAATTAGGTCAGCTGATCGACAACAAGGTCTGCGGCTCCAACGGTCAAAGGTTTGTCTGTAAATTTGATCGTGTTTGTACTTTCAGTTGTTTCATTTTACTATACAATCTGTCGACACGAAGTGAAAACACCAATATTATCCCAGCGTCGCCATGTTTTAGTCGAAGGGTGTGGCCTTTTGGCTCCATTTCAGTCCTGCTGCTTTTAGCTGGTGAGCCAACACCCGTCGTTAGCTTTAACGGCCGAATCATCATATGACTAATTTACGACAGTAGTTGGTCTCTGTTTATTCAGCCTGTGTGGCTCATTGTTATAGCTTCATTTTAGCCAACAATCTAAAGTTAGTGTCACTTAGTTTCTCTCAAGAGTGGGATGCAGCCTGTCAGATTAGATACGTCGTGGAGGAAACACAGATCCATTAGTAAATAACAATGGTATACAGATAAACACTGTTATTCTTCATAAATAATATTATTACTAAATTAGTATCATCCAGTAACAATTAAGTAATGTATAAGTTGATTTTATTTTCACTTATGTTGTTGCTCAAGGTCCTTTAAAGTGACTTGAAAATTATCTGCTTATTTTCCTAATCATCAATGATTTTATCCAGGTTAGGAGATAATAGAAAATGGCTGTCTTAATGTCCCTCAGACCCAGATGATATCTTGGTTCGAACAAAATTACAACTACATAGTCATCCAATTTGCTATCATGTCTGACAAAGCGGAGAAGCAAATATTCAGATTTGTCATGTGATAATATTTCCTGTGTTTGCTTAAAAATGTCTGGAATGTCTCCAGTAACTTAAAGCACCTTTGCAGGTATATATGCAAAGCCTTTAATATTCATTAACAAATCATACTTTGTTATATGATTGTGTTATGCATATAAAAATCAGTGGAAAGTCGTACCAAGTAGCCCAAGATGAAGATCATGACATGAAGTTGGAAGCTGTAGAAATGGCGAGTAGAACTTTTTTTTTGGTTAACACCATACATGTGTATCTGTTCCACAGATGGCATACCCTAAATCCCACAACCCATTTGCAGATGATGACGAGGAGGAAGATTTTAAGCCTAACAGAAAGGGTTTTGATGATGACCCCAGTGACAGCGGGATGAGTGAAGCAGAAAGGAGGCAGCGGTACCTACAGCAGGAAGTGATGCGTACAGCCCAGTCTGCTGTGGACAGCAGTTACCGCTCCATTGGCCTCATCTATGAATCAGAGAAGATGGGTGTGGAAACAGCTGAAGTATGTCAAAGGAATCAGCTTCCCTCTGACACAAATAATTACATGGTCTCTGAAAATGTGACAATGATCATCTCTCTGTCTTTGTTTCCGTAGGAACTGATGCGTCAAGGGGAGGTTCTGAAGAGGACAGACAAGATGTTAGACAACATGGATCAAGACCTGAAAACCAGTCAAAAGCACATTAACAGCATAAGGAGTGTGTGGGGTGGCCTTGTCAATTACTTTAAGGGCAAGCCAGAGACAAAGCCGCCACCTGAAGAGCCTAAAGCTTACCAGGGCAGTGAAAGGTGAGATTCAGTCCATCAAAAACACAACCCTGTCAAATGTAATATTTGAGCTTTGGATAATCAGGCCCAATTTATTCTCAGCATAACTTTTAATTGAATTGTGTGGTTTTACAATTGCCAACCACTTGCCATTGACTGTCCTTCCTTAAATAGTGAAACAATGTCTATCAGTATTTCTCATGTTCAGATTACAGGGTGCTTTGTCTAGCAGCAGAGAACATGAAGATAAGTACCAAGCCAGCCACCCGAACCTGAGAAAGTTAAATACAGGAGGTAAGCATTCATACAAGAATGTCAGCTTGGCACTGTACCACACACTGGCTGCCACAATTTTTGATTTCTATATTTCAGGATTTGGAGCTGCTGCATCAGTAGATGATGGCTCATCTAGACAAAATGGATATCCTCAGAACAGACACCTTAGGGAGGCTCACCAAACCCTCGACAACAATTTAGGTAATTTCTATCTTAATTCTCTTGTATTTCAATTTGATTGTACAACAAGATTTCCTCAAATTTGATCACAGCAAAGACACGAGGGCTCCCAGACTTTGGTATTGTTTAGATGATGAAGATAATTATTTACTATAAAATATCCTTCATCAAAACACTTTTTTTTCCTTCAAATGTATGACCAGAAAACACCCATTGGGAAGTCAGTTCCAGTCTACAATTGGGTCTAACGTCACACATCATTTTGTGAAATTATCTAGGTGAGATGTCTGATGGCCTGAGACGACTTAAGAACCTTGGACTCGGTCTCCAGTCTGAGATAGAGGCCCAGGACGACTCCATTGATTCTCTGCTTAATAAAGTGGACAAGATGGATGTCAAGATCCACAACACAAACCAGCAGATTAAGAACCTAAAATAAAACAAATACTTGGACTCATTTTAGAGAGGAAAAAGTCAATGTCTTCTCACCCGTTCAAATACACTTATTCTTTGATTTCGTCTTTTTTTTTTTTAGCAGATGAATAAGCAAACCCCTTTTATCTACATTATTATTATTATTATTAGTAGTAGTAGTATTTTCTTGAGATTAGTCCAGAACGACTTGCACGACATGTGTTGAATTTTGACCTGCCAACTCACAAGCCTTGCAGAGCTACCCCACCTTAAACTGTGATTACATGTGCTTTTAAGGGAAGACTCTATTCCAGGTGTGTATGACAAGAAGGAGACTCTGTTCAGGTAAAATCTGATTGTTTCCAAATTTGCATTGTTTGAGTGATGAGTTCATCGGTTTTTCTTTGTCACACAATTGGCTAGTTAGTGGTTAGTTTTCTCATAATTCAGGCTGAATAACCTGAATTCAAGCTGAATAGTTTTTTTTTTGTTTGTTTGTTTGTTTTTTTTTTTATTTTAAATGAGGTTGAGAATTTGAAATGGAATTCTAACTTTGTAAAGATGCAAGAACGCTGCACATGTCTAAAAGAATGTTTTGTGCGAGGATGCCTCCACAGTTGTACAAAAAGTCACTTTTGCCTTACTTGTAATGTGTGGACAGTAGTTTGTTTTGTTTTTTTTTCTGTACCGTTATTCATCATTTCCACTGATGCATCTTATGATGGTGCTTCACTTTTTCAAATTCCTCTATATGAATTATATTTTTGGCTTATTGTATGTTCATGTTCATAATGCTTTCTATGACTTTATACAAATTATTTATGTTGATCTATATCATAGTGAATGCTGCGAATGGAATTAATTATTGTATAGCATCAATAATGTGAACAAGTTACCTGTGAATATTAAAAAAAACCTTTAGAAGCTGAAGGAATATCTCCAGTATTAGAATCACAAATGTCTCCCAAAGATGATTAGATGATTAGAAGATCACTTTGGTAAAATCTAAGAATAATCAAATAAATGAGGAGCCAAATACCCAGTGTTTTAACTTTATCATGCATATCATATATTCTAATCAAAAACTACTCATAATGATAAACATAACAATAAATAATAAAAACCTTTGAAAGTCAAATCTTGCAAATCACAGATACGACCTCTGCTGACTTGGTGTGGCAACCCTAAATATGGAAAAGCTGAACGGGGAGCAGCAACATTGAGTGTCTGGAAGGGTGGTGTCTCATTAGCAGGAATTCAAAAGCACCACAAGGTGTTGCTACTGTTCCGGGTTGGAATTTGGAAAATCCTCTGTTGCAAAGTACTGCTGTTTATGTTTGATCAGTTGATATTTTTAAGGGGCCAGGTTGATTTAGTTTTGTAGGTTGAGCCCTCAAAATAATGGCAAAAATATATCTTATTTTCATGCCCTCTTAGAATTAAAAACAGCAAAACTGTTCTCTCTTCTCTTAGTAAGCGACCAAAACAACCAAAACATTGAAAGAAAGCAAGATTGTCACACAGTTAAAATACACAAAAATTTTGCATTATTCTGCTTTATAAATTTGCATGGCTCCAAAAATTAGACATTTATGATAATTCAGTGCGATAATCTCAGGATGTGTTGAGTGTTTACCACACCGGTTCTGTTGTGTACCAGCTGTGTTGCATTGAGCAGCTCGGGTCCTCCTGTCAAAGCGTCCATTCATTATCATTCCTCTGTGTTGGACCAGCTGCTTCCACACTAGCCAAAGGCCTTCATTAGGGTGACTTGCTAATTACAGTACACACATCCTAAAAACACTTAAACATACAACAGTGAGGCGATGCAGAGGGAAAACAGGGGTACCACGTTACCCATCCCAGGCCCCTCAGTGTGACGACTAAAAGGTGGCGTCTGTGATACTTCAAGTATGTGTCAGTTAATATTCTGTTTTTGAGTAAGAGAATACTGGTTAGGACCAATCCAATTTCTAAGTAAAGGAGAAGCACCTTGTGAAACCTCTGAAAATCGGTTTAGAGGGAAAACGAAGCAGAAAACGCTCAAGTTTGTTAAGTGATATTCTTCTTTTCTCAAAGATTGACTCCCTCTGGGCCTTAAGCGACCACTCATTTCTGTGACTTCATCACCCTCGTATCGGATGTGATTATATAAGATGGTCAGACCCGTAAATGTGCTGAAGAAGGGACCACAGGTTGGAGGTGGCACCACACATCCATCGGCGCCACCAATAAACGGAAGTCACCTCTGGGTTCTTTCCCTTCACGCCATCCATGGGGGCCGGGAGGGCTTTGAACAGCTGTCTTGCCAAAAGCAAACAGTGGCCATGCTGTGACAAAGGCTGTCGGTGCTGGAATGCCCCCCTTTTCAGCAGACGTAATCCCAGAACACACTACTGTCGGAGCCCATCAGGCACTGGGCCAGAGATGGGCCTTCCTGCCCTTTGGAAAACGGGTTAGCAGCAGAGGCAGGGCAGCTAGGGGGGTAAAGCCTGCTTCAGAAGGGATGGACTGTCAGGCTGACAGCACTCTATTGCCACTGTTGTAGTAAGAGAAAATAAAGAGTTGTGCTGACCCAGGAGAGTTTGGTAGGGAGTTGGGGAGAGGGAGGAGGACAGAGAAAGAGGGGAGGGCGGCTAGAGAGATTAATGGAGGAGGTGAAGTTCAAGTGGCTCTGAGATGAAACACATGAAAGTAGCCTGCAGCCAGAGTCCATCCCAAAGGACTCATTTTGGAGTTGTGTATTTGTTAGATCTTACTCATCTGGTGTGTTGCAAAGCCTTTTTCTTCTGTGCTTGTTATCACTTACATGAAGCGTGCTTTTGAATAAACTCAGGTCTTTGGAAACAAGTGACCTTTAACATTTCTCCACTTCAAGCCTAAAAAGGTGGCATGTATAATGTTAAAAATCGTAAACGCACCCTGAATACTGCTCTAATTCATCCGTCCTCTACTGAGCAGCTTCACTGAACTTGATCTGGTCTGATTGGTATGAAGAACAAAAAAAAAGGACAAAAAAAAAACAATGATTTTATATGTAAAGAGTTACAGCCTTTCTTAGACAGAGTCTGGCTTTGGACATCATCTCCTCCATGTGTAGCCAGCTAGTCCAGAACAAATACCAGCCAAAGATCGTGCATCACATCTGACAGTTACATCACAAAGACAAACCCCAAATTTCAGGAAAATGTAACTCAACAACATGATTATATACTCTGGCTGTCGTTTTGCTTGTCGTCATCCCATTTATAACGCAAGTAAAAATGTCAAGAATGCAACAAAATTGTGTTTAAGGGCACATGTTCGCATTAAGTTACATATGTTGTCCCTGTAACTGTGAGCTGCTGCATGTAAACACTGGTCAAACTGAGGTATATACTTAGGAGAGCTATGCTCATAGTAGTAACTGCTGATTGGAGAACTCATAAATGGGCTCTCTGACACTTCCAGCACCTTAGCAGAGAGAAGTGGTCAGGTGGAGCGGCGAGTGAGGAAGTCACTTAAAAATATGTCATTGGTTCATCTAAAATCAATGATGTATTCAAGAAAAAATAAACTACACCCGAAAAACATGACCATAGTGAGGAGAAATGACAGTATAGTTGTTTATTTTTGCTAATGGACAGTGTACAGAGTATGCTGTGTCGCACTAATAAAATCATGACTTGATTTATAATAAATAAACACAAACACATACACAGACATGGGAGAGAAAGAGAAAGTCACAGCTTTCAAGAAAGAAAAGCCTCCTTTTTTCTTTTTTTTTTTTACTGGTACTACATATGTCCTCATCTTAAAAACCATCTGTACAAGAGATGTGGGAGGGTGTTCAAAGCTGTTTGACTCACTCCTGTTTTTTTTTTAGTCAAGAAGGTAGTGCTGTGCATCTACAATTTCATTGAAAGGAATCATCAAGAGACAACAAGAAGAAAAACCAAAGTGCAGATCAAGGATCTGCGGGGGATGCTGGGAGGAGATTCTGTTAATAAAACGGGAGTGACTTAGTTTGGATGATACTTTGATGGAACAAACTCCCTTCGGAAATTAATAAGACTGCTGAATGAGGTAGGGAGTCAGAGAAAACAATTAAGAAGCACTTCTTATCAGTCACAGAGGACACAGTGGACAGAGAGAACCACAGTGAAATTCTCAAAAATGGCTGTTTTTCCTCTCCAACAATATTATGGTCTAAACAGATGGGACTGATTTTTAGCTATGAGTCACTTTAAACTATTAAAAACATCAGTGACCTGCCAGAAGAAGAGGCAGATAAAGGCGGTTTGGTGGGAGACAAAGACAGAAATCTATGCACCTGAGAATCAATACCTGATATTCACCTTGTCTTGCTGATAACTGTGTTTTTGAAAAGAGATCATAATGGAGAAAAAAAAAAGTAAAACACACATATAGTGATTAGCAATGGACATAATTTGGAGGAACCAGTTTTCAGCATCTCTAGCCTGCAGGTGATATTTGGACCTTTGGGTTGGAGCTTAAACTGGGTGCAGCAATTGCTTATTGGTGTTTAAACTACAAACGAATAAGTCTAGCTATATAGACACATATACATTACACATAAACAATCAAAAGTAGAAAATGTATAAAGCAAAATAATATATTTATATATTTATACATTATGCATTCATAAATGCACTAGCATTGATGGAGGTAGATAGCAAAGATTCAGAGGTAAAAAGGTAAATAGATGTGGCTGTGCTTTGGAGGAGAAAAAGAACATAACGTGGCTGTAAAATCTGAAGTTAAATGTAAGAATTTCTGCGTGCTTAGCGATAGTGTATACAGAGTATCAGGTGAGAGGAAAAAGTGGCAGGATGCTGCTGATCTCCTTGAGTTACCCATCCAATAATCTGGATCAGAGGGGTCGGGATTGGTTGGCGGGGCTCTCCACGGTTTGCAGGAGGTGTTGGTGGAATTAAATTCCCCGCACACGTATGTCTGGGTTTAACAAGATCTCAGCTCATACAAAGAGCACAGAGTAAGGGGGACAGTGGCAGCCCTTAGAAGACGACTCCCGTACCCAGGAGCCATGACAGCCCGGGACTGATGCTGCAGCCCAAAATGTTCTAAGGACAAAACGATCATATCAGGCTATGGTGTAAAAATCTGTTTTTCCACATTAGCCTACGTCAGACTAATTAATGGCTCTTTTGTATTTACATGCATGTTGAATGGCATGTTTTAGCTTTGCTCAACTCCCGATTGTGTCTGTTTTACAACTGGGAGAATTATGCACAGATAGTCTTCCAACTAATTCATCACACTGTACCTTAAACACTGTGCAGAAACATAAAACATACATTCCTTGTACACAAACTGAGAGCTGCTAAAGGTTAACGTAGCTTTTGTGTTTTTGGTTGTTTGGTTTACCTGGTGCTCTCGAGGCCGTCACCTCCACAGCGGTCGGACTTGGACATGGCATCACTCTGACACTCTGCGCAGACCAGCCTTTCTCTCACCAGCTGAGCACTCCACAGTTTGAGTTTACATGCTGCACTGGCCTGTTTCAGCCGCAGGTACACACAGTAACTGTACACACAAACAGAGGGAGGAACAGGAAGGAAAAGTAAAAAATGGCTGACTTGACTTTTAATTTCTAAATCTGGCAAAATGAAAGTGACCAAAAAGTTTAAAGCGCAAATTTTTTGGAACCTGAGAACTGAATCCTGAGAGAATCAGACAGGGTGCTGCTCAAACGGCCCCAACACCAAGAGCTCAAGATCAGATTTTGTTGTTCTTTGGAATGAGCTTTCCACTCTTTAATCATTCACCCATTTACGTCAGGTAGCGTCAAAAAAAAAGTCCAAATGAAGACGTTTAAACAAACCTAGGCCTTCGCCAGCTTGGCTTGACTGATGAAAGACAAAGGGGTGATTCATCTCAGCAAGTTGCCAAATCAAATTTTGATTATATGAGATTGGCTCGTTTTGAAGGTGATCCAGCAGCTTCATGGTCATCTACCATATCCTGATATCAACACAGCTCACTCTGTGCACTGGAAACAAAAATAAAGCCTTGTCTTCTCTGATCCCTGTTGTTTTCTGGCAGGCACTTTAACCTCCTCTACTATTTATTTTGTCTATGACTCAGTCAGCTGTGACTAAAGCGCATCCCCAATGGGATGGCTTATCAAAAACACGATGTTCCCATTTTTTCAAGTTTTCCAACAGTAACATTGACATTTTTTCTTTTTTTAAGGTATTGCAGTAGTTACATTGGAAGTGTTGGGGATACTAGGAAGAAAATATCTTCTGTTAAATGGATTGCGTCAGAAATTTTATTAGCAGAGTAAAAAAAATAAATGCTGAAATACCAAGTGTATGAGTCTAAATTAATTCTCTAAATTAGACTTCGACTTAAGTAAACCACCAAGGCTTTAAATCCTTTAAAACGCCGTGCAATAATAACGAACATCTTTGTATCTTAATTCCTGAGAGATATTACATCTTTCAGCAATTAAAGCTGGCTCGTCCAAGTGTTTTACATCTCTGTGAAATCTTAGTCCTTTCATTAATTTTACGGAAATATATAGAGAGCCAAAGACTTGTAGAATCATAATTTCATGTCATCTTAACTCGTCATTTCCTGGGTCAGTTTCCATGACAACACTGGGGCTCTGTCAGTGCGCCAGATGTCTGGTTGAAACCCAAACTCTGTATGAACCGTGCTGAATTTCTCACAGTTATGAGTAATGTGCTTCCAATCCCCTGATGCCTGTTGTTGCTGTCCAAACAAAGGTATCCAATGTCCATTTTAATCAGCTGGAAAGACCGCGGGCTGCCAGGAAACAGGCCGTGATTTTATTCCCTGGACTCAGATTTTTCCATTTCTGAGAACATCTGCAATCGGATCAAAGGGGACATCTCTGTCTGAAAGGTTTACCTCTTACTTGGATTACGGTTGCCTTATCAGTAAAGGCCAGCCCATGACACTAATATGCAGTGAAAACGTTCATGTCACATAGTCAAAGTAATTTCAAGGCTCTGCATGATAGTTCTTCAATCTGTCTTGTAGTACACAGCAGAGCTTGACCTTTGAAAGGAAGGAAAGAATGATATGAACATGGAGAAAAATCCAGGGGCAATTTCACCAAAATGCACGGATAGTGCATTTGTTTCCCCAAAATTGCAGCCTCAGTCCAGCACCGGGCAGGGGATCACACAGTTCAGCTGTAATTCCTACCTCTCTGCACATATGAAAGCCTGTTTTAAGGAGGAAATCAAAGTAGGTCAGCCGGATCAGTCATGAGAGGTCCGATGTGTTTGTTTGCTGTCTGATAATAGAGGCCTTACCTGGCCTTCTCCTCCTTCATCAGCATGTGTGGTCGTCTCCAAGGGTCCTTGAAATTCCTTTTGAAAGAATCAGGCAGGATCTTTGCCACCTCTGAAAGTCAAGTGTGGGGATGGAAAGGTTAAGAAGTTAGGAAAAAGCCACTCATTCCTGATGACTCAAAATGAATCAAAGTGAAACTTTGGTCCTACTCAGTTTTCCATGAAAAGCCTTTCTCGTAGGACTGTTTGTTTGTGTTCTGGTGTTATAAATCACCGGATAAGTTGCTTCAACGGTGAAGTAACCTAACTGAGGTATTTTGAAATAGTACAGCTGGCGATAAGGCTGCAGAACAGATGTGTGCAAATGTGCTGCAGAAAGCTGTTAATAAACGGTCCCCCAGAAGATACTAGAATATCAAATGAATATGTAACATAGTTCAAAGCAGTTTGTGCACGCAGAAACGCACGCAGAACACAGAAAAGGTCATGTTCTCACCTTTCGCACTGCTGCATATGGCGTTGTTGCCAAAGCAGCCTCTGCGCTGCTTGAGGTCTGGACAAGGCGTGCCACCGTTTCTAGGAGGAACAGACACTTGGCGACTCCTTTCCGTGCTGCCAACTCCACATGGAGATGTGCACGATGACCAGGGACCCCATGAGCCCACCACACAGTCAATTGCTGCTAGGGAAGCAGGGATATTTAGAGATCAGCTGAGGGTTTTTCATAATCAGGAGAAAAAAAATTGTAAAATAAATATGTGGGGGGAAAGAACGCTTCCAACTGTTGTTTTGGGCTTTCTCGGTGGTAGTCAAGTATTTTGAGGAATGAGTTTTAAATTGCGGAATATTTAAAGAAAACCAATTTTGAAGCTCTCTCCAGCTGTCTTATCATGAAAAGGGGTCTAATTCTAAGGAATGACTACACCTTTATCCCAGATTAACTTTCCTCTAATCTGTTTTGCCATGTTTTACTGCATGACTGAAAGTATGAGCTGGAACACATAACACTGAGCTCAGCAGGTAGGTGGGTGGCAAAAGAGGGCCTGGGTCATTACCATCTACTAACATCAGATCAGCCAAAGCCCAGACTCAGGAAGTCTGTGACCTAGGTCATGTGTGTGGTGTGCCATTTAAAACAAGGGATCTAATTTTTGCATCCTGTTCTCTCTGGTTTCCCCCGACTCTGCACTTCAACACACAGACACACACACACACGCACGCACAAAGACAACATGTAAACACAGCAGCAGCAAAAACAACAATCAGGCTTCGGCAGACTGATTGAGCCAATTACATCAGGCTAAGAGGAAGCTGTATTTCTCAGACGGCTGCTCTGATCAAAGCCAGGAGCCAAGCAGTAAGCAGTAATCAAGTCTTGTCAAACACTGAGATTTAATAGCAGCTGGGAGGAAGTGCTCCCGTCATCAACACATAAACAAGGACAGACTGGCACTTAAATGCTCACACACAAATTGTTAAGTGCAAAAATAGACATTTACACAAAACAATGGTTTTTCAGGAAGTGTTATTTTACCATTGTGCAGGTGCACGCAGCTTGTAGATCTCAGATGCTCTTGGTAAAATTATAGGGAGGGAGACAATAAATACACGATATCTGAATATAATTGCCTCTCCCTCATTCAGTCTTTATAATGCACGCTCACCACACTCAGTACAATGCTGCAAGTGTGTAAGTGTGTTAGTGTGTGTGTGTGTGTGTGTGTGTGTGTGTGTGTGTGTGTGAACAGGAGAAAGAGAGAGAGAGACAGAGAGCTTTCAAGGTGCCGCCTGTTCGGTTCATTCCCATGGTCCTGTTGGGGTTTCGACGGGGGGGCGTCTGTCTCAGTGACACAGCCGATCCACAAAGCCACTGTGGAATCTCTGCATTCCTGCACATTAGTGCTGCCCACCTGACACTCGCCTTTCCCAGATCAGCACACACACACACACACACATCGAAAACAATATCTGTCCGAGGAACCCACACACTTGCGCTCGTCACATCCTCAGCGGTCACCCTAAAACACACATATGTTTCGCAGAGTGGCAAGGGAGGTTCCTGAGCGTCTAGGGCGTTGATCGAATTAGACACTTTATCCATGTCAGCGTCCTCTGGCGTCCCACTGCTGTGTCCTCGCCTTTCCTTCCCTCCTACATCCTATGACGCTCTGACAGGAACAGTTTCAATGCTGCGTTTTTTCTCCCTCACAGCCAGAAAAAAACACGATCAAGCACTGCAGAAAGGCTCTTTGCTCCAGATGGTGTACAGTGAACCCAATGGAGTCGGCTAATTCCCGCACCCAAGGGGGCACAGGGCTCTTCCCCCTCTGAATGACACCAACACAGACAGAAACAGAGCTGAAGCCCTGTCTGAAGCCTATTGGCCCCGGAGCACCACAGGTCATAAGGTTATTACCAAACTGTGGTGGTCCACGGCTCTGTTTCTGCAACAGTCCCTACACCCACATGATAACCCTGCTGGCAGTCTGACACAGCCTGACCCACACTGCTTATGGCCACCGTTGTCCCCCGTCTCCATTGTTGATGAGAAAGTCCCCAGTTGGAAAGTCCGTCACCACCTTTGACCTCTGACCCCAATACAGGAAACAACTGGCGCTCGTTGTCAGCAGGTTAAGCTTCTGTCTTTACAATGAGCTACTTTTTTTATGCTCTCAGCTGCTTTAAAACGTTTTGTTCTATAAGAGATCCAGTTAACTTTTGAAACATAGGGTTCATTTTAAAGTGAATTTTAAAGCAGTATAATTAAAAATTTGACAAAAACTGACTTAAAAGTCTTGAAGGTGCATTTTTCCCCATCAGCTTTTTGCTGTACGTGAAGAGATCCTACATGAACACATGCAGGATGCCAAAATGAAAACCATTTCAACTGCAACCAGGTTTGGGGAGGAGTGGGCTTAGTCTTGGTATCATTGATGCCCATTTATGATTTGATACCAGGTTTTTCGGGGAGAGGGGGGGTTAGCGAATGATGCTATAGGAAGAGATTTTGTAAAAAATACAGTTGAAATAGAGTTTAGGAAGAGAGGAGTTTACGTGGACATAGTTTGTGGGAGACTGGCTAACCTTCCTAGCAGCTGGCAGAGCTTCAGACAAACTGAAACACAGCACCAAATGCATATCCAGCATCAGCACTTTTATCTGCCGACTTGTCGGCCAATCTCCAGTCACACTTGTTACAGTCAGATAATAGTCTACAATCTAGCATTTCACATTTGCATTCCTTTGCTTTTTCTTTCACTGTCTCTGAATCCTGCTCCCATTTTAAGGTCTCATAACAAAAGATCTGATTATCAGGCCTTCCCCCACAATTTGCTTTATCTCCGTCTCCATTTATCACTCTGTCCCTTGTTCTTGGTCCTCCATCTGTCTCCCTTGTTTTTGGGTCCTCTTTTTCACTTTCCCACCCCCTTCAACTACCGCCCATCTCCTGTCTGATAGGACCCAGATGTCAAGCTGCTCTGGAGAACCAATGCACCTCAAAATCTCAGTCAGCCTTTCTCCGTGCCGAGTGCTGGGCCTTGGGCCCATCAGACAAGCCTTAAAATGTTTGGCACCTCAAGGGAGAACTATAAGCCTGTTAACAGGGGGGAAGGACACGGGACTGAGTCTCATTAACAGGTTAGCATATAAATGTTTCTTACAGCCACCCTGAAAAGAGGAGTCAAACACACCAACTTATTAAAAGGATTCATGGAAAACAGATTTTCTGTTAAAACAGCCGGACATAAAAAGTGCCTTCCTCAAATGGCCACCCAACACACAAACTGAATGTACCTGTTAAACAACTTGTTGGAAGCAGAAACTCCTTTAGAAAGAAAAACATCCATTTATCATAACCTAGATGAATGCCTTTCCGTCCAAATAGGAGCAGTTGTCCTGGTACGTGCAGTTCGTGAGCATCCACAGAAATTTGACAGTACGCTGTCTACAACAGCTGACTCTCTGATGGAGAACATGCTGGAAACACGGATGTGAAGGTAGGTGGATAGGAGAAAACGTTGTGGCATGACAACATACAAAGGAGGAGAGGCACGGGCATGTGCAGGAGAGACAAATGAGTGATGAGTAAAGCTGTGGCGTAACTGAGGCTGAGGCTAAAATACATCCTCCTGAGAACTACCAGACTCCAGAGTTGGGGAGGAGAGGCGCCTCCCCTCCATCCTCCCATGAGCCAGTTTGTCAACTCCCCACATTTCTGACACTGGACATACAGTATTTCTGACATGTACTCAAATTCTCGCCTCTTGACCTGCCTCCTCCTCTCCTTCTGCTTCCACCATTTATAAACTTTACTTTCCAAAATGCCATTTGACAACCCTTGGCGACCCAGCACATCTCATTTCAATATAGCGAGGCTTCTGCCAGAACAGAATTAGTTATAGTTAGTGAACAACGTGTAAAAGATTCCCAGAGATTATAGAAAGCTTCTCCATGTCAGTCATTGATAAAAGATCAGTTTTGCTATGAAACGTTTACTTTGAGGATGTCATCAATTTATGTGATGTGGTTTTCCTGATAAAAAGGATACATGGTGTTAACTTAACTTATATTATCTCATCAAAGTCTAAACTAGACTCTGTAGACCTCATATTCACAGCTGCTCACCTGCTCCATTAGTCACTCCTATCTTCAAATATAACCAGCGGGGGGGGGGGGGGGGGGGGGGGGGGGGGGGGGGGTCGCGTCACTATATAACGTATCACACACAATCCAGTATGTGGCACATTCAGTCTGTCAAGTGCAAAAGTATTTGATGGAACTCTTTCAGACGGATTCTGAAATTTTCAATCATCAGTAATTTTTGTTTATGGCCAGTGATGATGACTATAAGCGGAGAAATACTGAGTTGGTCTACTGAGCCTTGCCAGACCACGATCAGGGATGCAAATGCAAAATGGCCACAGAAATGTGAAACATATCACTCAATGTGTTTTGTGGATGTGTTGTTGGGAGCTCCACTTGTTTTAAGTAAATAGCTTGCAGTCCTGAGAGCAAAGTCTGCCCTTCGCCTGCTTTTATGAACAGACACATCCTCCACACTTTTCACAACACAACACACTTTCCTGCCAGATGCTTCATTTGAACAGCGTCTCTGAAGGAAAACAATATTCTGAAGAGCTCTAAGTGTTGGAATCAAAGTGGTACAAACAATCTGCTAGGTTTTCTGTCTCTGCTCTGATGTCAGCCACTCCAAGCTCTTCGCTCAGCTTCAGCTGACGTGAGTTAATTACAGACTGTGACAGACAGTACACAGACGGACTCCTTGATGTGTTACAGACCTGCAGGATCAGGATCAGATAAAGTCTTGGAGTGAAATGTGGGTGTATCGGAGCACTTCGATGGAATTGGGCCAAGTCATAATATTCAAGCTGTGTTTATATGTTAAAGATGCTCAGGTTGCAACGTGTTTTTCTCTGTCGCTCAGTGCTCACTGGTCCATGCAGGGTACAAAGGTCGTGATTAGTATGGCGTTACGCTCATGTTCGGATTTGTCTCTCTGCATCAAAGACTGAAATGATAAAATGAATGATCCTAAAAAAAAAAAAATCTCCAGCTTCTCCTTGTGCAAAATGGCATAAACTTCATCTTCATGTTTACTAAACAGCCACAGTTGTTTTAGACAGTGGCGACAGCGTCTGGGAAAAAAAATGTCAATCCTCAGCGGCACACAGAGTCCACGGTGCTAAAAATCCTCATCTGACACGTGAGTTAACCTACACACATTACAGCCGTCAGCTGACCTCTGAGGGACCAGCTGCTGGTGAACAACACAGCGATGACTGAACACTGACCTGAGGTGCTTTCTTGTGCTTTTTCCATTTCAGCCTGGCCTAATGGATGAAGTGATACATGGAAACCAGTCAGCTGTCTGCTGAATGATAAACACCGTCTCAACATGCCTTTTTGACTAATCGGTAGATAAACGGTACAAATTGAGATTTGAGTCTGCAGAATGATTGCAGAAACATTGCCGAGTGCATTCATTTCTTCTGAAAATGTCTTTTTTTTTTCCTGTGCACATGAGTCAGCTTGGTGCTACAGAGTTACTTATATTTAATGTCATACTCACCATCGTATTGTAGAGTTGGGGCACATTTGAAGCAAGTTTGTGTTGTTCTTGCATGTTTCAGTCCAAATGTCAGCCAAGAGTCCATGTGAGCAGTGCAGCTAAACCCATCCACCATTTGACATAATGCAGGTGGAAATGTAAATGAATTACATATGGGGCTTAAAGAGATGCTGTTATTTGAAGAGAGACTCTACCAATACGAAGCAAATTAACAGTAATTATGTAACATAAATGTGCACATATATAAACTGTAAAAAAAAAAAAACAAAAAAAAAACGTAATAAAGTTTTACACCGCAGGAGCCTAATTTTAATTTAATCACCGTACAAATACTGAAGTAAATTGGCCACAATGTGATAAACGCTGTTATGGCTCAGTTAAAAGCGGTGAACAGGTGGTTCAGCTATCTTTCCAGGGAATAGTGACTAATGAAATGTTTGAATGCTTCTATCACAGTGTGTCCATGTTCACCTTTAACATGACTGATTCTCGTCTGGATAAGAAAGTCTGAGCTCATCAGCACTCAAACAAAGCTTCACTGTGCCCAAATAAAAGGGCTGCTGGGGCATTTTAAGTGCTCTTTGGCTGGCAGGATTGTCACCACAGGTGCTTGTTAGCGTGTACTTAAGATGAAGGACACACTCTGAACGAATCACCCCTCCTGAAGCCGAGATGTTTTAACATACTGTAAAAGCCGACTCCGTTTCAGGTCGCAGTATTTCTTGGGTGTCACATCACAGACACAGCTCTACTGTACTCCTGACCATCTTTGGCAGTTTGTTTCCATGGCGTCCATTCCCTCATTTGTCCATATATAGCAGCAGCAGCTGTGATGATGAGGGGAGAGGTTACCTAAACTCACATTTAAGGATCTGTGAACAACTTCACTTCAATTTCGTGATCTAAGGTGGAGTTTATATTTATGGTCTCCACTTTCTGACCACTTCATCGCCAGGTTGTGCAATTTTAAGCTTTGATGCGAAGACCAAAGGTCAACCCCACAAACTTAAAAACACATATATACAGCCTGCTGTAGAAAAACACCCCACCCTCCTTAAAAACCAGCCACCTCTGGCTGAAACAAACAGTCAGAGACAGATATGTGGAGTATGTCTCACTGTCTCTGTGTCACCTCAATGCCAGCCATCCCTCACTCTAACGGGACAGTAGTGAAGAGCAGGGCACAAAGTCTGTACGTATCCATGTGACATTTCCCCCATTACCTTGAAAGCCCAAGTTCCAAAAGCATCATTGTTTTTTTTTTTTTTCATGGCACATTTCAGCGGTGGAACAAGCAACTCACCAGATATTTGGCACACAAGCTGATAGTCTTCGCAGCAGTCTCGGGTTTTCTGACAGTAGGTATCACAGTAGCACACAGTTTTCCTCCTGGTGTATTCAAAACACTCGTTATTCCGGCCGGTGCAGCAGTTGGGATTCTGCCTCTCCCTGCAGCCCGCCTCAGCCCCCGGAAGCATTTCCCCACAGAAAAAAGCCAAATATCCACAAATGACAAACCCGAGACGCACCGAGCTCCATCCGCGCGCCCCCATGACGGAAACCTCTCTGTGTGCACTTGCTCAACCAACGCACACACCGGTGGCCTGTGTTTCACTTTGGATGGCTCTTTAAAAGCAAACGTCGTTATTGAGACACAGGTGGTGCTTTCTAAAGACGGTCCAACAGCAGCATGGATCTTTTTAAGAAAGGAAGCGAGGTCCCTTTTGCACTGACACCTACACGAACAACTGATGCGCAAAAGTGGAGTGCGTGTTGTACACACCAGCTCTCCTCTATCCGAGTGGGGGACACCGCCCCTCCGAGTCACTGTTGGTTATTAGAAGAGACGTACAGTACCAGCACCAGCCGCCCCCCTTTTTTCTCTACACTGTTAAGAAAACCAAATGAGCGCTGTATTAACCCTGTCCTCTCCAGAAGTGACAACTTCTTCTGCCAAAACACAAATGTTATGCAAATCACGAAGACCTTTGTTTTTTTAGTATTTTTTGTTGTTGTTGTTGTTGTTTGTTTGTTACCCTGGGAAATATTGCATATGAGCCCGAATGAAGACATTCACCTTTTGTGGCTTACATTAAAGATGGAACAAAACAAAACAAAACCAAAAAAAAAAAAAAAAATCCCTCACAACCTGCTACACAGAAGGGGAAAAAAAGGTGTGTTGTCCACGACAAAAACTGAGAAAGTCATTTTTCATATTTGAAAATCAGACAAATGTAAAACTGCTGATATCAGTTTGATCAGAAAATTTACTTCAGCACCACGGACAGCGACTGCCACTGAATTACAGGTCCAGTTTTCGGTAAATAAGAAAAGTTGAGTTCAGAAACTCGATTGAGTCTGCAGCCACAGTGCCCTTCTTGACCTGCAGCAGCAAAACGATCCCCACTGATCCTGCTTCAGTAAGACCATCCAGCCTATTGAGAGAAAAGACTGAGAACAATAACATTACTTACCCTTCACTGGTTCTGGGTGAATGGAGTCTCTGGGGAGAAACCAATACGCTACTGTAAATGTAAGATGTACTGCAGAGGAGCACTCTCTACTGTCAGCACAACACAAAGTAGTGAAATCCCCAGTTGTTGGTAAGGTGAGTGGAAAAGTGTGAAACAGTGGCATAAACTAATTCACATATTCAGTCATGAGAAAACGAGATTTCACTGCTCAGTCCGATTAGTCACCAGCGTTGGTTTGCAAGGAAGCAGCCACTCATTCTTCACATAGGTAGAAGTAACTGATTTGACAACAGCTGTTGTCAAATCAGTTATGCAACATTAAAACCACTTTATTGTGGTACTCTATAAAACATATAACAATGAGACCACACCAATTATCTGCGATCATGGCAGACATCAGCTGTAGTTCTTCTGCCAACACCAGCAAATGAGGCTGACGGACACGCATGTGCAGCTCTTCACCAGCAGATGGTGTAACAATTCTGTCTTGACTCTGAAACCTGTAGTCAAGTAAAACACTAACCAAGAAAATGGAAATGAGGGAAACGAGCAATATTTTAATTTATTCATGAGTTACAGTAGGCCTTTTCCACATCAGGCTTTCTGATATGAAACTGTGAAAATAATTGTATTTTTTTTCCAGCTGCATTGGATTAAACTGCTGCAAATTTGAGGGCTCCAATGTTGGAGATGCTGGAAACTGTGCTGGCTTACACGGGACATTGAAATATCACAGAACTGTTCTTATTGTCGCTGGCCCCATTTCTGCTTCCATGCTGTGACGTATCAAAATGTGTTTTTATGTGATACACAGGAGTTATTCTAAGAATCCCCGAAGTGTCAACAGCGTTGTCAAGGAGACATGACGTCATCTTACATTATTATTAAATTCACTGGATTGAGTATTTCCATCTAAAAGATACATTTATATAAAAGAAACTTGGGTCAGTATCATAACATTTCATCTTGACTTTACTTCCAGCTCGAATTATTTGTAGTTGATGAAAAATGTACAATGAAACTTTGCCTTTCATATTTGGAGTTCAAAGATGAACTCAGATCTGCTGTCTACCTGACCAGATTTGGACCGGTCCTCTGCTCGGCAGCAGTGATGAGAGAAGCAGGAGGGAGTGATGATGTTTAGGATGAAGGGAGGTTAGTGGGTGCTTTGTCCCGCCTCATAAAGCCCCGTTGTGCAAATGCGAGGAGAGGGGAGGCCTCTCTCATCACGGGTGTGTGAACGTAAGAGAGACGGCAGAAAGGAGAGATGATCGCAGATGTGTTTAAGTGTCGGACCACAGCTCCCCCCATTGCTTAACACCAAATTTTGTCTTGTGTTTGTGCTTGAGTCTTATCGTTAAGCTCACCATGAACGCTGGAATTTCTTCTTTTCTCTCCAGGTAAACTGAAACTTTTTAACTCATAAACCACAATCCATTGCTGCATGGCGCCATCCTCTCCCAGCATGACCTGTTGTGACTAAAAACAAAGAGCAACAGACGGACAAGAGAGGGAGCATAAAAACAACGTCTGCATCTGTAAGGTCTCAGATCTTTGTTTTTAATGAGGTTTGAAATCCCCTCTCACAACATAGGACTTTACCGTGAGCACAAACAACAGACATGGGCTGTATTAATTGCACAAGAATCATCATAAAGAACTACACACACACACACACACACACACACACACACACACACACACACACACACACACTCACATTTACACACAGCCTTGGATTACATTGATTTTCTACAACACTGCTACTTTCAGTTTGGAACATAAGCCAACAGAAAAAGCCTTTTAAAAGAAAGTGAGTGTAATTTCACTACAATCATTACGGTTATAAATACATTTTCACATCACTGATGATGACACAAGGAAGGATTTTTGTCACAATGGAAACAAATTGACTGAATGACAGAAATGTCAAATTTCCGCTTTGACGATTAAAGAGTTTGATAGATGAGGATATTTCTGAAGGAGCATTTAACCAAAAATACCATAGCAAAAGGCACATGGCCAAGAGGTAAAAACAAACCTGAATGGAAAGTGGCAATGCAACACAACAGGAAATGGATTTCACAGTGATTCACAGTTTTTTTGGTGCATGCTCCCTTCACATCAAAAGAAGCACTGTCTCCCCACAAACTCAAGATTTCACCAAAGAATAATCTAAATAAATACACATAATTATGTTTAGCAAAAGAATTATTATTCTTTTTTACTTTCCAATGAACTATCTCAGATGTATCCAGAGACTAATTAGAGTCCCAACTCTCAGCACTTAGAGTAGGAAACATATATTGAGAGAAAGAATCACAGAGACTGTTTGACAAAGTTATAGTTGTGGGAACCTACAGTATTCCAGGGACCCTCAAAATATAACCTGATGAACATTATGCTTCCACTCAAAGGCAAGAAGATGTCAGAGGATACTTTGTGCATGACTCTGTGGTCTCAATTCATTTATATTTAGTGTAATACTTCAAAAACTTTTAGAACTTGAAAACCTTTTTGTATCACAAAGAGAAAAAAACCCTGAAAAGTGGCACAAATAAACAGCAAACAGTTTCAAAATAATCTCGAGCAATAAAAACATTTATAAAAAATGTCACATTGTAAATCAGGATAATATTTGCTCTTCTCTTATTCTCATTGGACATATAGAGATCTTCTGACTTAATGGTACAACAGGTCTGGGAATTGGCACAGACATAAAATTTATCATATTTTACAATAAAACTATAATGCTGGTAATAAAGTAAAATAGAATCTACACGGTATAAAAATAATTGTAAAATAATTCTATGAAAGGCTTGGTTATGGAAGTTCCTACAGTTTATTTGAAAGTAAACTGCAACCAGCTGCAGTCTGGGTCCTCTGGGTTAAAAACCATACTAGGCACATGAGGAGACAGTCAACATCAGTAAAACAACTGTGATGATGTGAAACTATATTCTTCACTTACAAAGCAGGTTTACACAGATGGTGAGGTATCTGTCTGTGATATGAATAATCTTTTTTAGTTGACTCACTTTGTAAACCCACTTTGTGAAGTTGACTCTTGGCCTTGTCAGCTGTTTTGATGATTAGCATCCATCCTTAGTAACACTGCTCGTCCTCTGTCAGGCTTTCTTTCTTCTTTGCAGCCCCTGTCCACAAGCTCTTTAACCTCCTGTGAGCGTCAGACACTGATCTAAGCCGCTAGCCCTCAAAAACTGGTTTCATGATACACAAGAGGTCAGCTGAACTCAGATCTGTGTCTAACACCTGGGACGTAAGAAGCTGCCGACTTCACCGGACGTTTAGCGGCTCAGTCTGTCTTCCACACTGCATTCAGGACTTTCACCACCTCCTCATAGATGATGAAAACTATGGCCACATCCAGACACACACGGCCCAGGCGAGGCACTGTCCCCTTATAGAAACTACAGATGCAAAGACAGAGCACACAGAGGATAGAAGTGTTCAGGGAAAAGGTCAATTCATCGTAGATTATAGATGACACAAGTCGAGAAAAAAAAGTCATTAACATCATTTGGATAAAAAAAATAAAATCATCCTTGGTGAGTATTCACATGATGCTGTTGATGGACAAATTTGGATACAACCACTTTTTCATCTAAATGAGAATTAAATCATTTGCAGAAACCTGTTGCCAGGCCCTGTGGTTTTAGCAATAGAGTCAAAATAAAAGAAAGTGTTTGGCTCAGCTGCCAAACTCTGTGGGCATGTTAGTGCCGGCATATTATTAGCAGAAATTTGTATATAAGGCGCTAAAACAGTGCATATTGCGCAGCTCACTCGTGCAAATCATGATGCTTACGCCTCAGCGCAGTCCATTTTTTGATCTGGCTCCTAGTTTCTTCTTCTTCTTCAAAAAAAAAAAGAAAACCAGGTGCTGCTCAGTCAATGTTACCAGCATGACTTGTGAGCTGAGAGTAATGATGGCTTGTGATTCATGAAGGCACCAGTATGCTGTGACGTCAAACCAAACAAAGTGAATGGGTTAAGGTTAGGGTTACTCACGCTGCCAAGCCTTCATATCTGAGGATCTTCACGGCACAGTCTAGTGTGCTCTTATATTTATGTGCCTCCAGGCCCTTTGGAAAGAAAAGAAAAAGCATTGTCAGCAGCAGGCCTTGTTTGAGTTCAAATTAGGACATTAGCAAAAAACACAATGAAGAAGCCAAACTGTGAAAATGTGCTTTTTAGCCTTCTTCATGTTATGTACCTGCATTCGAGTCTTGATGACGTCCAGCGGGGTGTTTCCAAATACACTGGCTGCTCCTGCTATGGCCCCAAAGGCGCCAGTCACCAAGGGATGGACAGCTTTGTTGGGATTATCACCTAATGAAGGGAATTAAGAGAAGACTCAGTAAGTGTGAGAAGTGAGGATATCCTTCAGTGGAAAACTGGTCAGTAATAAATAAAAAGGGTGGATACTTCGTAAAATAGTGTGGCAATTTGCAAGCACAGAAAATAGATGTGTTCCAGTTCCTATGCTAAACTAATACAAGTGGTTAGACGGCTGTGTACTAATCTCTTTGTATTACGTCTTCATTCTTATTCTAATAAAAAACAGTGCATACAGCGTGCAGCCTCGTGTTGACCAACCTTTATACCAGTTTTTGAGAGAAGTCATCACAAAGAAGCGAATGGCCTGGTTGGAACCTTGTTTGAGGACAGTGGCAGTGAGACCTTGGTATGT
Source organism: Echeneis naucrates (assembly GCF_900963305.1). Lineage (NCBI taxonomy): Eukaryota > Metazoa > Chordata > Actinopteri > Carangiformes > Echeneidae > Echeneis > Echeneis naucrates. The sequence continues at coordinate 18,131,223 of NC_042519.1, forward strand.
CCCTCTTAATCCTGTTCAGGCAAAAGCGTAGGTATAAATTCATCCTCCCCCTTTATTTATTTATTTATTTCAAATAAAGGACCTCACAGTATATTTAACACTCCACATTCAGCTGGTCTGCCCTGTCTGAGCACTAGATGTCAGCTGAATCACGTACACTGAAGCTGCTCTTTACCTTTCTCTCTAATGATCTCTCTGACTCCATGGAAGAAACCCTTGTATTTAGGATTTGCTGAAGTCTGGTCATGAATGAATTTAACCTTGGAAGATAAAAAAAAAAATACAATATGAACATCGTCATATTCATCATCATCGTAAACAATTAATGACATGAGAATGGTGAAGGGATCCACAACTGATAAAGGCATGAAGTCTTTGGCCTTGTTTCCAAATGTATGCTTTAATCAGTTTAACTCTTAATAAAAATGAAAAACGCTAAAGGTTTATTATGTGTAGTTGCGTTTTTAAGTTTGGCTTGTCACAGGTTAAACTTGGAAACACAACAGCCTACAATGGAAGACATTTGGTGTGCATGACACTAAAAATCAAGCACCTAAAATCCAAAATCTGATCACAGCTCAGTCAGTAGGCTACCTTGACAGTTTCCATGGGACAAACCACCAAAACTGCCTCCATCACCCCGGCTCCAAGTCCACACAGAAGTCCTCTGGTGCTGTCCAGCCGGCCAGTCTCATCCTTCGCATAGTTACTGAGGAACTCAAACACCCCAAACCTGAGGAGGAGAATAAAGTCAGCGTGGAGCTATGGGAAAATTCACTGGCAGGTCCAAACCTGTAGCAAACTGAGAAAATAACAGTAATTTCAGGTGCAGCTCTGTAAAACAGCTCTTTTAAAGCTCAGTCTACAACATTGCAAAGTGAAAGTAACATCTAAAACCTTTTGTATTGGCTTAAAACTGAGAAAGTAAACCTCTCTGCAGCTGGAATAATTCTGTTTTAATCACCCAACATGATATTCAGTTTAATGCCTGTATTTAATATGAAGTCTGATGTTAACAAATGAATAAAAAACAAACAGATGCTGAAACTCCAGGGACATATAATGAGCTTATGTATATCGAGCCATTATCACTAGACCTTTGGCACATAAAGGATGATTATGCTGCTCCTATCAGCAGAAATCAGGCAGCAGAAGAAAATATGAAACTAGTTTCCTCTCCATGTCTCACTGAGTACAAATAAAAGTAGAAGCAAGGATGCACCTCAAGGCAAAAAACTTGCTTCTATCTCAAATTTTTAGTGGAGAGAAACTGCTGAAAGTGCAGAATATGCTTAAGGCCTTTTCTTTATTGTCCTTCCTCCACCCTTATTAAAGATGCACCAATAAATGCACAGATTCTCAGCAACTGAGAATTGAGCAGCAATAGCTGCCATCGAAGACAGTCCAGAGAGACAGAGAGAGAGAGCGAGAGAGCGAGAGAGCGAGAGAGAGAAAGAGAGAGAGAGAGAGAGAGAGAGAGAGAGAGAGAGAGAGACAGAGAGAGAGAGACAGAGAGAGACAGAGAGAGACAGAGAGAGACAGAGAGAGACAGAGAGAGGTGCACTTTGTCTCTTTAATCAGTAAATGTTTTGTCAGCGAGTCCCTAACAAGAAAGGTTATTTATAGATGGAATTGAATTGTTGGTGAAGGCAGGACGCTGCTTAGTGTGTTTAGCAGAAAGGGCTGGAGGAGGACAGCTACTTGCTTTGATAGATGCTTTCTGTTCACACAGTCTTGCTCGAACCATTTCACTTGCCATCAGTGAAGGTTTTGGAAAAGAATTTGTTAAATTCAACTCAAATATTCGGCTCGTGGGATTTTAGATTTCTTCTCCATCTGCCTGTTTAACGAAAATTTTTCTTCCCCTCATTAACCTTCCACATCTGTTCCTCTGTCTCTATCTCCACACACATTTAGTTTGCTTTGAAAGACAGACACCTCCCAATAAACTGACTCCCATCGCTGAGCAGGAATAAATCTATTTGGCTCTGTCTTTATAGACATCAATTCCTGACTGCAAACAGATATTGAGAAAGTGAAAACTAAAAGAAAAAATGCAGCATGCTAGAACTGCGCTGAGATAGGCGTTCACTTATTTACTAATCTTGTGAACAAATGCGAATCATTAAAAAATGCTTGAGAGAGAAATGGCTCTGTCTGCTTTGCTCCTTTTCCAATTTCCTCTTCGTATTCCGCACATCCATTTAACAAGCAAACTAAACTTTACATTGAGAGAGCATCACACATTGTGTTTTTGGCCGACAGGCCACAGCCAGAGATGAGTCATGCTGGACAGCAGAGAGCTGCCCAATCTTCATTAGCGAGCCTCTCTACAAGGTCAAGTCTGCTGGTCAAAGGAGGAGGTGAAGCAGAGACAAAGAGATGAGAATGGGTGGGAAAGAAGAGCAACACAAAGGAGGTTGGACAGAGGGATGTAGATTTGTGTGATTTGGGCGAGGAAAGGTCAAAAAGGCTCTTTAGTGTCCCTCTCATTCCTCCCTGACAACCCTCCAGGACAGCCGGTTGTACGGCACATGAAGGTCCACAGGCAATTAGTTAATGGAATGGGGGAGAAAGAAAGAGAGCTGAAGAGGCAAAGGGGTGATAGGAAGTAGGGGGGAGGGTAGGATAATGGAAAAGGAACAAATCAATATATAACAAATCGAACAAACGAAAGTGGTGGTTGATGGAAATGTGCCAAAATGTTCTATATAGATCAAAACTAACGGCTCCAACCTTAAAAGCACTCAAACTCTCCGTCAGGTTAAATTTTTTAATGACCTATTCATCTTCTGTTATAGTCCCTCGTTGACTGGTTTCCACTCCTGGGTTTAGCATCGCCAAAAAAAATATCACATATGAATAAAATAATAAAAAAAAAACAGAAAACAATTATTTCTGCTCTGCAAAATCATGCTTCTCTTCTAATTTGTCTCCAATCTTAGCTTTTTTTTTTCTTCCTTCTCAAATCTGGTTTAATTTCAATCTTCATGGCTCTCGTATAGAAAACGTTCAAATAAAAAAAACGTATCGGTTGAACAAGTCATAACCGATGCGATGTCTCAGAAGCTGGCACGACTTTGGTGACGGATGAAATGTTTATGAACCACCGGCCTAAATAACTCAGTCTGAATATATGTGGAGAGTGGATGCTATACGTTTCTGACGACGACTTTGCTTAAATCTTTGTACTCCACTGTGTCATATTTCCACAGAGAAAGGTCTACAGAGCAGAAATGACCCGCTGAGATTCTTGAAAGGCAGTTTGAGTGTGACTGACAGGCTCGTACACGAACTCACAAACAGTGGACAGAAATCTGTTCACACCCAAGGCCAGCACGAGTCTCCCTCTGTACTCCTATTGATGCCCTGCATGAGTTTGAGTGACATCTTTGCTCTGCCTGGCTGGCCCTGTCTCTCTGTTCGACAGACAGGCTCGACCCGCAAGCATGAGGCACACACGCGCGCACACACACTCATGCACACGCGCAAAGAAAGAACAGAAGGAAGGCGTGAAAGAATTAAAAGGAAAACAGAAACTGTGACAGTAAAAGGGACCGATTTGTGTGTGTGTACACACTTGTCTGAAAATAAATGCCATTTCTGTGAAAGAATAAAATGATTACACTGGAGCCTAGGGTGGCATTTATGCCTTGGATTGTGGGTAATGGACTAGAATAATTGGACTGTGTGAGTTGGTGGTTCCAGGTAGATGATCTCAATGACTAAGAAGTGTTCATTTTAATCCAGACCTTTCTGGAAATATACACATTGTTCTATTAGTAGAATATCACCATAAGATATAAAAAATATTCAGACACAAGGAGGAGGAGGCAAAAAGATATTGTGGGTAGGGCTGGGGTTTAATATTGGTTTAAATATTATTTATTTTCTGTCAGAAGTGAAACGTATGAAATGTACCACAGACCTTGTAGAACTGTATTTCAAATAAATAAAATGATTATATAATAAACTAAAATCTTAATTCTGACCAGTCAGAAGCTTCAAGTGTTACAGGAGGACACAAACAGATCAACAACTCAATTCTTTGGTCAATTGCAAAAAAAAAAAAAAAACAACAAAAAAAACAAAATAGATAATACAAAATTGAAAAGTCTAAATTCTGACCAGTGTGCTTACGTTTAAGCTGGCTGCATCACCTACTCTCTCTACGTGTGTGTCAGCCTAGCCTGACGTGGCTGTAACTCTATTCCAGCTGCGTGATTGGTTCGGCATGGCGTTTTTCTCATTATCATTGGCTGTTCGTGTTGTCAGTCAAAACATGGATGGAATGAGTTCTATCCATCATGTCTTATATTTCTATCGAGGAAAAGTTATTTCGCTATAATTATCGTTAGCGTTTTATGGCCCAGCCCTAATTGTGGGTTTGTGAATGTCAACACAAGCGATGAATTATATATTATATATTAGTGAGACAAGTCCTGCGATTAACTTATCTTTATCTGCTTTTTAACTTTACACAGGTCATATTTTATCCAACAGTCGTGAACCGTACTTGTTATTTACCTGACAGCAGATTTGGGTATGGAGCCATACAGCAATGAGCTGAGTCCTCTGTACAGTCCTTTGACACCATGACTCTGTACGGTCTGTTTTACGCAGTCACCTGGAGGGGCAAACACAAACACATTACAGAATGTCTGAATATTTGAAACATTTAGCTGTTTTCATATTCAATATAAGTAGAAATCTACTGGTACATCTTCTAAACAGCATAATCAATGTACTACAAAAGTATTTTATTGTTTTTATTCTTGGTAATCTATTTATTTAGTACTGTGTCAGTTTTAAAATTTTAAAGAAAAGCAACAAAATAAAACTGCATGTTACTCCAATCAAGCATCACATGGGTAAACTGAACAACAGGCTAATTTCCCCCTAAATGTTTGTTGTTTCTCTTCAGCTCGTGGCTGTTGGAGGTAGCTGCAGTAATTCATGTTGTGCAGGCCAAACACACAAACTGCCCAAGAAAGGCAACAGCTGTCTGGAGCACTCATTACTCTGGTCTCCCATCGTTAGAGCTCCTGCCAACTTGTCTGTCTGTGTGTTATGCATGAATGATGGATGTGTATATGTTCAGTGGTCTGCTCTGAGTCATACAAACAAACAAAGTGACAGCCTGCCAGCTTTTTTAATGTACCTGGGGATGATGGGTATAATGAGATAATGAGCTCCTCGGGGAGGGAGGAAGACAGACAGACAGACAGACAGACAGACAGCTATCATATTCACCTATTCCTCTGTATTTAGGCGGATTGGCCTTTTCATCCAGCTGTAACTGGGTCTTGACATACTCTGTGGGGAACGTGATGCAGATCTCAATGCCTCCTGCAATTCCACCTGAAAAACAGGAATCCAGAGTAGATAGTCATTTGTATAAACAACACAAGTGACTCAGACTGAACCAGTAAACTAAGTTGAGACAGAGCAGTCATCCTTTTTGAAATTATTTTGACATATCGCAGTAGGCCTGCCCCAATTCTATTCCCTTTCCCCCATACGATGACCAGGGTGTTGCCATTACATCATGGATCATTACAGTGACTCCACAAATGGCTTCCCTTCCATAAACATTAAAAGCTTTGCTGCTGTGCAAGAGAGAGTAACGATCTGGAAAAGATGAATCAACTAGCACAGCGAAGCTGCACAGTAACTGCACTGCCTGAGGAATGACGGCACGGAAAAAAAATAAAATAAAATAAAAATCAAGAGATAAAGTCAGTGCCTGAAAGATTCAATAACTGCTGAACGGGGTGGACAGTAACGAAGTAAATTTACTTTAGTACTGTACTTAAGTAGTTTTTGAGTATCTGTATTTTATTTGAGTATTATTTTTGGGGGGGATACTTTTACTTTCAGTTCACTAAACATTGGAAGGACAAATATTGTACTTTTTACTCCACTACATTTCTATTGATGCTCTCGTTACTCATTAGTTTTGTGCTAGTCCAATATTACTCCTTCATTGTTTTTAATTGTACTTTATTTATTCTTATGTAACACCCACACTTTTGTGCATGTTCCAGGTAAGAATATGGCCACGTTATATATAATCCTCACCCTACCTGGATTATTTCTCCATAGAAATCGGCTCATTCTACAGAATACATCGTGACCGCACCTCTTGCATTCTCTCTTTGACTGAAGGTATTTTTGAGCTATAAACATGTCTGTAGCAGAATCGCATCAGCGCATTGTATGATGACAATAAAGCTCCTTTCCTTTCCTGTATTTGCTGAGGTATTTTGTCATTATTTACTTAAGTCATTTTTTAAGCAAATACTTTTGTACTTTTACTTAATATTTTGACAAAGCTACTTTTAGTTGTATTGGAGTAACATTTGACAAGGAGTATCTGGAGTATCTGTACTTTTACTGTTGAATGCTTCAGCTTGGATCTCACCGCAGCTGATGAGTCTGTAAGGACAAGTGTCCTGAAGCTGATGCAAAACAAAGATGAGTCATGAGGGTGGAAGAGGTGGGGGCAGCTAGAACAATGACATTAATTTAATTATCTGGCCAGCCTGAAGGGAACGGCTCCATTACTCTGGCCAAGACCTTCCAATAACTAAATGACACAGATACCCACAAAGGAACACTTTGCAAAGATGATGAACACACACACCCATACACACATGGGCATGTTGTTAATTTTGAGGAATGTTTTTCTGACAAATCAGAAAGCTGAAATTATTTTCAAATAAGATGAGCCCACATCAGTCTCAAGAAAAGTTCAGCAGGAAGTGGTTATGATTTTCTCAGTTTGAGGGAATTTTCATGTTTTGATGAGATATTAATAAGCATCTGCAAAGACTTTTATTTTAATATCCTAAGTGCATTCTGGCTCATATCAGTATTCCACCCATCGATATACATAAATGTTACTAAGCTCTGCAGTTTGGCACGTCTTGCATGTCACTGCTGTGGCTCCCATCATGACTTTTATCTCCCTGGCACCTTGTAGCATTAGCCCAACTTAAGATAATGATATATTCAGCGCACAGTGTGCAGGGAAGGGCTGTTAGTGGAGGGCACTGGAGGGCAAAGTAAATATGAAAAGTTTCCACGCACAGTTATCTTCCTGGATATTTGGGTGTAGCCATTTTTGCATAACTCACACTTTGTTTCTGCGGAAGCAGAAAGACTCTGACACCTATGATCATGTGTTTGCATCTGTTGCTGAGTTGCTGCTGCCTGTGAGTGACTCCTGGTTGGTTTTCACATGCACAAAACCAACCATGGCTTGGACCATGGATTAATGAAGAGATGAGTCATAGTGAGGAAGAAACAATAAACTTCAGGTGACACATGAGTTAAGCTGATTTAATGAGGGAAACCCATTAGAGACAAAAGCTTTTGATTAAAAGTGTGCACATTTTTAATATTGTTAGTCATTTCGATTGTTCCAATATGGAAATTTTGTGATTCATCTTTGACAGGGAACATAGCAAGCTCAAAGCAAGAAAGTCTTGGGTTCAATTCCCAGATGCAAATGCAGAGTTTGCATTCCTCCTTGTGCCTGCGAGGGTTTGTTCTGGGTAATCCAGCGTCCTCCCACAGCCAAAGACACACGTGAAGGTTAAGTCACTCTAAATTGCCTGAGTTTATATGGCAGCATTTATATGGCACTGCAGATGGTATATATATGAGAAATAATATTGTGTTATTTTTGTCTAACATTAAACCACAATTACACAGTTAACTTTAGCTCACTAATAGTGAGTTCATTCTGTGATGATTGGAACAATAATTATGCTCTTATAAGCCCATCATGGATTTCACTTGGAGTCACCTGATTACCACTGTTAATAATTGTGAGCACCACTCAGCTAAATCTCGACATTCATGTGATCACACACACACATATGAACTTTAACCATCAGGCCAATTAGCTGTAATTCCTCTAATCCTGGTAGAATAGTAAGTAACAGACGTAACACAAATCACATGCTCCATGCCAGCCGCCGTGATCCAGGATCAATGGGTCAGTGTCTCAGAGAAGAAGAAACAATAAACTTCATTCATCTGTGGTTTGGTTTTGTGCATGTGAAAAGCAACCAGCAGTAACTCAGCAACAGATACAAACACATGATCAATCCTCATCTGACACACTCTGCCTGTGCAGGAGAACCAGACTGTTCATCTTTCAGGTCTTTTTGCAGTCTACGTCTAATACACGCACGTTTACACACACACACACACACACGCTGATATGACACCCTAAATGACTCCTGTGTCACTGCCAAACACAGGTTCCATTAGAGAAATGGCCATTAATCTTCATCTTCAGAGGCTCGCTCTCCTCTTGCGTTCCCAATTTTTCTCTCAGTAACACCTTCCTTCCTCTAACCAAACATAGCCCCAAACCACTCCTCTCTGCACTGTCATAAAATCAATGCATACATGGATACCTGACACTTAGTATTACACCAAAAGAAATGGAAACTGCCACTGAAGTAACATGGTGCATTACTTGTTTCCTCTGTCTCTTAACAACTCAAAGCTTCCATAAACTAAGCAGCAGTTCAATAAATCAGCCACACACTGGTTGTTCTGACAGACATGGAAGATTTACAACTTCATCAACACCTTCAGTCTCCACAGCTAAGCTCCAGCTTATATTGCTGTCTGTCTGGCCAAAAGTACGCAGACACCTGGAAATTACATCCATATGTGATGCCTTGCTGATAAATTTTACATTTCATTTTACTTGGATCTTAAATGGCCTGACTTTTTGAGCAGGGCGATATCAAAAAAGGAAAGGGCTTCTTCCAAACTGCATAATTAAGCACACTGTCTATAACCTCAGTGACATAACGCCTTGGGGGTCTCAGCTATGAAAAATAACTACGGATGGAGATGTTACAAAATAGTTGTTGGTTTATGTATTGCTGATTATTCTTCTGGCGATTTTCTAATTTATGCAATTGATCATTTAGTCTATCAGATGCCAGGAAATAGTACATCACAATGTCAAAATGTCTCAAAACCGCCTTGTGAAAACCAAAGGGGAGCAGAAAAACCATGAAAATGCCTGAAACTGTTCATTTATGATCAAAATATTTGATCAGCCCCACGGCATACATGGACACATTTACATACATATTCATGACAGCAAGATGCACACAAACAAATCGACAGTCACTAACAGCCAGCTGACAGGGAGGAACAGAGATCCTGCCTCCTTCAGTGAGTCTAATGAGCACCCAACACATCTGGTTGAATCAGAAACTTCAGTTTTCAAAAGAAAACCTGACAAGTTCAACACGGTCTCTGAATGTGGCAGGTCCTAAACATACCAGCGACACAACAAGCGGCTTATTCCAGATGCTTTAGCATGCGGCTTTCTTGAGTAGCTGTAGCTTGCTTTACTAAAGCAAGAAAACCTGAAATTAAGATTCTTGTACAGTTCAAACAATAAAGCCAGTGACAAAAGTGTCAACATTGTGCATTTCTATGTGTATTTTCATCAACTGCAGAGAGATTTTCTATTATTTATCCAGATGTTCCTTATTTTGATATTATCTCTCACTTGAAGCTCTCTGAAGGAAAGATGTTATTCTGTCCATTTCTTCAGTCCAAGTGGAGAACATAGCCAGAGGATTGATGAGGACTTCAAACATGAGGTGTTCTATTAATAGAGCCATAATATTTCTGTTTGCCTCCTGAGAAACATGAAAAGAATTATTCATCTGACGTCTGGCCTTTCAGGCTTCCTCTGTCCTAAACAACACTCCCTAATGCTGTGCTGATACTTAATTACAGGAAAGATGTTGATTAATTTTACATGGAAACTGTTTTAACTGTTTCAGACCTTGCAGCACACAGATTGTACACTGATTTACAAAAAACAGGTGGTTTTAACAGCCTGTGCAGATGCCAACGAGGCTGCCAGGCTCTCTGAAGCTGAGCTGAAGCTCTGAATTATTAAAGATTTAATTGAATTTTGATTGACAACCAATTAATTCAAACATGGCAATTTAAGTTCATGTGGCAGCTGAGTCTACCATGCAGAACATATCTTTAGTCTGATTTCAAATCCCACGTAGCTTTTTTAAATGATCATGCAGTTAGTAACAATAATCAGTATCAATGGATCACATAATTAAATCGGGCAGTAACACAGATGAAGCCAGTCTCCGGACTCTGCAGTTCTCCTCGGTTCTACAGAGCATTTTTGTGTGTTTCAGCTTATTATTTTATTTGCCTGCTTTACTGTTCATTCATTAATTCATATTCATTCATCTTCTACTGCTTGTCTGTTTCCAGGTCACGGCCGGGTTTTTACTTCTTTATTACTTTAAATGAGCCACACTTGTACAGCAAAAACATGCTGATTCTGATTATCTTACGCATTTATTCAAAATAAAATACTCCAATGGATTCCCACATTGCTGCTTGCTTGTATGTCCGTGGCTCTATTGCAACAACATTTAGCAGATTTGCAGTTACACAGAGGAAGGCTGGAGTGGACTGTGATTTATTATCTTCCCTCCTGGTACTCGGGGTCTGCGAGCAGCAGAAATAGTGCATGGGAGTGGACTGTGTGCCTTGCCTGCGATGTGAGGAAATACGGAGTAAGCTCTAGTTTGACGAGCCCTCTGAGCCTGAGAAGAGACAGCCACTCACAAAAACTAACTGGCTACCCTGAGGCTGGAGAGAAAGGCGGGGGGGCAGGAGTAAGAATGGGAGAAGTGGCAAAATGGCAAGATTCTCTATGTGGAAAATCTGCATAATCATGAAATCATGATATATATATATATATATATATATATATATATATGGGAAATTCTCCCTGTCCACTTCCCCTCTCCTGCTGCTGAAAGCCATAGCAGTGTGTAAATGCACAACAGCCACCAAATCAGGACCAGAGACCCATTCAGACTGCTCTCTCACAGATAAAACACTCTCCGCCACCAGTGGCTGTTGAGAGAAGGCTTGAACTAACCAACGGCATCAAAAAGAGCTCAAAGGCCTTTAAAAGCTTTGGAAATGGCTTTGGAAACCCCTCCTCCCAGACCACTATCTATGTGGGGTCTCTAATACATTAAGCTATGACCTTCTGCTTCTTGCTTTGTCTACTTACAAACCTTCAGGCTTGTACGAGTGACTTGCTCTCTCCATGTCCATGTACTGCAGACCATAACAAATAAATCTAAAGCAGAACCAGGAAAGTATAGCTAAGTGATTGCAGCTTGTATCCAGATTGCGTTCAGCTATGGATTTTAACGGTCAGCATCTGGGGTCAGGCTAAGAGAGGCACTCTATCTGCCGCTGAGTCATCCCAGTGATGTTCTGGGAAACCCCTAAAAGACAAAGAAAGAAATCAATAGTTTCTTTACAGTGAGGATGATAGGAGTCAGTGTGTGCTCGCTGAGTGTAATCGCTGTGGCAAAACAGGACAGGCCGGCTTGAGACGAGCCACGCTTCACAGTGAAGGGAACAGGGAGCAATACTGGGCCATATCCAGTCAATCAGTCTGTATGGGACCGATGGGGGAAGGGAAAGGTCTCGGCATCTGACAGGGTTGTATCTCCTTTTTCTCCTCCTCTACTTCTAATCACACCACAAAATCGTCAGCTCCACTGTTTACTCAGCAGCCTCTTTTGATAATAAGGCATGCAGCGAACTGCATACTGCATACCGACTTCTAGGATAATTTGATAATTATATGAATAATAATGATATGAATAATAATTTGAAAAATAATTTGACTATAGCAGCCAAACACTGGAAGCCAAAATTCCTGTGGATATGGAGCATTTTTGGATAATATCTTTTCCCTGTTCATGCTGCGTTTGATTACTGCTGCATGCTAACGTTTTGTCATATTGAATGTAATGTCGTGTTTCCAACATACAATATAACAGTGGTGTCAATAATCAGTCAGTAACTGCTAAACTTGAATTCAAAGGGGCATGAAGATGTTAATAGAAATCTATTTAAGCATTTGCAAAAAATAAAAAATAAATAAAAATTAGCACTTAATAATTTCATTTGACATGTGTTGGAATAATTTAGAGCCAACAGGAATAATGAAAATAAACCTTGACTAGAACCCATCAAAAGAATAAATTATTCAACATGCTACTTTTGCCAGGGTGTGTGGCCCAAATCAACAGAGTGCTGCTAAATACCAGCATGTGGCCTCAAGACGGGAGCCCCTCAGAGAGCGTTTCATCAACCGCATCGCCAACATCATCACTGGGGGGTTAGGGAGTTAGGGTTGGGAGGAGGCATCAGGGAAGATGAATGAGGTTTCTGAACCTCAGCAGGAATACTCTGATTAATCACGGCGATGAGTCAAATAAACATGACTGAAGTAGTGCCGACACAATCAATCAATAATCAATGATCATTCATCAATTAAAGATGCCAAACCCTTGCTAGTTACAGATTTTGGCCAAGGATGCTGTTTATTCCTCCGTATCATAATAATATTAATTGTACAATTACAGTAGTTTTGGTGTTAGCAGTAGTCATTGTAGATTTTTGGTTTTGGCCGTTTCTCAATATTTTGACATTTTGTAATGTCATGCTTGTTCAACTCGTCGTTCCAGTGCTAATCAACAGACTCACCGCTGAAATAATTACCGGTTGCAGCCCTGAAATAAACCAATGCTGATTCAATTCATAATGCTTTTCTGGTGCTGTCACAGTTTCAGAGGGCAGAGCCACAATCAGGCTGGTTCATCTGGAAATACATTTCATTTTTCCTGAACTTTGTCATGACTTCTCAATCAAAACTGGACGCATTTTTTTTTTCCATTTAAGGGAGAAAATATTTGTTAAGGATGATCATGATCAACAGCTCGGTCACATTGTCTCATCACCCTGCACATACCTAAGACCTTGCAAGAGTGACATATTTGTGTCTCGGTGTCACTGTGCTCTCATGGCATTAAGTGAACTGTGGGTGCTCTCTCGATCAGGGCGATAAAAATCAGACCAGCAGAGCAGGAAAAATCCGATCAGGACGGCAGAAGAAGACAGAGCTGTCTGTCCTGCCCTTGGACACACAACTCTGGAGACCATTTCTCTTTTGCAGCAAAGGTCAAAGGTCAAGATGGTTGCGGAAAATGGAGATGACTTTTTTTTTTGGTCAATATCTTTTAGCTTTTAGCTCAAAAATGTCAAAGGTTTGGGGGGGGGGCATCGTTTGTTCTGATCCTAGGAACTAAACAAAATGGTATGACAAAAAAATCATTAAGAGATAAACTGTTGTTGGTACAGCTGTTTACTTTTTTTTTTTTTAAAGTTTTAACGGTTTTGAACAAACATGTTTCTCTCTCTCTCTCATAAATTTCCTCCAAATTACAGCATGCATAAGGAGGCTAAGATAGTGACAGCAGTTCACCGATGTTTGTGTCACACTTTTCGCTTCTGAGAGAAGCTGCAGAGGACAAACAGCCTGCCGGAAATATACTAACTGTACAAAGGAGCCTATCTGTAGCTAAACTCTTCTCACTTTTCTCTGCGACACTTTGAGATGAACTTACCTGCCAGAATTGCCTTTCCTGGGTGAGTTAGTTTCGCTTTGCCCGCCGGCGCCGCCGCAGCCAGACACCTCGGTCTGGGAAAAGCGCTGATGAACGAGCCTTGATGCTGCATAACTCCCACAAAGAAATCTGTCTAAAGAAAAGCGTCCTGACGACTGAGGGCTGTCCTCAAGCACGCAGCTGCCAGTGTTTTCTTTCTTTTTCTTTTTTAAATAAATGTACAGGGAAATCAGGGAGAGCGGGGCGCGCAACACACGAACGTGCGGCCGGCTGCAGCCTCGGGTGACGGTCCCTCCGTGCACGGAGACACCGGGCGGACTTGGGGATTGTCTGGGAAGTTGTGATCCTCTCGCCTGTTGTGATCCAGCGGCTGTAATTTGTAACTATGGCAACCCTGTGTCACGACAGTCGTGCGTAAGAGAGCCAAGCAAACCGGAAGCGGGGAGGGGCGGACGGACGGCTCGTGTCCTGCTGCCGCGCGGAGCTTTGTGGTGATTTGTGCGTGAAGCCGGACCTGAGGTGTGTTCTCCGGTCAGGGGGGGGGGGGGGGGGTCACACTGCGGGTATGGACGACCGTGAGAGAGAAGGGCGGGGCGGTCTCTTTTTATGGCCGTATTAACATAAAAAAAGCAACCTGGAGAGGCGGAATAAAAGCTGCTTTTCTCCAACAGAGAGCGGTGAAAGGTCCAAACCGCACCCTTCTCCAAACAAAGAGGCGGCGGCGCTCACAGGTACTCAAACCAGAAACCATCCATCAGGTCCGGCCGGCTGGATCACAGCCTGCAAATAAAAGCAAAGCTCCAGCATGAATCACGTTAACATCTATAAAACTCCTCAGCTCACATCCACAGGGAAAAAAAAAAAAAAAAAAAACAATAATAAACAGTCTGAGCACTCATTTGGTCTGAATGGTCAGCGGCAAAAAAAAAATTAAATGCACAAACAACACTGTGTGTAAACTTTATTCCTCTTTCTGTTTGCATGACTCGTGCAGATGAAGGGAGTGCTTCATGTGCAGCCTCTCTTATGCTCTCGGTGGCGGTAGACAGCTCAGCAGATCATACAGAGGCGTTGGGCAGCACGGGAAGTACACAACCAAACTGTCACCATTAATTTCAGCCTTACCTCAAGACTTGGCCATTTATTAACCTGCATTTTGTCCTTTTCTTACAAAAATCATTATGCTTTTTAAGACTACAACAACACACTATAGACAATACATACGGTATTCCATAATATGACTTCTTTGATTAGTTATTAGACATTTCAATATATCTTAAATTATACACTGCTTTCAGTACAATAATGATTTTTCTTTTTTTTTCTTTTTTTTTTCTTTGAAACAACTGGCACCAGGATGTGAGCTAATGTTCCCCTGCGTTTTCATCTCAAGTCTGCTGGACCTTCATCACCATTTTCTGTTAGTCAGGTGAGAAAGCTTCATTGAACGTCATTAAGGTTTTGACACAACATTAGTAATATTTGATATACTTGAGTGTAACATGACAATTGTGCTCCTGGTTGCAGCATTATAGTTTGGAAGCACATGCACAGACTACAGCATATAGCATTTTTAAAATTATTTCACCACCTTCCTTGCTCTCGCTCCTTTTTTTTTTTTCTTTTTTTCTTATCACAAGTGTTCTGAAACTCCAGAGGTCTGATATCAGACTCCAAAAAGTCAAACTTACGAGAGCAACCACTCTGACCGGCAAAATGTTCACTGCTGCAAGGGAGCGGAAATTTAATTTGAGTGTCTCTTGGTTTGGTGATGTATCCCTCAAAGGCTTTAGAGGTTTTACACACACGCACACACACACAGCCACTCACTCACTCACACATGCACGCACACACTTAGACAGACAGTACTGTGACCACATAAACAAGTGTTCTCAGTACATATACAGCAAACACTTTGTATCTGTTGTGAAAGGAGGAACAAAACTCTTGCACAGCAACTGCCCTGACCAATCATTACATGAGACAGTTGTGAAATTAAAAATTAACACATGAGCCTGTTTTTTTTTTTTTTGCCACCTCCTCAAAGTGTATAAGGCCGTAGCAGTGCTTGAGGAGTGAGAGGGCAGACACACATACACGCACACGCACACAAAGCCCTTCACTCCTCATTAACAAAGTCTTATCCTCATCAGTGCTGAATTTATCTGAAAAAGAAAGGGGAAATGCTGCTCTATGGTTAGTAAATTCTACTTGGAATAACAGCAGGACAGAGTGTTTGTGTCACTAATGTTGTCTTCGGTATGTTAATTCCTCTAGGAGCTGAGAGGAGGCTTCATGCTATGTAGATCAGTGATGCAGTTACAATTCCTGGTGGAAAAGACAGGGAGAGAAATAGGAGGGTCCAACAGCCTTGATGCAGTCATCCTCTAGTGTGGAGAAATCAGAGATGACGGGTTTCTATTGCAGTTTCAGTGAACTCTGGCGGAGTCTCATTCGGAAATGATGGCCCAAGTTAAGTTTTGGTGACCAAGTTGGCCAGTAGAGAACCAGAGCAGTGTGGTTCAGTGTTGTTTGGGTCTTAGGTGTGTGTGTGTGTGTGTGTGTGCGTAGGGGAGAGTGGGGAGAGGTGGTGAAGAGGGTGAGTTCAGGCCTCTACATGTTGAAGCCGTAAGCAGGCTGAGCAGGGTAGCCAGTGGCAGCGGCAGCAGCAGCCTGAGCAGGGTAGCCCGCTGCGGTGGCAGGGTAGCCATAGCCCGAGTATGCCGGCTGGGGAGCCACTGGAGTAGGAGAGGCAGTCAACATCAGCTGCTGGCCTGGTCATACAAACAGACACACACAGGGTTATATGCCACATAATACTAATAATGACACTTTTCCCACGCGAGTTCTCATTGCTGTGTTGATTTTTCTTTTCTTTTTTTGTTGTTGTATAGCATCTCTCTATTATTTCTTTGATGTCAAAATGTGCAATCTATTAACAAGGCTATCAAACTGCAGGAGTTTGCGAACCAATTAAATTTACTCTTTAATTACAATTAAGTTTTTTTAATTTAATAACCAGATCCATCTGAAAATGTGTTATTTTTCCACAACTCTATTTTATGAAGAAAAATAACACAGGACCAAATAACTAGCTACAGAGTAACATAGCATCTAAAAAACACAAGGATCTTTGTTTAATCTAGGTAAACTAGCCATTGTCTGAATAATAATATACACCAAATACACCAACATTGTACACCAATAGTTTTTTTCTCTTTCTGGATGTTAAATCAAAGAAATATCAAAAAGCTTGAGAGAAAACCACTTTTTGAAAAACATCAGGCCACAACTCCTGAACAGAAAATCACTTAACAGTCTATGATAAGTATACGAGAAGAAGCTCATCCTGCTGTCAGTGCTTCAACAATCATCTGCTTTTTATACCCCGTGAAACGTGACGGTGATGGTGTGGGATTCTTTAGTTCATCATTGTCCATATTAAAATGTTATGTTACACTGAGAAATGCACATTTGAAAGAAGGAAGCAGACTTGTGAGTAGTTGCATAGAAACTGATACACCATTACAATGCCAATCTGTGTAAATGGGGTTATTGTTGTGGCTGATTTCAATAGCACCAGCCATTTTTATTCACCCATGGCTAAAACTCTTCTCTAAGAAAGAGCAGTTGGATGCAGATGGATAAATGCTGCAGATAGAAACATGCAGGAACCACAACTGTGAGTCCTTCAGGGCGTCTTGCTGCCCATGAACCTACCAAACACCATCGGCTGAGGCTCCGTCACCTCCTCCTCAGTTTTCCTTTGGCTTTCTGCCTCCTCCAGCTTGTCCACCTGAGAGCAACAAATAAAGAGGAGGGGGGTCAGACATGGCTCACGAATGCATTGTACCAAACACAGCATTGAATTAAGTCTGATGCTTCAGTTGTACGAGCAAACCACATTTGTTTAATATCTCATATCAAATAAATAGATCATAGCCACTTCTTTGAAGACAAACTACACACAGTACTCCACAGGGCAGCTAGGTTACCTAAGAGAAGGTGCCATGTAGGTTTGGTGAGAATTACTAAAAACGACTTCCAATTCAAATGTTAAGTCAACAGTTAAAGGGTGTGTTCACTCAAATCACACACACGCACACACACAAAAAAAAAAAACACCTTAACGTTTTGTAGTTTCTAACCATGCATGCTTATGCATGACTACTGAGACTGCTGCTTCTGCCATCATCCCATCTCAACACAGTGTGGAAAGAAATTTCCTCCAAGCTGCTCAAAGCATCAAAAAACTGAGAGCAACTTCACTTTCCAGGCTTTGTGTCCATGCTTATCATCAAATCATCTACAGACCTGATTGTTGACAGTTGTGTTTTTTTAACATTGAGTAGAAATTGACTTGTTGACAATAAGGTCTGTGGGAAATGAAGAATATAAGATTATATATGCTATATATGCATTATGTATGGAAAGGTCCTTTTGACTCTCAGTTGTTGGTGAATGTTCTGAGAACCACAAGTAAACACTGATGAGTCAGGGCAGTGGCAGATATCTCAAAAACATGGGAAATGGTTTTTATTTTCTTTTTATGCAATCTGTGTGAACTGACTCTTTAAAAGTTGGAGGTGGGGCTGAAGGTTAAAGAACTATTACATTGTGTATTAATTAGAGAAAAAGCTACACATGCCTATGCTGAAGCTACATTTCCAGCCATTCACAGTCTAATATCAATAAAGGGTAATTGCAGCTTCTACATGCATCCCATTCATGGCTGTAAAGCAGGCCCCCTGGCAGGTTTCCATGTGTATTTCATTCTGCTGGGCTTAAACAAACAAACAAAAAAACAAACAAACAAAAAAAAACAACAACTTAAAACTAAAATACAGCTAGAAATTAGAAGCGAACAGGTTAAGCTCATCCCTGCCAGGCACATAGTCTTTGCACACTGAGTGGATTGTTGGGGGAATTTTCACTGAGTGCAAAGAAAGAATCAGGCAATGCGCTTCAACTGCGGAGTCAGCTGAACGCAAAAGGTTTCTGATGTAAGTGGAATTTAATTAAAATAACAGATCAGCACAAACTATATAGATTTTATATGCATATATTGCTGTCAAGGGATAATTTAAATTAATTAAGAAAAAAGTTTGGGACTATGAGTAACATTAAACAGAACAGAAGCAATTTTGTCTAGATGACTACAAAATATGAAATCATGTAAATAAAAGTCTATTTCTGACGTGCATATTTCAAAAACCATATGCATTCAGTACAAATGTTTGTACAATCACATTGCTGTTAGGTAAAAATTATTTGATGTTTAATTTCCTAAATGGCTGCTACCAGTTCGACCAGTAATTTAGGGAACAGAGCAAATAGGTTGTCTGATTAGCTGGAATATATTATTTCCCCAAAGAGTGAAGAAAGACTGCATCGCTACTGAAGTTAGCATTTGTAGTCCTGGATCGCTGTAGCTGCTGAACACCTGAAACTAACATTTGTTACACTGGAGTTAGAAACACGGGGATGCATCTAACAAGTCTAGAGTGGCTTGTTCCGCTCACCTGCCTTCGTTTCTGCTCTCCGAGAGGTGAAAATATCAGTTTTTCTACAGTAATAACTGTGCAATAATGACAATTTCAGTATTTTGTTTTTGTTAGCACAACTGAAATTGGGTTGTTTTTTTTTTAAATGCCACAGAACCCTAGATGCAGCCCCAAAACAGAGAAGTTAGAGGGTGAGAGTTATCTGTTAGGCCAGGACAAGCTACTCCTGATCACGAAGAACAAGATGGTGCACAGGCTTTGGCTCCAGCCACCAACACACCCTTTACAATTAAGGGTTCTCCATATTTTAACTTCTCTAGATACAATTAAGATTTGCTCAACCACTGTTTATAAATTGCGCTAAAATTTGGGATCTATGGAAAATGCATTATAGTCTAGTAGGTATTACAAATGTTGAATTATTCTAATCTAATATCAGCAATGGTTCCATTATTGGCCCACAAGTAGCAGAAATAGTTGCTCTTTCTTACAACAAAAATCAAAAAACTATGTGCGTATATATGAATTCTTTTTTGGTGAATTTGTTTTGGCACAGATGCCAAAAATTTTTATTTGAAAATGGAGATACCAGCAAGACAACAAAGTTCGCCAGGAAGCTAATATAGGCACTGCTTCCAAGTGATGAACTCAAAATATGTTAAAAATGTGTTGTGTTTGTGTCAAAGAGGAACAAAAGCCTGCACACGCTATTGCAGTCCTCCAGGACCAGAGCTAGTTAGGCCATACTTAGTCTACAGTCCATGCTAGGTTCCTACATCAGAAACCTAAGAGATCAGTTACAACAAAAACAAAACAGACAAAGCACAGAAGAGAAATAAAAAAGGGCCAGAGACCGTCACCTTCGCTGCAAACTCATCAACCTGAAAAAGAACCCAAAGACATGACCTCAAGTGACCTCACATGTCTCCAGGTCAACACTTGGAAAAAAAATTATGACCAGAGGAAGTTTACTGGTAAATATAAATAACCACCATTACTTAAAAAAAACCTTTCTCCCTCTGCATTCTGCTCTCAGCATCATTAAACTGGTCATAGCACCTGTTTCTTAAACACGTCTGCATATTATTGTGAACCTCTTACTTGTTGAGTCAGGTTTCTATAGGAAATCAAATAAATCTGTACAGTAGAGACCTTAGAAAAGACAATATAATTATGTTACATGTACATTAAAGCAGAAACAACATAACTCCTTATAACTCTTTATCTCGTTCTCTTTGTTGAAGTACTAACCTTTGTGAGGTACTCTCTCATGACCTGGATGAAGTACGGCATGGCAAAGTCCATGATGTTGTGCCTCCAGGCCAGCTCCAGCACCACGTCAGGGTGCAGCAGGTCATAGGAGGCGAATAGGCAGGCAGCAAAGCACTCCTTCCTGCCCTCCTCCAGGAACCACTGGAGCAAAGTCTCTGCTAGCTCAGCATCCTTGGACTCTGCAGCATACAGCATTGCATCCTGGGAAAGACACACAGCAAACAACAAATGAACTAACTCACTTAGACTTGACTCACATTTTTGTGAGATATGACTTTAATGTAAGTATAAAAACAGTGCCATCTGTGGGGACATGAAGGTACTTGGGGAAACATTAGAAGTCTTGTGTTTCAGATGCAATTATTGTTTTCTAACCTTGTAGAGTTTGTCCTTCTTGCAGAGCTCTACACTCTGTCTCCAGCGGTTGTTGCCCTTGTACAGGTAGGCAGCAATACGTCTAAACTCAATCAGTTCATGTTTCTCTAACCTCTGAGCCAGGCCGATGGTATCAAAGTTATCATAGGCATCGATGGATGCTCTCAAGCCCTGTTGATAACACACATAATCAAAAATATTACATCACAAAATGAAGAAATGGGGACCAAGTAGCAGTAACTGATGTCACCCAGTGAACACATTACACTTAGAACACTTAGAAAGGTGAGAGGTCTGTAATTTTCATCATAGTTACACCTCAACTATGAGAGACAAAATGAGGAAAAATCCAGGAAATCACATTGTAGGATTTTTAAAGAATTTATTTGTAAATTATGGTTAACATTACAGACCGCATCTTTCTAAGTAGGAGAACTTGTGCAGTCAGTGGATGACTAAATACTTTTTTGCCTCACTGTATCTGGGTACATTTACCCCTAATAATATAGTACTTCAAATATGCTGCTCTAATGTAACTTAAAATTCATGTGTGAAGGACCTCTAAATTGACAAAAATTCCACCAAAGACCTCCATACTTAGTTTTGCTTCAGATAATTTATTACCTGAGTGTTTGAAACACATTTGGAGCCAACTTTGAGAAGAACATTTGATGTAGATCATGAAGGTTAGAAAATATAAATATATAATAAATCCTTCCTAAGCCAATTTTCAGCCATTTGCTGTGAATAAAACACATTCAGACCCCGCTTAATACAGCATGACTAAGCTTAACACTAACAAAGCACTTACCTGGTAGTCTTCCTCCTCTGTCAGCAGGTTGTTCAGAGCTTCGTTTACGGACTTGTTGTTGTGATTCTGGACAGATCTCAGGTAAGGCTTCACCAGCTTCAGCTGGCTCACCTGGTTCAGCAAAAACAGCCCGTGGTGTTGTGTAAAACATGTTTGGCAATGTAAAAAGTACAGAGGGCAGAATCTGTAAAAGTACAGTTGATCGTTACCTTGCTGAAAAAGTTGACGGCTCGGCTGTGGTCCAACCGTGGGGACAGAATAGTCAGCAGGTCATTTAGTAAGAGGGGTTTGTATTCCAGGTAGAACGACAAAGATTTATAGTATAACTCCACATTTGCAACCTGTGAACAAAGACAGCAAATATAGAAAAAAAAAAAATAATAATAGATAAACAAACAGTTCAGTCACAAAAACTGGTACTTACCTTAGCGATGATGTCTTTGAACAGCCCTTCTTTCCAAGCATCTGTTGGATGAGACATCATTGTGATGACAGCGTTGTCATACTCCTCATATTTATCATAGAGGAAAACCAACTCTGCCCACAAGTGCGACTGCTCAGCTGCACGAAGAACCTGAAGAAAACACACAACAACACAGAGTTCAGGCTCAGCTTTAACGAAGAATTTCAACTGAAAGACTATTTACCATGATTTGAATGTTATTGGTTGCTGATGAGAGGTGGAAATCCTTGCAAGGTAAAGTTAAAGCCAATTACTTTTTGTAAGAATGTCTTAAATTTATTACAACAGAAAGCCTGAAATGGAATGTTTTGAAACGCAGACACTCTACCTTTGGGATGTTAACTCTGGACCAGAACAGCTCCAGGTGCTCCCTCATCTTCTGAGGTTTGAACTTGGAGTAGAGGATGGCGAGCTCAGTGAACATGCCCATATGAGCCCGCTCCAGACCCAACGCCGCCTCCAGCAGAGCAATGAGTTCCTCAAAGTACCCGCGATCCTGGTAGTAGCTGATCAGGTCTTCCAGCTCGTCGGCATGGATCACTATGTGAAGGCCACAGATTTGTGCCAGCCGAAATTCTTCGCCGTCCACACACGCAAAACACACCTGATGGTTGGAGGAAAAAAGATACAAGTTTCCATGAAGAAAGGAAAACACTAGAAGGGGTCCAGTGTGCTACAGTTCACCAATCAGACAGGAGGATTCTTGTTTTTTTTACTCCATAATTCTTTCTGAAATGCTGAAACATGATACCTAAATATAAACTTAATTCACTACATTGTCAACTCCCATGTGACAGAAACACAGAATCAGACTCATGTGGCATGTTACTCTTGAACAAAGTAATTGTGCTATATTTTTCAGTATGCTCAAGTCTGGGAACCAAACACATTATTCAGTTCAAATTAGAATTTGCAGCATCATGTTTCAGCTTTATTATTTTTTTTTTTTTTTAATAGAGGATGAATCCAAATAACCCACTGCAATTTTAAAGGAGACCTAAGCTCTTAGTGAGCCAGTTACCTCTTTCCATGTCCGTGTGCTGTTGGCTTTCCTGGCGCTGTCAACAGCTGCCTGGTACTCTCCCAGATGGACTAGTGTCGATGCGAGGCGAGCAAAGTTGGACACGTTGTTGTACAAGAGCTTGGCTGCTTCATACATACCCTCCTCATAACATCTATCGCCCACCTGGAGAAAAAGGGACCGAAGTTGGCAGCGGCATGTTCTGTTGATCATCCTGACAGCACCACAGCTGTGAGAATGTTCTTACCTGCTGTATGTGAGCATTGTTGGGCCCGCTGACAAACTCTTCCAGCTCAGCCAGGCGGTTTGTCTTAGCTAAAGCGAAGATCAGCTCTGTTTCCACGTACGACTCTCGTGCTTTCTTTCGCGCCATTTGAAGAAATTTTACCAAGTCTTCCCAGTTATCTGCAACACACCAACACTTTACACATCAGCTCAGGTCAATCAGTGCCAGCGTGTAGCCGAGTCATGCAGAAAACCAAAGGCTTACTGTTCTTGCTGGCTGCATTGACCACCTCCATGTACGCTGAAGGGTCAACAGCTTTAATATAAGAGTCAATGGCTTCCTTGACCAGGTCTCTGTGCAGCTGAGCTCTGGCCAGCTGGCTCCACACTGCAGGCTCATTGCAGCGCTCGGCAAACTCATAGGCACGATCTAAGTTCCCTATGTGCTCTATCAATACCTACAAATATCAATGATGAGATGAACACCAGGAAGCGAAATTACTAAAATGGGTTATTAAACAATAACGAAGATTAATTGGTCTGATTTATATACCAAGATTATCCTAATATCCTAATTATTATCCTAATGAGAAGAAAGCAAATGTGAAATGCATCCCCTACTAGACTGGAGAAAAAAAAAAAAAAAAAAAAAAAAACTGCCATCACTGCTATAATACACATTCATAAGATACTACTTTAAAGAAGATGCTCACACTAACTGTTAATAGTTAATACTAATTGATGAACAAATTGGAATTGATCATCAGAGCAAGCTGTAACAGATTTCTATCACCTGTATGGCTGACGTGTTGACATCAAACTTCTTGAAGATGGCAAACGCTTCTTCAAAGAGCTCATTGCTGATTGCAATATTGGCAATGTCCGGAGCATCATAGTTGTCTAGCCTGTTGATGTACTCCATCACACGAGTGCGGTCGGCCTTGATTGCCGTCAGAATCAGCAGGTTCTGGAGATTTCTGGGAAAACACAGTGGGACAATCATATGATGAGATGTTTTGTGGCTAAATTGTTACGATGTCTAACATACAGGAAGCCTGCTTGTACCTGTGTTCACTGAAGACAGAGTTATCAAGTACTATCTTTTCCAGCAGCTCGATCAGCTCGTTGGGCAGATCTGCAGTCATGAAGGCCTTGACTGTGACAGACACCTCCTCGGGGTCCTGAGTCTCTGACAGTGCTGTCTGCACCACCTGAAAGGAGATAAAACAAGATGAGAACAAAATGAAACATAGAAAAACAGCACCAAGATGGGGAGCTGCACCAAAGCCTGACCTGGTCAATGAGTTGTCTTCTGTATGGATTATTTTCTTCCAACACGTTCGCCCAAAGCTCCGGATCTTTCCGTCTTACCAGATATCGAGCCTCACTCTTAAATAATGAGTTCTCATTGCACACCTGAGAAGAATAGATATGAGGAAATTGCAAATGCATCAATATTATAAATATGTGAGTAAGATTGTTTGTACATATATATATATATAAATAATGTGATGGACACACTTTGATAAGCTCCAGGTCACACTGTCCTCTCTCATAAGCCACACAAGCCAGGTGAGGGTCTCTCTTCTCGCAGTATCTTCCGACCACAGTGCTGTCGTAGAACGGATTCTCCTTCAGGAAACGCTCAGGCGTGTTGTTGCTGTCAATGTAGATCTTAGCCAGAGCGTTGTGAGTGGCTGGCTCTTCACAACCTTCATGGATACGGGACTCCAGCCACGGCAATAAAAGCTTTAACCTGAGAAGGTTAAAAAAAAAAAAAAAAAAAAGTTTTGATGGAAATGCATTACATCACCACAAACCTTCTGGCATTTTGGTTAATTTACATTTCTAGGTTGACAATTTCAAACACTAGATGGCAGCGTTGTGCATTCAGCTGTGTCATTCATTACTTGATGCTGAGAACTATTTATGTCTCACATCCATATGTTTTGATACAGAATGAAACAAAGAGGACACATGCTAAAAATAGTCTCGTTAAATGAGGGACAGCTAATATATCTGTAATGACTAAAGCCTCCATGACAATATAGGGGCCATAGATGGCTTTTGGAAAGCCTAAAGAGAATCAACATTACAAAGGACCCTAAAATGAAAATACTTGTTGTATACAGCATAAGACAAATATAACTTCATGTTTATTATATCACTGTCACTTGTATTTCTGATTTCCTCACACGATGGGGATAATAGACGTTTGAATTTCAAAATGTATTTCAAGCTTCATCAAAAAAGAGATGATGGTCATTGGTCCCTCATCCTCATCTCATTTTTTGTCTGCCAGTGGCTACATCCCTACAGAGACAGAAATTGTACTTATTCATGTAGCAAGTTACTGTGGGTGACAAGTGTTAATCAGATGTAAATGCACCTTGAACTCTAGTCATACCTGTTTCTCTTCTCTACCTCCTCCACCAGTTCGTCAGTGGAAAATTGCCCTCTGACAACCATGATTAGGTTTTTAATGACATCCTCAGAACAGTCAACATCCAACAGCCCGCCTATCACCACCGGTAAACGACTGGGGTTCACCTGAGAACAAGAGCAAAAAAACAAAACAAAACAAAACAAAACAAAAAAAAAAAACATATTACAGAGCCCATAAAGTCCCAAAAGTTGTTTTTTTTTATCTCGTGTGCACAAGTTAGTATTTTGTTCGAACAAGTTATTATCTTGTGGGAACAGGTTAACAATAGGCTAAAAGTGTGATAGGTTTATGCTTTAAAAACCATGGGTAAGTTGTGTTTATAGCTTTTAATAGTCGATTTCTCAGGTATGTTTGAAACATGGCAGCGTTCATTGCTTTATTTGAATCATCCCTTTTTTTGGTGGGCAAGATGGTTGAAGATTACAGAGCCCAAAAGTTTTTTTTTTTTTTTTTTTTTATCTTGTGCGTACAAGATAATTATCTTGAGGGAACAAAATATTAACTTGTACACAAAAAAATACCACCTTCCACCACCATCGTAAATAAGGAGATTATCTTAGAGGTCAGCTATGTGTTCAATCCACGCAGTAGTCTTCTCTTACCTTCTGCACATAGATTTCAATGTATTTCTGTAGGTTGTTGCGGTAGAGGTAGAGCACCAGATCGTGGACAAAGTCAAAGCGATCACACACAATGATAAGAGGTAGCTGATCTGTTAGCTTGGCCTCCTGTAAAAAGAAGAAGCCTGATGTTTATTTGTGAATAAATTATATGAAACGGGTAATAAATGAATGGTACTTTATCAGAATGAAGTCAATCATTAACTCTCTGACAAAGGGAATGATTTTACCTTGAGGAAGTTTTTAACCCTCTCTGGGTCATAACAGTTGCTTTCTCTACAGATTCTCTCCACTTCTTTGATCTGGCCCGTCTTACAGGCAGCCTGGATGTACTTGAAGTGGACATCAGGCTCCTGACTGAAATTCACAATCGACCCGAGGAAGTAAAATAAACCTTGAGTAGAGAAGGCAATAGTAGAAGCAGTCAGAATATCTAACAACTCACTGTAATCCAACATGGCTCAGCCACCCTGTGTGACACCTACCCTCGTAACTTTTGAAGGACTCAAAGAGCTCCACTAATGCCTGAGTTCCCAGCTGCTCATGATACTTAGATGCTACCTGGACACACAGCTGCAGGTTCTGTCTTATGTTCGCTGATAGCATGGCCCTTAAACACTCCAACGAGTCCTCGACTGATAAAGAGCCGAAGAAGTTCACCAGCCACTAAAAGCCAAGTCAGAATATATATATATATATATATATACATATATACACACACACACATATAAAAAAATAAATAAAAAAGACGAAGAAAATGTGAGACAGCAGGCTGAGCAAGGGGGAAGAAAAAGAAGTGGGTTCAGACATTTTCACGCATTATTAAGAAACAAAAAGGGGAAAAAAGTAGTAAATGGTGCCTGCTCCCGGGAGAGAGGTATTCACAAGCGTGACCGCACTTCTACAGGCGTACCTCAGGGTTGAGCAGATGTGTGTGCACCACAGCACGTTTGATATCATACAGGTCTGTGTAGTGTTCAAGAGCTCTCTGCAGCAGACCGGCCTTCTCACACAGCTGCGCAACGTGTGCACGGTCATAGTGTGTGAACATCTGATTCCCAAGGATGGCATCTGCTACCTAAAACGAGTGCATACACACATGAACTCATAAACATTGTTCAAAATCATAAAGGGTGATTTGAATTTTTGCAATGAAGAAAGTAACCAAGGATGTTCACTTGAGGGGCATGAATGAGGTTCATCTCGAGCAGACGTGTCTGTAAGTGACCTTCGGCTGGACGGTTGTTCTTCAAAGCGTCCAATAGGAAAGAGGTGCACTGCTGGATCAGGCTGCCCTCCATGAATACATCTACAATCTACCAAAGGGAAAGAAAGAAATTAAAAGAAAGAACGCATGTGAAAAACGTAAAATTTTTGATTTCCTACCATCTGTGAGCCATGACTTCAGTTAGCATGCAAGTTATGATTAGAGTCACACACTATCAAGCACCATAAGCCCAGTAGCCAGATGTTTCTGCTTTTCATATTCAAGCAACATCTGTAAAGGCAGGGGTCTTAACTTAGGGAAGCATCAAGTCATCAAGTTCTCAATCTGAGACTTGGACTGGCGAAGTCATGATGTGGCTTTAAAGGGAGGAGGGGGTCACTGACTCAAAGAATTCCTGGCATTGCTGGCACATCTGGAATAACACAGATGGCGGCTCCCACACTGGCCTCTTTGTGCATTTGCGTGCATGTGTGAGGATAAACGTGAGCACACAAGTAAAAGTGATATATTATATCAGGCGTGAGTGAGGTGGTACTGCTGGCATGTGCTTTACCTGGTTGATGTTGGCCAGCGGCTCCTCATCCTGGACCAGCATCTGGGCAAACTGCAGTCCCTGGTCTGCATTGACGCGCATCACATTTCTCAATAAAAACACCCAGTCTGGGGTGTAGCCCACCTACAAAAGTACAGTTGGACAAAATTGCAATTTTCAGTTCAGCAATAGTGAATTCAAACAAAAACATTCTGTATAAAATATAGTCAGAAAAATTTCCAACAAAAAAAATTACTTACTTTACAATCTTTACCACTGACCAAATACTACATTGGACTTTCATTATACCACTCAATTGATAAATGCAATGTATAATGTATCTGTTTTTCATGCATATTTTAAAAAGGGGAAATGGAAAAGAGAAGCAAGAGATCAGAATACCTTTTTAGCGTACAGCACTATCTTCTGGAACTGACCGGTCTCAGCAAAGCACTGGATGACCTTGTTGGGGACGTTAGCTCTGAGGTACACACTAAGAGCAAGTGTGGGGTCAGAGGCCTTTACCAGGTCTCCCAGTTCCTCTGAGCACTCCAGCTACAACACACATTTAATCACAATGACCAGCTCTGAGTTAAAGAACACTGAGCAGATGATACTACATGGCAAAAAAAACAAAGTTATATATGATTTAATGTGATATTTAAAAAATGCTGTATATCCATGGAAAGCTGATGCTGGTGAAAGCTGTGTTGTTGGTCTGATGCTCCAGCCCTACCTTGTCCTCCTTTAGCCATTTCTCCAGCAGTTGCTTGCGGCCCTGCTGCAGGACAGGCCTGCAGAGCTCAAGAGACTCAAACTTGTTCAGCTGGCCCTGATCTAGCAGAATACCAAAGTACTGCAATAGTGGAGAGGCCTGACCCGGCTGGGCAGGGACACTCTGAAACTTACGAATGGTCTCTGATGTCCGCAGGATACCCTGCAAAAAAAAAAAAAAAATACAGATTCATACAAAAATGCACCTTCTCTTAGAATTATTTTTTTGTGCTGGCAAATGCACTCGTTTTGTGTTAAGTTGTGCAAACATGACAATGTAGCACAAGTGGCAGGCCTACCTTTGGTGCTGATGAAGCAACCTTTGCAGCCTCTGAGTAACTTCCCTGGGCAAACAGAGTGTTGAACTTCCTGGCAAAAAGCTCCTCAGCCCCAGCAAGGTTTGACCTGACAGCCATCCTCAGGGCCAGATCGGGATTCTGCAGGACGTTAGTGGCATAGTTGACAATATTTTCCTCTTCGACACACACTGACAACACCTAAAAAGGAAGGAATAGATGAGCACATTAATGCTTCAAAAGTAAAGCAGTCAAGAAAGCAAGCATTGCTGTTGAGGCATCCATCGTGCACAGCAGGACGAAATAAAACAATTCCATAGTCATTATTATTCCATTTCTGTGAGACCAGTGCAACACGTGAACCATCTGCAGAGTTACAGATGTCTTGAGAGTTAATTTCAAGCCTCTGTCTCGAATAATTTCTCTGTGGACTGTTGCAACATGCAGATTAGGTTTAGAATTACAAAAGACATGAAAACATCAGAAACATCATCACATCATCTTAAACACTAAAGTATCCCTGTAAAGGAATAATAATTATTAATTATTGCTTTACTGTCAGTTTCTCACCTGTCCCTTCTTGTTGACCCCAATAATTCCTGAGGTGGTTTCATGAGGGGCAGTTACAAAGATGGTCTCTGCACTGATTCGGTTCATGTAGATACACACTCCAGACTCCAGGTCATACAGGTGAATGTAACCATACTTGGTGATCAGGTATATGACACCATGTTTACTACCAATCTGTGGTGAACAATCAGAGAGAGATTTGAATTGCTCGGCAGTCATCCTTCGTTTATCAAGCACTAATGAGGAGAAAGACTCTTCCCTCACCTGCATAGCTACTGGAAAGTCTGTCTGGGCCTCTGGAGGAAAGAACACATCGACTGCTTTCTTAGCAAATGGCTGGTTTCCTGCAGCTGGCTGACCAACTTCAATGATGTGCAACTGGAGGAAGAAAGTCCATGTAATGAAATTACCACAGTAGGCAAACAGCCACAATGGAGCATAAGAAGCTAGTACATGCACTTTATTAATTTCAGATTTTCTAGAGGAATTTTCTATTTTGATGACCAAAAAGCATGAAGGTTGTTTGTCGCTGCTCCAAGACTAGACTAAATACACAGTGATAGCATCATGAGTGAAATCCTTGTGTACAATCTCTCACCTTTCCCCCAGCCTGTGAGCGCACTGCAAAGCAGAAGAGGGTGGAGGGTTTGGCATTTCCCTCCACTTTGAACTCCCCGAAGGCAGCAGCATGTCCCTCAATGGGCTGCGACACTTTCCTGTCAACAGAATATAGCTGCATTGCTCCAACCACACGATTTTGCTGCAGAAACAAAGACACAAAACACAAAACACAAGAAATTATTGACCTGTTACCACCATATCAAACAAATAGTTTATAATAAAAGGTGATTCTGGGCGCGAGAAGATTTATTCCATTCTTCCTGTAATCTGTCAATATAAGTGGGTGTCACCAGGTCATACATGTCATCAAAGCAAAATTTAATGTTCATGAAATAGTCCAATAAAATTTAAGATGGACAAACACTGTGTAGCTGTCTACACTGACATAGATAGAGAAATTTAGAGGAAACAGATGATCTGCTACACGCCAGATAAATTTACAAATAGATTTGTTTCCTCTTTTTTCAAAGACTTTTTTTTTTCCAGAGGGGAGGTCGTATGCACATCTACTGTACGAGGCCTGAGTAAACATTCATTTGTGTGCTCATACCTGTGCAGAGATCCCTATCAGCAGCAGCCACTTCTGTTGTTCGTCAGTTCTGTAGTTGATTATCTGACATCCCGCCAGACTGGCATGCCGATCGAATACTTTGGTTGGTTGGGAATCCCCCTCCATGCTCCAGTGGTAGACAGCTGTATCTGTCACCAGAGCGACGGTATTTACCGATATCCACTTCCAGAACATGACCTCTTCTGTCATTGTGTGAGCCTTCATCTTACTCTTCATCTCAATGTTGAAGATCTGCAGCGTCTTGGCCGCTGTGGGGAGGTGAGGAAACAGAGGGTAGCAGTGAGAGAGACAGGCGGAAAGAACGGAGCCCAGAAGCAGACGGAGTGAGCTGAGCTGGGTTTTAAAACCCAAATTTAAAATCCCGATCATTTCACATACTTACCTGAATACTAATAAACGAATGATGTCTTATTTATAGCCACTTTTGAAGTTCCACTGTATCACATGCTAAAATATATATGCTGTAATATACAGCTCCTAAAATCATCAGTCTCATATAATGATAATGACCAAATGAATCAAAAGAAGATCATTTCAGTCTGTTTCTGACTCTCTGAAATGTAGTGTCTCTAAATGTTTAATTTATTTTTTAAACCAATTCTTCCTTCAATTCACCCAAACTCATTCAACTTCCCTCACCTAGAGCAAAGATAAATTTGGCTTTATTTGTGCCTTGTGTTTTTAGCACCACCTGATCACAACACAGTTGAACTGAACTGTGTTTGTAGAGTTTACAGCATTCAAAAAAAAAAAGTTAAATTTTAAGGAGAAAACTGCTGACAGCATTTCAATATGCAAATACTTTTGGTGACAATGTCAGGTGACATTTAATGCTAACCAACCACAAACAAAATGATTCCATCAATCCCAAATGAAACTGGACATGTGGAAATGACAAAATGATTTGAACGTACTGTCTCTGTGCTCTAGAGTACCGTACATATGCCTGCTCACAACCTCAACTTACCAATTAGTTGGATAGAAACAAACGGGTGAGGAAAGGTATGATTCAGCTGCTGTGCAAAGCAGCAACAGCACACACAGCTATAATGATTCAGTAATGGCATCCCTTATATGCAGCAGGGAAAGATCTGAATGTTAATACGGCCACTGGCACACGCTCACACAAGCGTGCAAAGACACACAGTTCCCAGCTTATCAGTATATAATACCTGACGATGCATATGACACACACACTCTACCAGCATACGACAAGTCATGCTAACACATGTATAGTTCTCATAAAAGTAGGAAACCGTATTTGCCTGCAGGTTAGGTTAGAGGAGGGGTGTGATACTGATGAAATTTACTGGCAGCAGGACTCTTTTCTAAAGCGGTGTCTCTGCTTTTGAGTGATTAGTGGTCAAAATAGCTCTGTGTACTTGAGAGGAGCATGTGGGAAGCTTTTATGAGAGAGACATGGCTACTGTATCATCACAACGGGGTGCCAGACGGGAAGACAGACAGAAAGCAACTCACCGTCTGAAAAATGACAGAAAGCAAGGGAGAAAAAGCAAAGTGTCAATCAGGTAGGAATGAGAAGACAAAGAGAGACCACAGGGGAAAGGGGAATATTATCCTCAGAGGGTGAGGGAAGGGGGAGGGAGAGAGAGAGAGAGAGAGAGAGAGAGAGAGAGAGAGACAGAAGCATTAAAGGCAAATCATCCTGATCAGCGCTTGTGTTTGCGCTCGAAAGGCTAGATTCAGTGGCAGAAGATCAATTTGCACAACCAATTTAGTGTGTTCAGGCAATAGAGCTCAGTGCACTCTACATATTCACAGCAATGACAGAGCACTAGTCTGTGTGTGACTGTGGTTTTCCCACGGCAAGACTAGTATATGGCTAAATCTGTTAAACTGGAGACAAATAAACAGTGTGAATGCCATGCAGACTTAACCCTGGGAACTGAAACAAAAATAACCTCAATTCCTGGCATAAATCCACTGATAATCCCTGCACACATATTTCTTTTCTTCTAATAAACAGCACAGTGGCTGCCCAAATGTGTGACTGTATGCCTCAGCATCTATTCTCCTTACCTTTCAGGGCGATGACCTTGCTGGCCGGGTTCATGATGGCACTGTCAGCAGAGATGGGTCTCCTGATCGGGTTGGTTGGGTCGGACATGTCCACGATCACCACCTGGTTCTGCTCGCCCACCTTCTCTCTGATGCAGATGAACTTGTCTGACTCCATGGTCAGATAGCTGAACCCAATGTTGGCCGGGTTCACACCCAGGTTCTGCAACTGGAAATATTTATAAAAGGAAAAACAGTGACTATGGTCACCTGGACCCTAATCTGGTAACTTTACTAGTTATATAATTCTTACTTATTGTTCACAGCAGACACTTACAACAATGACTTGGTAACTAAGGCAGAATTGATCGAACACAATCAAACACAGTTGTAATCATATTCAAACCAATAGTGTGATGGTTTCAGCTTAATACACAGTATATCTGAGAGAGTTGGATGAGAAGAAGGTATGGAGGTATGAGTGGTATCTCATGTCTGTATGGTAAACATGAAGGTGCAGCAGGAGATTAGCTGAGTTTACTACAGACTCACGTCAGGAGGAAACCTGGCTCTGTCAAAAGGCAACAAGATCCGCCTAAGAGCACATCCACAGCACACAGACTAACATGCTGTGTGTCTTCGGTTCAATTTGTGCAAAAATGGAATAATAAAAACAACAACTCACTATTTTACAGAGATTTCACATTTCCCTAGTTTAGCAAGTGCCAGCTATTTTAAATTCTTGCTCCAAACTAGTTTGCTGCCGACTGTAGGATTCAAATATAATCAGTGATATTAAATGACAAATGAAAATCCTTAAAACTTAATAAATAACTATTTGCTATCATCATTCAGCCTCAGGTTTAATACAGTTTGGAATCGGGTATGTGTTGCTAAAAACTTCCTGAGCTTTTAGCCACATCTTGTGGTCTTTATCAACTGTGGGTGTTTGTTTTCATTCATTATCTGTTGACCTGTTAACCTCCACATGCTTCACAGATGGTATTATTAATTCTAATTAGTTCTAATTTATTAGATAATTATGTATCAGCTATTGAAAAGAATGAGCGAGGAGCTAGAATTCAACTCACAGTTTTAGGCGAGGCTGAACCAAAACATGTCCAATGAATACAAACAGAAGATTGCCCTTTACTACTGCAAGAGGTTTCCTATACGCAGACTAAAACTAAAACTAAGGTAGGAGTAAAATATTCCAACTTCACAGAGTGTTAAGAGCTTTGGCGGAGTTCTGCCTGTCTCACAATGACAGTAAAATTCAGTGGGAAAACATAAATGGCAGCTGCTGATATTTGCCTTTGCAGGGGAAAAAACAGCGAGCAGCAAAGCCAAGCGGTGTTTCGATTAAAATAGCAGCAGGTCTGCTCCAATTTTCCAGGGATATTCTTAAAGGTTGCCTTCCAGACTGGAAGTCTGGCAGTAGATGGAGTCAGGGAACAAGTGTGGGCACAGCACACAGCAGGACGTTTTATTTAACACTGTTATTAAAGCTGCTAATAATTTACTGAATTTAAAGAATCAGGAAAATATGCTGGTTGCCTGACGTGAGCAGAGCCCTGATTATATCCTGACATTGAATTTAATCATCTATATGACCAGGCAGCTGTAATCTAATTAGTATAAGAATATTCAACCTAAATGAGTCTGAGGCAACACAAAAAATTCCCCAACAGAGATCTGAGAATAAATAATTCGGGGTTTTTTTTTTGTTTGTTTGTTTGTTTGTTTGTTTTAGAAAGTACCTTTAGTAAATCTCATCCATTATTCTGAATGTTTACTTTCCTAATGAGTAAAAGGCCCAAAACACAAAGACAACGCTGATGTCAACTTCCGCCACATCAAACCTTAGTAGAAATAATAAACATGATTTGCTCCTCCTAGGTTAACGGCTGCTGAACAGAGGAATTATTGTGCACATTGTCAAACTAACTATGAAGTGAAAGAGGGCAGACCAAAACATGCACTTTCCCTCTGATGACTGAGCTGACTGCAGTATGCAGTCTGAGGCAAGAGGAAAGGAATCCTTCACTCATCACAAGGACCGTACTATCCTCCAGTTGGCTGGTAGAGCAGGACGACCCATCATGACCGCTGAGCCATTTTAATCATGTCATCTTCAAAACAGGAAGGATGTACAGTAACGGTCAAGTTGAGGGCAGACAGAGTGAAAGAACATGCTCTCTTCCAAGAAATAGTATTCACTGAGTATTATTATTACTACTATTAACTCTGTATAATTGACTGCTCACTCT
The DNA here is from genome assembly GCF_900963305.1 of Echeneis naucrates. Lineage (NCBI taxonomy): Eukaryota > Metazoa > Chordata > Actinopteri > Carangiformes > Echeneidae > Echeneis > Echeneis naucrates. The sequence continues at coordinate 18,166,361 of NC_042519.1, forward strand.
GCCATCATTTTCTAATGATTGATTAAATGATTAATAGCTGCAGCTCTAAGAGCATTTTAGAGTTTCAATTTCACTTTGTTGGTGTAAAAGATAATTCAAAGCTTTCCCAATCCATGTTTTTTTCAGTTTATAATCAATCATGTGCTTGCAAAAGGAAAGATTTATTAACTATGCAGTTGGGTACACAAATAAGTTATATTGTAAAACGTTGCAATTTGCTTCTCACATAATTTTTCATAAAGTAGTCATATCAGTATAAATATAAATCTGGCATTATACTTATTTATATTTTGATAATGCTCCCAGTCTTATCACACAACCATAACTCAATGTACTGTCTGTCTCTGTAAAGTCATGGGTACATGCAACATAGAGGCTTCTTGAAAAAGCCCTGGAGGAGACCTGAGGGAGGACTGCAGCCATATGTTGTTCCTTGAGACTGCCAAAACTACCCGCAGGAGGAGAAGGGAGGGAAACTACAATAAAGATAGTGGGGAGAGAATTATATGGACGGGAACGAAAGGAGGAACTGACGGCACAATCCAGCATCCTGCTAAAAACGAAGAGAGGAGGGAGTCAATGTGAAGAGAAGAACAGAGTGATAAATGCACCTTTTATGAGAGTTGAAGTGGGAATGATGAGAGCAAGGCCTGTACAGTTCCTGTAACACAGGCCTCTGGCAATATACAGTTCAGGGTGGGGCGACTGACTCACCAGAAGGCAACACTCGCCCCACCGCCCCCCCTCTGCACTCCTTTCTTAGTAGAACATTCCAGACTAAAATTCACACTTCAACTACAACCTACTGTCTGCGGTGACCCATAAACTGCCTCTGGTAATGCATCTTCACACACACACACACACACACACACACACACACTCTGAAACCTGTACCCCTCAACAAGCAAGATCACAAAAACAGCATTAATATAACAATAACAAAGGCAGCAGAACTTCAGTGATGATACAGCGTTGACGGTATTTGGTGAGTCATACATTGGGCGGACGCACTGCTGAAGCACTAACATGTCGCATCAGCAGCTGAGGGTTTTGAGTTTATAAAGAGATTAAACAATTACAAATGAGGAAGGTGGCAAAAAGAACATTGAGTGGGGCTAATTTGTACTTTCTTGCTCAAAAGGTAGGAAGAGTTTAGATATACGGCCTGAATGTGAGGGGTCATATAGTACAAGCCATGAAGCTACTGTAATCAGTCTATTTATAAGGGGGGTGGGGGCTTATGGGCTCAGCACCACATAGAATGAGCCTCCCTTTAACCTTCCTTCAGCTCACTTCTTCATTTCATGGTATTATACATTTTTACATGTTTACAGCTTGTTTCCTGGATCTGAAGTAATCAACCGATTCATCATGCAAGAGAAAATTATTTCACAACTCTTCAGGAAACTGTCATCATCTGGTTCTGAGCCTGGTTCTGCTCCAGGTTTCTGCCTCTTAAAGGAAGTTTTTCTTTGCCACTGTCACCAAGTGCTTGCTCATCAGAGGATCTGTTGGGTCTCTTTAAATAATTTTAAAAAGAGTTTGGTCTAGACCTGCTCTATATGTAAAGTGCCTTGGTGTAACTTTGTTATGATTTGGGGCTATACAAATAAATCTGACTTCATTTGATTTGATCTGTTGTTTTTTAGCAGAATTATCAAACCAGCTCACCAGTTTCCAATTCAAAGAACGTTGTTTTATGACTGAAATGAAGATGTTTAAATCTTAGTCAGCTAAAAGAAAACAAATAAATCATAAATGTGACCTTGAGCTCTTGGAAGCCTTTATGGACATTTTTGTTCATTTCTGATATTTTATGGACAAATAATAATTTTATGCGTTATAGCCATAAATCAACAGTAGCTTTAACAGTTTTTGCCTCATTTAACACAGTGTGCATGTTGCATGTGTGAATGACTGCTCTTTCATGATGGAGTTTAGGTGACTGAACACAGATGCTGAACCCCATCCCTACCAGCTACAGCTGCTGCCACAGATGTGTCCTGCAGGACCCAGTTAGACTATTGTGTCATCCTGCTTCCTATCCTGATGTGATTTGCTGGACTTAAATGGGGCCAGTTCACCTCTCTCTGACGTGGTGGCATTACTTCATCAGTGCAGATATAGCAGCCCACCAGGATGCTGTAAATGGCAGCAGGTTGGACTGTCCTGACTCAACATGACAATCGTTAGGCGCTTTGGAGCAGCAGGACATTTTTGCACTTACACAAGCTGCTACAGTACGTAGGCTGCTGCTCTGACAGCCAGCAGCAGAGCCACATAAGCTGAAAATGACTCAAACTTTTAGCATGTTCATGATTCAATAAACATTTTCCTGTGCTCCTCTTTCTTCATCTCCCCAACAACACAATATACTGACTTTTATGGATCCTACATTCAGCTGGTCAATGAATGGCACACTGTGACATAGCAGCCATGAACTTTGCATCATAAATCATACCAGAATTAACTAGCAAGAAAGTAATGATGGGAAATTACCTCACCATTCAGTTTATTAGAGAGTAAAGTGGGCAGGTAAACCCTGGCTACTAGTGTGGAGCGACAAGATGAATATTATTGAGTCTGTCACAGCTAAAATGATGGCTCTGGAACTGAGACTTCATCCTCCACGTCCACATTAAACTCAAAAGCGGAGGGCTGCTTTGTGTAACGTAACCAAAACATCTGGAGATTGTTGGTTGCCTCCTAAATCTCATGCAAAAGGCTGGTACCTCATAGTAAAGCTACATCCATGCTACACCCCTGAACCCAGACCCAGACTGAGCTGTAAATACCAGGCCAAGAAAAAAAAAAAAAAAAGCTAAACAACTTGAGGCCCAAAGTCCTGGGTTTGCAAATTCCAAGCATTTTTTACCCTGCTAGAGCCACCTAGATTCACAGGAGGATACGACCGGGGCAGAGCTGGGATTTCACGGTGGAAGGTGGAACGTAAAGCAGCCTGCAGTTTATCACTGTCTCAAGGCGAGATTTTCTAAGATGTATAAGAGAAGAGAAAGGCATGCACTGTTGGAGAGCAATTTAAACTAAAAGCCCGGACTTTGCCAGATCCTGCACAGCCCGCAACCAGCGAGCAACAGTGTAGCAGTGCTGTCAGCGAGGAGAGGAGCCTGGTGGCCTGGAAGCTCTCTTAGCCAGCTCAGTTTTTTCTGGTGGAGAAAGGATCTTTGGCTGACGAAAGTGGGGCTACTGGCCAGAGGAAGGGAGCAGAGAAAGCTGGGGGTGGGGGCCGAGTGTTTTTTTTTTTTTTTTCTCCCCCCCTTTCTTTCTCCCAGTGAAAGGCCATTTCACTGCCTGCTGTTACCATAACAACAGGCTACAGAGCAGGGGAGGCGGAGGGGTGCGTCACAAAGTTTCTCTTTGGGCTGCAAGACTCCGAGCAGTGGGGCTGCTATGGGACAACGATTATCAAAGTCCGAACCGGAGAAGAAAAGGGGGCCGTAGTGGAAATAGTTCCTCCACAGACGACCAAATAACTGGCTACTTGTTTTCTTTTTTTTTTTTGTCACAGATTGTACAAGGGTACTTTGTGTTGATTTTCCACCAAGAGACTGCCAACTAAAGACTACAGGGCCTGTGCTACTCTTTTATGTTGATGCTGATCATCTTGAAGCTGCACAGATGCTCTTCTGGCATTAATAAACAAAAAAAAAAAAAAAAAAAAAGCAAAGCTGGGAGGCACGTTAAATCAATGTCATATTGAAACTGTAACACAAAACTAGACGTCATGTGATTTATTTATTTTTTTTTGTTTTTTTTTTTGGAGATTGCAATATCAAGATTTTGCAGCTGAGTGATGCAAATTTCTGAACTCATTTGAACTGTTTTAAGTGAGAGAATGCAAAATAAAACCTTATTCACTTTCACTTACGAGAAAAGGGGATCCTGTCTGGGAAGACTTGATACTTTTTTTGTTGTAAATCTATCATTTTGTCAGCCCAGTGCAGGAACTGGACATTTGCACACGCGCACGCGCGCACGCGCACACACACACACACACACACACACACACACACACACACACACACAGAGACCAGTGTTGTTTTTGTTTGTTGCTGAAGGCTTCAAAGTAAGAATATGTTGCTGCAGGACATGACAAAAACAACAACAGCAACATGGAAGCCACAAAGCTTGAGTGCCATTCAGGTCTCAGTTACAACATAACCACGAACAGCTGAGCGCAGTTGGCTGCAACAAAAAGTGTCAAAACACCGCAGTTTGAATCGGCGGCGGATTGAAAATGACAGCGTTTCTTTTCTCCACAAGAAGGTTTAAAAAAAACACACACACAAACACACACAAACACAAACACAAACACACAAACTGCGGCGTATCCACACAAACACAAACACAAACACGCCGGTCCGCATTGGAGCTGTACACACGATCCCATTTTTCACAAGTCATCATCTGGCCGGCCGGAGAAAACGAGGCCTGTGGCTATATTGAGCACCACCCTGCAGCTCCGGTCGGAGCGCATTTAAATGCGACATGTGCGGTGTGTTAGCGGACCTGCAGCAGCTGCACCCGAAATAACAACGGCAACAACAATGATAATGATAAAGAAATGAATGAAATGAGAGGAAATCGGTTTTAGCGGCTCTCCCCCACCACCACCACCACCTCCGCCTCCTCCAGAGTCTGCTTACCTGCAGATGTTCCTGAAATCGTATCGGCAGTATCTGAGCCATTTCTGGAGGATTTGTCGGCGTGAAGGATCCGTGAGGAAGGAAAGGGGAAGGGGACGGCAGGAGGTGGAGGTGTGCGCCCTGAACGTCTCCAAAAGCCAGATATGGTGGGCAGAAGTAGGCGGCTGCGTTGAAATCACACCAAATCCTGCGACTGCTCCCATTCACCCCCCCTCCTTCTCTCTCTCTCTCTCTCTCTCTCTCTCTCCCCCCACCCCCCCCAACGCCAGTCAAAAACTCCGCTCCTCCGCCAAGAAAACTAGTTCCGCCTCCACCAGGTCCTCCCAGAGCCCTGCGCGGATCCGGATCCGGGCCTGGGCCTGGGCCTGGGCCTGGACATCCGTGCTGAGTAACCGTACGTGGGGACTTCGCAGGAACCGGCCGGGTGTCGTTATTCCCCCCCACGGACCTGTCAGGGAGGTCGGATGTGTCGTTGTGTACCCCTCCGCCGCAGCCCCTTCCTCCCTTCCTTTCCACCAACTTCGAAAAATCAGGGCTGGTGACAGGAGCCCCACCTTTACACGGTCTCCATCACAGACACACGACAACAAGTGTGTTTTTGTGTTTGACTGGTGGACAGTGTAGTTAAAAATATCCCCGGTCTTCTTGGACTGGTAGTTAATTTTAACAAACCAACACTGAACTGTAAGTCTGTTGTTGGTCTGGAAAAATGTTTCCCATTAACTAACAGAGGCCTGTACACTGCTGGTGTGAGTCAGTGTTACACACAGGATGTGGCCAGCGCACACAACCCTCCCAAGTCTTCCAGAGGACAAAACAAAACCATTTTAACCTTCTTTGACATTAACACAAAAGAAACACATGTATGATCACAGTCGAATGGGATCATAGATGAAAACTGTACACTCATTTACCCATAACAATGTAGATGTAGATGAAGTGATGTGCCTGATTTTATTAAGAAAAGCGAGTAACAAATTAGGTTTTTATTATTATGGGAACAAATGGAATGCTTTTACAGTTAAAGCAGAGATCATGTTCCAGGTAATTTATCTAGAGTTATAGAGCGGAACCAATAGGTCTCCATGACGCTGCGTTTTATTCATTAGATTTTTAATTTAAAATCTGTGATCTGTTGCAGTTTGGTACCTACGGGGTCTAAGACACTGACCGTGTAATTGAGTTGTCCCTGATTCAAGTCTTGTCATAACCCTAACCATTTCACTATGTAAAAAGTACAAATGTACCAAAAACAGAAACACAGGATCTCTAATCTCTAACTTCAAAGGAAATTTGATTATTGTTATCTGGATGGGGAGGAGCTGCTGTGCTGTATGTTGCAAATCACACAGCGTCGTTGGGCTCAGGATCCTGAGATAATATCTCATTGTCGTCCCAGCATTAATCTCATAGATGCCCCACACCCACCTGCTAAATTACGCTGGCTTCAGGAAGTCACTTAGTCACACATTTACACCACTGGCCTTTACAAATACTGCTTCACGAAACCCTCTGCAGCTACAGTGTAGCACGATGAGACAGCTTACAACTGAGCCTTTACAATAAAAACCTTAAAAAAGTAAAGGGCATAACATTCAGACAAGAAGCAGCAGAACTGTATGATGCTCTATAAAAAAATGTCATGAATTTTAGGTTTCAGGTAATGGCAATTGTTGCCTACCAGCTGATATACTTGTGAGTATAATTTAACAGCAACATAACTTTACTGTAATCTGACAGGATAATGGTACTTAAATGTCTTGCATGTAGTGTGCTAGTTGGCCCAAGACTCAGGTTTTTGGCCACAGGGGAGGTGGTTTCACCCTGACAGGAAGCAGGTGGAACCACCAGCGTCTGCTCAGCCTAAAGCCACAAACTCTCACCTAAACATACTGACCCTGTGACCGATGAGCATCCAAAACAAGATGAAATTAATCAAACGACGTCTGGGTCTGTTACGGGATCCTGGTTACTGGTCAGGAACAGTAAAAAATGAGAAACTGTGGTAGAAAAGAATGAAAGAAATAAAATAAAAACAATGATACATTTTTACTGTATGAAGTACTGTATATAACAATATCACACCAAAAAGACACATTTAACAGACAGTCTCTTCAAAATGACAGCGATCAAAATAAAAACAACGATAGTACAACAAATCTGCACTCCCGACTCAAATAAAGTTACAGACATTGATCTCAGCGTTTCATCATGCGTGAGCATAAAAATGGAAATAAGTGGGAGGGTCAAAGAGATGGTGAAGATTATAGCTTCAAATTGGGAAAGCTCTTGTGATGTAGTTTGATGATTTAGAGAAGTAAAACCTCACTGTTTGTGTATTTAAAGGTCAGTGAAATGCAGTGGCACGACCAAAATCGACCCGTCACACTACAGAGCTTGGCGGTCAGACAGCATTATGTTTTGGGTTCATGCTGCACTCATGCTGTCTGGCCGCTGAGTGTCACAGAGCAACAGTTTGTGGGATTTACAGCATCTGTGCAAATATTTCCATAAAATGAAAATTTGCATTGTGCATTTCCATTTAATTTTAACTTGTAAACCCTCAAACAATGGAGTTATCGTCACGTGACTCTTATCAACACGGGAAGAGCAGCTGTTGTAGTGGAGTTTAAGGGCGTGCAGGGTGGGTTAAATACGCTGTGTGCTTGGCGTTGCTCTTGCTGTCAATCAGCAGCAATTGGTTATTTCTGTGGTGAGAAATCATCTCATCAAGACTGGTGAAAATCTGAGAGGGAGAGATAAAGGAGAAGTGACAAAACGTGAAGCTCTGTGGCTTTTTACTAAGATGCAAAACATTCTTGTATTTCCCCCCATTTGACCTCACCTCTTCGTTCTTCTTGCCTTCTTTTCCCAGTGCATAACCTTGTGTCTCCTCCAGGAAACGGATAGGAATATTGTAGACCTTCTGCTGGTAGAGAACGGCGAGGGTGTAAGGCTGACGGGAGTTCTGAGCTGAGCTGTGTCGGATGAGGAAGGCGCCGTCCTGCAAGAAGGAGAAATAATTTGAGGAAAAAACAGCATGAAAAGTAAGACAGAAAAAGAGATGGATAAAAAAAAAAAACGTTTGTGAGAGAGAGAGAGAACGATTTATGAGAACAAACGTGAAGGACGGGTTAAGAGTTGGGGGAAGGTGAAGGAAAGGCGGAAAACAAGTGATTAACAGAAGCCCTGGAGGCGTCTGATGCAAGTTAGGTTTTTATTTGACTGGATTCGGGTGTCAGCAAGAACATGCTCACAAACACGTTTCACAGAAGTTACTTCATTGCCTGTGCAGCACTCTTGCCTTCAGCCTTTTGTTTGCTGAAAGATAAAAACTAACTGTGGATGAAACAACCCCATGGCTCACCGTTAGCTCTTAATTCACCATGAAGTTAAACATCAAACTATTTGATTTACCTTGTTGACCCTCTGTAGAAGTTCTTCAGCTGTCTTTCTGTTGCATTCTCCAGCAAACCAATCTTTACTCTGGGAAAGACAAACAGTAGTGGTATCAATAACAGAGCTCTGATTGTGTGTTTAATAATGGACAAAAGTAACATATCAGCATTCAAGTGGTGTGTTTTTTATGTCTACTCACAAAATTTCAAAGATAAATGCGCACCTTTTTCCAGAGTTACTTAGATTCAGTTTCAGGTGGTACATTACAGAATACATGAAAATGATGTAATGTGCAACAGAAAATCTTTTCATTCGTGGCCCTCATTTCAAGTTAAGGTAATCTGCAGCTCCACCACAGAGATATTTCATCTAAACAGCTCAGTTGGTTTCATTCAGTAAATGTTTGATGCCAAAGAGGTAGCTTTTTTTCCAGAAGTACACTTCTAAGCAGGAGACTGATGCTTGAAATAAAAGGATTTCACAAGTGAAAGATCGCTTTCACTTGCCTAAAGTTCTTTTGCACGTCTTTCCACCATGAAAGATGTTTTGATGCTGACAACATACCTCATTCCCAGATTGTTTGGTTGTCCTCATACCGCCAAAGGAAGCTTAAAAGAAGTCAAAAACATTATTATTCAAGTGCAGAAAAAGTGATGGAAATCTATAATTAGCAATAAATGTTTTTTTTTTTTTTTTTTTTAATCAATATTATGATTAATTAAATATTACATGAGGTGAAGAATTTAAGCAAAGCCCAAATGATCACAATCAACCCTTAGGATTTAAAAAATCCTCTTAAGGAAAAATATGCACTCACCTGCAGGCTTACTGCTGGGATGATTTGGAGGGCTGGAATACAGACAGGACGGCTAATGTTATACAAAGAATTTAAATGCTGATGTTTACACATGAAGTGCGGTGAATGGCAAAAAAAAAAACTGTTGCCGTTCACTGCAAAAACATAGCATTTTTATCACAACAACCTTACCTGGTTTTAACTTCCTTCAGGTTTGCTGGTAGAGGGGGCTTAACACTGGGGGTTGGTGGAGGGGGTTTGGTTGGAAATGTGGCACGTCTCGGTTCCACCGATGGAGCTATAGAGGCAAGGTATGCACTTCCTCATCATCCTCATCATCCTCAGTGGTTATAATATTGATCAGTCATATCGGTCAAAAAAAGGTGGTGTTTACCTGTTTGTACCTCATTTAAAGAAGGCAAGAATGAATTCTGAAAGGGAGGAAATAAATGTGACTCTGAAAAGCTGATCTTAATTTCCTGTTGGCGCAATGGAAATGCAGAGTTTCTTTCTAATACAGTGTTTATCTTGTCAGTCTCACTTTAGAGTTACACGAATACACACACTCACAGACTTAGCTCTGGGAACAGGAGGCTTCATCCTTCAGATATAGAAAAAGGAGAAATTATTTTCGTTGCATGTCTAGTACCAGAAATTATAACGATAACACCAGCACTGTTGACTACATTGCATTTTTCAGCAAAAACAAAGCAGGAAGCACAGGTTATTTCCTATTTGACGCACATCATGCCGTGCTGGACATACGTGGTGCGATGAAAGTTGCTTGGGCTCAGGGAGGGCTGTACTTACATGGGCATGGGAGCAGTCTTAGGAGATGGTGGCATCGGCCTGATCGGCCCACGAGGGACAGGAGCACAAGCTGAGGAGCAGAAAAAAAGGAAATTTTTTTTTTTTTTTTTATCACACTCTACTGTTCCTTTGAGCAAGTTCTTGTGAAGTGGGATTCAACCTACCTGCTGTTGGCTCTAAATACAGTTCATCATTATCTTCCTGAAACACAAGATGATAAATATCGTCCAATTTATCCGACAATGTGTACCAATACACCTGCTGAAATGTGCTGTAACCTTCTGATATTAGTTGACTTACTGGTATGCTTAATTTATGGTTCATTTTCTGGCATTATCGATTAAAATTTTAAGTATATTCGTTAGGGGGTCAGAGTCCTCAGAGTCTTCAAGAGTTCCCCCTTAGATCAGCACTTTCAACAAACTATTTAACCATTTGTTAAAAATAATCACTTGCTGCTCGCTGTAATAGGTATCAGTCTCCCACATACTGAAAGAGATGCTGTCCGTAGTCATTTTATACCTCTTTCACTGACATTTCACAGAAATCGGAAATCTTTCAATAAACTAAAATAAAACTAAATAAAATAAAACCTGAGAATGATGATCAAATTTCTCACCGCTGCTGTGTTACTTATAATGTGACTGTGAATTTATTAATTTGGTGTGTAGCTGTGATATGGAAAAGTAAAAAATAGGGGAAAAACAACTGGAATGGATGTGGATGAACAAAGCAAAATGTTAAAAGATAGGGGTACTTTAACGTGAGCTCTGGGATTGAAATTAAAGCCAGAAAATAGTCGCTTTACACAGATACTTGGAGCCATTTCTCCTTTGAGCTGGTGCCCGATGGACCTGTTCACTAATCCATGCATGATTGGCCAAACTGGCTTGTTTCATCTGAATTCCTCAGCCTGCACAGTTGTCCAGCGTCTTATCCACTTCGATTTTACTAACTGCTGCTAATTAGCAGCCCTTCTGGTGTTTGACACTTGTCTTCAGATGAGTCACGTCCTTCGATCTGTCTTACAAAACAAAAAATAGCTGAAGTCAATCTTACCTTTTTGGGTTCTTCATTTGGATCCAGATACACATCTGAAATGTCAAAATAAAACCAGCAGCAGTAGAGTGAGCCCTCAAAAATTGGATATAAGTAATTTTAATGTGAAAAGGAATTAACACGTGCACACAAAATACAAGGTCAAATACAAGGTTCAGGTTGGTGGAGTGATCTTAAAGTCCCTCATTTATTTCAAATTAACTAAATGTTGTTTACTGAAATGTTGTGTATTAAAGTTCAGTTTTGTGACACTTGCACAACTTACTTGGGCATTTCGATTTACTGCTACTTTATACTAATCCACTACAGTTTGTAGGAAAATTTTACTGCACTGCATATGTATGATGGCTAGATGCTGAATAATTATGCAATACCTGATCAAAAACAATCAGTTATAATGCATTATATTATACAAAGTGTGTAAATTATATATGTATATATTATATACAAAATTTTAAAGAGTCTGAGTACATCTTTTATCATTAGCTGGAATGGTGGCATTTTAAAGGTGCCATCTAATTAATAGATTATTTTGTACTTTTATGGAAGATTAAAGGTATTCGGGAGTTTTTTAACAAAGATGTCTCCAATCCTTTCAACTGTTTGTCAGAGAGAAATATTCAACCTCAGCTTTTTAGCTCATGGCCTTTGACCTGAAATGTGCAACCTCTGGCCTGAGTACATGGAGGTAATCATCTCCTCACCTGAGGAGGCAACACAGCAGTTGTTTCTGATGTTAAACGTTTGAAAACCCTCCAGTTTTAGTTGCATTTATCGATCAATAATAAATGTCTCCCACTGCTGACACACTGAAGCACAGAGACACGTTTACCGAGGAAAGATCTTTCAGTGCACAGCTCCAGCATATGTAAACGATTTCATTCTATGATTTTATCAAATGACATAATTTCTATTATAACAAGACTAATAAAACAAATCAAGATATTTATCTTCCCCTTCAATAAAAGGCTAATATCACAGAAGTAAGCCTGAAAAAGTGAACACTGCACCTTCCTCGGTGTTGGATGTTGCGATCGGAACAGGAACAGACCGCGCCGGTGAAGGAATCTTGTTTCTCCCAGGCTTCTCATTTCTGTCTATTTCAGGTGCTGCATGGGAGAAGAATGTAGTTGTATCACATTGAAGAAAAATGGTGGATTACACAAAAACAACAGAAATGTAGTGTGGTTTGTGTAGATGAAAATACAGATAAATGTCTCACGTTTTCTGCTGTTGGGTTCATAGGAAAAGACATCAGATCGTTGCAGAGGTTTCTGAATGACAGGGGGAAAGATCATTTCATTGAAACGAATGCGACGCATCAGGAATCTTTGAAACCGCAGACGGCGAAAGATAGACCAGTTACCAAGAGTTTTCCTGGCCTGGGTGGAGGAGCAGCCTGCCTCTGTGGAACAGCAGGGGCGGGCGTCCTCTCTGCACATCAGTTAACATAAGTCCAGGCAAGAGATCTGTGTTAAATTGTGTATCTATCCCGAACAGGTCTGCACTGTTTGCTGTAGTGATTTAGTGCCATGCTGTTACCCAGATAAACATTCTCCTCCACTTGTCTCTGTGGGACTTTCACAGCTGGACGCTCACATGGAGGTGCTTCGTACATGTCTCCCTCTTCATCATCCTGCCGTAAAAACATATGCGAACATCAAACTCATTTAAAGGTTACATGCATGTCACATTTTAGGAATATACAGTAACAACATGAATTCTGGGACAACAGTGTTTCAGTGAGACTGTAGATAGAAGGAGTGGAAACCTTATCTGTGAATTTTACAGTATTTTGTGCACAGCAGCGTCAAACTGCACAGTCTGTGAAAACTCAAAGAAAGATTATATTATGTTTTTTTTTTTTTTAGATTACAAAAATCGGTCCCCTTCAGTAAAGCAACAGAAAAACAGAGGCGACTCAGCAGGGTTAATGGGAAATGCCTGGATGGATTATGAGGCAATGGGCCAGTGGACACAGACGTGTAACCGGCCTGTCAGCCCTCCTCCAGAGCGAATCACCCAATGTGAAACTGAAGCAGTAGCTGTTTCCTGTCTCATTGAAGTCTTTTGTGTTTCTTTGAAGTCATGTGGTGTTTTTGTGTAGTTATTTTGCATGTTGTGTTGGTTTCATTGACTTTAAGCAATCACCTCGAGTGATATCATATAAAGATGGTTAATACTGCCACTTCATTCACATGTGGATGAGATATGTAAATTCACAGATGGGGCACTTGTTGTTTTTTACTTACAAACTCATCGGCTGGCCACTCAAATCCAGAATTGTTATCTGAGATGGATGAAAAAAGAGTGTGCAGTGAAGAGACAAAAGCAGGAACGCACATTTGCCTTCATTCGACACGAGGTTCAGTCTCACCTGTTCTTTTGGGTGGCACTGGAGGTCCACTGTGTCTGAGGGAAGCAGGACAGGTGAGATGGTGCCAGTTGGATTTTACTAATAGTAGCTACATAACTAGGTTATACAAACAGTAACTATACTTACAGGTTCTTCAGTTTTCCAAAGAAGCTCTAAAAAACAAACAAAACCCAGAAACCTTAGATTTAGAGATTTAATAGACAAACGACTCCTCACTACATGGGTAAGTAAAACACATACATGTTTTATGCACCCCCATAATATGATATGATATAATAATTTAGTAATTTAGTAAATAACTCATTAAAAACAATTGATTATAAACAAGTACATACAAAGGAGGTTGTTAATAGTATTGATTTACAGCAGAAACTCTTCAATATTATGAATAAAATCACAGAAAAGTACATCTGCGTGGGCATGACAGAGGGAAGCAGGAGGAGGTGGGGATAACACCATATTTAATTCAAAATCAGGAAGTGGAGCAACGTTTTCCCACAGTGCCAGGCAGTAATGGAGGAAGTGTTAATGTAAAGTAAATGATTACAGACTGACAAGATAGGAAGTGAGAGAAGAAGGGCCTGGAGAGCTTCTATCTCTCACACAAATGCAGCCACCTCATGTCAGACACAAAATTGATTCTGTGCTGATAAGTGAGGAGCAGGTGAGAGGTTAAAGAGAACTGTGCTGCTATTTCCATTTATTTATTTATTTATTTATTTATTTTTGCTATGACCTTTACCTCACGGAATAACTCCACATATGTCACTGTTTTTAAAGCCTGATTAAGTTTCAGAAAAGCTGTTCTGCTTCTAATTTTTTTAAACACTGTGTTGTTACCTGCTGTAATCTCTTAAAGAACTATCTGTAAAGTCTCAGTGTAACGTGCCATCAGTTCAAAGGAGGAAAAAGGAAAAAGCCCTGTGGCCATGAAATGAAATGATGCAAACAAGGACCAGACTCATGCAGCCTCAGACAATAGAAATACTGTGTCTGTCTTATCAGAGGCTGCTATATTAAATGTGAATAAAATGTGGCCTTATGTTTTTTATTTATTTATTTTTTAACTTCACAGACATTCAGATACTATATATCCTTAATATTAGTTTTAAAATCAACAGTAGTTTTCAGTTCAGAGAAAGTGTCTGTCTCTTGCATGCCAGCTTTGGTGTGTTTACACACTGTCGACCTTATCTCTGTTTCCTAATATATAGAGATTTTTTTTTTTTTTTTTTTGAGCCAGTGAACAAATAAGCAAGTCGTTCATCTGCATGAGCTCTGAACTTGTTTCAGATTCGACAAAAGGCGATCACAAGCTGTTTTTCTAATATCCAAAACCAAAACCCCCCAAGATTATTTCTGTGGCTAGACATCACTTACTGACTGAAAACTGTATGCTTAAATGAGTCCTGTTAAGATCTCATAGTGACATAAAATACATTGCTAAAATTTTTCTGTCACGCTCAGATGTCGCTTAAATACATGACAGTATTTTGCACTGACAGAATTAAAGATGTACAAATAATAAACAAGGACTCTCTTCTCAGAATCACAGATATGCAACTTTAAAGAAGATAAAAAATAACACTGTTTGGTCTAAAACTAACATAAGTCCCGATGAATGGTTTAAAACACAGTAAATTTAATATCTAAAATATGTTAAAACTTCATCATCTGCGAAAAAAATAATATACCGCAATCCAAATCTCACAGAAAAAGCTAAAATGTAACACACATCAAAACTGCACTCGTGCAACTGTATCACCATTTTACAGTCCAAATCCTGTTAAATCACACCGAGACAGGGCTAAATTCTGATGAACTCAATTTCTTTAGGTAAGAAATTGGTTATTTGCATCACCATCAACTTTGATGCAGGCAGGTTTAAACTGAAATATTTGATTTCTGGGTCATTTTTTACTGTTGGATTCACACTTCCACACACTCACAACCTTTAATGGTACAGTTGTCATCATATTTCCTCTCTATTCAGAACTTCAAAAGAAAAATTATGAAATTAGGAAGGTGAACACAACAGACTTACAACAGCACCCAACAATGAAACTCAACGATCTCACACTCTACCCCTGTTCACTTCCTCCTCTCGCATCTCATGCACCAAAATATCATAAAAATAAAATAGTACTTTACCATTGTCATGATTTAGGTTGATTCTCACAGCTCAAGTCATGAGGAAATGGTCTTTGTTTGGCTTCTTGAATGCGAATGGTTTTAAAGATTGAGAGCGAGCGATACAGAGAGAATGTGAAGAGCAGCTCCAACTGATCTCATTTGCATTTCCTACCTGAGCCAGACAGACGGCGTAACCTGCTACCGCTCTACCTTTAAAAAAAAACTACAGCCAATGCTCAGCTCCAAATTTCCCCACTGCAGCTGGTCACGCAACCAACTGCTTGTTATACCATTTCCCACAAGTGATTAATAGGCTTATTTGAATTCCATCTGCTTTCAAAAGTAGAAATTAATCATTAACTTTTGAAACAGACTATCAAAGACTCCAAGCAGTTTACAGAACATGAAGTCATAATGTTTTAAGACTGTGGAGGGAACCTAATCTACATTTATTCACTACAGTCCGACAGCAAAACAAAGTGTATGTACAGTTGAAATATGATCTTTCTAAATTAGTCCAAAAATGATTCATTGCAGTGTCACTTTTGTGACACCAAAGCCTTCAAATCATTTTAAAAGGGATGTGAGCTAGAAAAACTTTGTTGGATGGTCAGATGTTTCGCACTCATCAACCTGTAATTTGATGTGAGCGAGCGCCTGCAAAGCTGTGATCTCAGGAGAAGAAAATGTTGTGATGAGTTTTAATATTAATCACTATCTGATTTAATGTGACAAATAAAACTGAAATCTGTCTATCTGATGGATGGGTGCTGTTTTAAGAGTTCACACATTTGGAGGAGCTCCAGCAGTGGTCCAGTATGAGAGATGAGGGTGAATGTTGAAACAAAAATGTTGTGATAAAAAGCATCAACTCAGGCATATTTTCATTTCCAACAAGTGCCGTGTTTTCATCTGAGAGTTTTATCGGACGGAGGAATGTGCTTCACGAAACTTAAGCTCATTTGCAAGCTGATAAACTAATCCTTAAACTGCTAAGGTGAAACTAATTCATCAGCGATTGAGTGAAGACAGAAAAAAGCCACAAGGTCAAAAAGCATGAGGTGTTACGAAATTTATTCCAAATATTACGTGTTAACAAGAGAATGCAGTTGTAAAGACTGTGACAATAAATTATTACACTACATGACATACATTACACAACAGTGTGAAGTTTCTACAAAGCTTTATAAAATACACATAAATATTAATTTAGCTCAAAGCATCTGAAATCCAGTTTCCCATGACAGTCTATCACAGAATATCAAGAAGTTTGTTAAGCTTTGCAGTCAAAAACCAGATTAATGTAGAATGTAAAAATCAGCCCAAAAGTTATCTACATTATAAAAATCAATCATCAGACTATATAAAATTTTAGTCTTTAATTAATTAAGCCAGCATCACCTTGTATCCAGAAGCTTGAAGTCTGAAGCAGTCGGACCACAAACCCTTAAACAGGAAAAATGCCCTTTGGGGAGATAAATGTGATGTAATGTCCCCTAAACTGTGAAGTGTTGACTGGCTGAAGTGCTACTGACCTGAAGTCTACAGCTATGACTACCACTGAACCAGCATGAAGCCAGAACCTCCACTTTTGTGGAGGCAGCATTGAGAAAACACTTGAAAACTTTGCATGCAGGATAAGAATTATGCCAGCTGGAGCATAAAAAGTAGATTCTGTACTTCTGTTCAAAAACACTTTCACATCTGGCACAGTGAGCAACAGAAAGTAGGGAACGTGGAGCTACATTGTGCATGAAGACTCATGACTGAGGTCTTTCCTGTGTGTCTCTGAGTGGTCTTGCTGGATTAAAACCTCAACAATAGAGGATGGATCAACAGATATTCAACAGTCCTGAGACTTCTGTGGATCTCTCTATCCTCTCACTGATAAACATATCTGCTTTCACCCATTGTGCTTATGGGTAAAGTTAACCAACGACATCTTCTTTGCAGCCTCTCTTACTTTAGATTGGATTTGCCTTTATTTTGTCATTGATCCAGTCAATGTAATTGGTGACGCGGGTGTAGACTCCAGGCTTATCCTTCTGTCCACAGCCATCACCCCAGCTGATCACACCCATAAGGGTCATCCTGTCCTCTTTCTGGCAGACCAGTGGGCCACCGGAGTCTCCCTGTGGGTGGCGTTCAATAAGAAAGTGGAGAGAAGGGAAAATGTTAGCCATGTTATCAGCACTAATCTAAAGAAAACGTGGCGTGAGGATAAGCCATTCTCACCTTGCAGGCGTCGTCGAGGCCACGGGTGTCACCTGCACACAGCATGTTTTCAGTAACTAAACGTCCAGACAGCACATCCGAGACGCAGCGCTCATTAGGCCACAGGCGAACAAAGCCTCTCTTCACACGCTCTGAGTACTCTGCAGTAACTGTGGACAGTGTTTAGATGAATACTTCAGGGTATCATATACACACACGACACGGTTGAGGAAAAGCTTGGTAACACAGCCCTCTGCTGGTCAGCACACAGAAATAAACATTACTTACATTCTTTGTCTCTTCCGTAGCCTGAGATCTCACACTCAGTCCAGCTGGGCAGCACCAGCTGAGGATCCGGGAGACACACCGGAAAAACCTCGGGAGAGTTCACGGCACAGATACCGATGTCTGTCTTCAGCTTCAAGATAGCTGCATGTAGAAAAGGCAGAAGGTGAGAGGTCGACTGAAGTATGAATTAAAGTTTTAATTAGTACTTAAGGCCTGAAACAACTTATCACCAATAATAAAAACAAAAAAAATGTTTTATGATTATTGGCTTTTGAAATGTCCACTCACCAATGTCATTGTCTAATATTTCATTGTCAAACTTCTCGTGGATCCAGTATTTCTCAACCTGGAAAATCTGCTCACTGCTGGAATTCTCTTTCCGAAATGTTCTTCCCAAAATTACTTGCAATTTTTCTGCTTTATCACTACAAAGATAAGAGGGGAAAGTGTCTGTGTGGCAAACTTTTAAACTGGGTCTATAGTATTTTGTGCACCAGTGAAGGATGTGGCTTTTTCCTACATTAGCTCAAAGCAGTGTGCAGCAGACAGAACCCAACAGGAGTCGATGAGGACTCCTCCACATCGGTGAAAGTGCATTCTCCCATGGGCCTGGTAAACATTGATGGCTGCCTGCCAGGGCTGGTCAGTGATGTTGCTGAACCTGCCCCCATATATACTGAAAGACGGGCGGTTCACTGAGTTGTCTGCACGTTCGCCACATGTTCCTACAGAGACAGCAGGTTAAAAGGAAATGAACACCAACCACACTGAGAGGAGACGACCTTTCTGGGATTTTTTTTGTTGAATGTTAGGACGTCCTACCTCTGTTGTTGTTGACATTCACATTGACATTCTCTCTTATGCAAAATGAACTCATGAAAAAAAAGGGAACTCACCACATTTGGGAATGTCACACAACTCCCTGGTCAGCTGCATGTTCTTGTAGGTGTGACACCATGGACCAGCATCACCGTCTGGATTCCTGTTGGATAAAGAAATGCAATGAAAAGACTCATTCTGATCTTTCATGCAAGGAGAAACTTTCATGTGTCAGCTGTATCACTTCACATGTTGGCAGTTCTACCTGCAGAAGTTGTGGCTGCCGAGCCCGAACTTCAGCGCGTTTGGTCCCCAAGCATTGTTTATCTTACGCCTGATGGCAGGAGAGTCCCACGGAAGACAGCGAGAGCCGCTCTTAGTGACAGATTTTGTGCCTCTGTAGGACTCACCAGAGCCTTCAACACATTGCTGGTACTTATCTGCTCCAAAACACACCAAAGCAAACAAGTATTAAACCAAGGGAGTATTTCATCTGTTGTATTTCTTGATCTGCTTCTTGTAAAGTCTGTACCTTTGGGACATTTTGTCAAAGAACAGAACTCCGAGGTGATCTGAGTGCCTCTGTAGATGTAGCACCAAGGAGCATTGTCATTGTCAGGGTTCCTGATGGACACAAGGAAAAGCAAAGACTGTGAGGAAATGTCTTTATCGTTGGGATAAATTAATGAAACGGCAGTCAAGTTTTGCTAAATTAGGCAAATCATCACGTAATCCAATCCACGTAATGTGGGAATTTACCTGCAGAAGTTGTGATTGCCCAGTCCAAGACTGCTGGCGTCCACTTTGCGAGCCGTGAACTTTTTTCCTCTCAGAGATGTGGAGTTCCAGTTGATGCACTCTGCTCCAGATTGGGTGATACTCCATGTCCCGCGGTAACCCTCACCCTGCCCCATAATACACTTCTCCTTGTTGTCTGTTGGAAAAGGGACAAAGTAAAATTGAATAAAGTCACACTTATTTATAGATGAGGCAGAAGTCACTCTAATAACTCACACTTCGTTTATTTTAACACAGTAAAACATAAATTGGCATTGGAAAAACTTAAGCCAGTCAAAAGATTTGGACAAATTATAAAACAGTTGTTTTTTTATACAAGACGTTGGACTCACAATTTGTATCCTGAAGGCATTTATATTGTTTTCCAATCAGCGGTATAAAACACAAGTCCAGCATAAGCTTCGCAATTTGATTTATTGAGTCTGGACAATATAACTTTGTACTTCTTCAGCAGAAATTGCTTGGCTGCGAACACTAGTGGTCACATAATTATCCGAGTAAGAAGGTGGGGCGTCCAAAAGCCACAATGTGTCACCACAGAAACACAAACATTCATGGCCCGGAATGCCTTTCCATTGTTTATAATCATTTTATTTTCTCTCCAAACCACAAACCCATGATACATTTCAGTCACACAGTCAGACTGAAATCTTATCAAGACTCACTAATGAGTTTATGGGACACTTTCATTAGATTTGCACTTCCTGTTACGGACATGTCTGCCTTTATTGTGTCTTTACATTAAAAGTGGGCTGCTGTTCAGATGAAATCAGATGTCACACTGCAAACTGGGAAAAATTATACCTAATTCTAAAATTTCTTCAAATTTTACAGAAACAAATGCTTCCAATGGATTGAAAAATATTTTCATGAATTGCAAATAGGATTGTCAGATGAATTGATGGCATCATAATTACAGAATACATAAAAAATGTGTTGCATACTTACTGATCTCACACCGAGTCCCACTGAAGCCTTTGGGACACTGGCAAATGTAGTCTGAAGTGTTCACAGCCTCTTTACAAGTTCCTCCATTATAACACTGAGACACGTAGCAATCTGTAAAGGGCAGACAGAGAGTCGGCTATACATCATCAAGCTCTTACAAATAGTTTAAATAATCTGAATATGATTGATTTGCTATAACCCTCACATAGACAGAGAGTTAGACTCGTCGTTTTGATTTTGTGTGTCATAAAAATGGGGAGTTGTGGGAAGCAGTAAGGTCAGCTTGCTGACTCTCTTTTTACTGGAGACGTCATCATGGCTTCACTTTAAAAATGTCATGCCATTGCCAAGGGTTTCTTCCCAGAGCAGAGCTGGATTTGTGCCATCAGCAGTCCAGTTTGCTATTTATTATTTTAACTTTTCCTACAGACTGGCATGGAGGATAACGGCACCCCACTCGCTCTCAGCGGTATGAGATGAGCTCACAGACGTTGCAGACCGAAAATGTGGCTGTAATTTATCCAAGGGAGTTGAAATCATGCCTCATGCAATTTGTCAACGGGGTGAAAGTGCGCCTGAGGGCTGGTCTGGCATGAGTATTTCAGACTAAACTACGCCCACTCAAAAGACACAGAAAGCCGAGAGCACCTCATTTGGATGCATTGTAATAGCAGAGACTTGAAGCAGAAAGGCAGTGAAAAATAATCAACTGAGGTCATCACAGCAGGTTAGAGGTAAAATGAAGCCTTAATGAAAGATGTCAGGAAGGACAGGCAAGCAGGTTGATGGATGACTTAAAGAGCAACATCACAATCTGTTCAAAAAGAGACTGACAGGGATGTAGGTCAAGTAAGCCAGCCAGTCTTTGTGTTTGTGTGTCTGTGCATTCATATCACACTCACTGATGACAGGCACAGTATGACAAAACTCTCGTCCTCTCAATTCACAACGGCAATACTCAACACGTTGTCCCCTCCACCGCAGCCATGTGTCCCCATAATTACGCACTGCTGATGTCTCAGTATCTACACAATGGACTGAGGAAACACACACACACAAAGAGAAATCACAAGTTTAAATTAATCAAAACAGAAGATGGTCTTACACATAAAGGGGAAAAGGCAGGTACTCAAACACAAACAGGTGAATGACTACAGAAAATTAAAAGAACATGAGGATGAGATGGGTGCTGATGGTGCTACTAGAAAAGAAAAAGTGCAACGGAGCTCACAGAAGGTGTCAAAGGAAGGTGAAGACTTCTGGACATGAACAATCAAAAGCTTCTGTCTAACTGGCTGCCTGTCAGGCTCACCTCTGTAAAAACGAGTCCCTCTCTTAATGCGGTGCAGCTCCACCTGCAACAGAAAATGTGAGTTAAACACAGAGCGGCAGTGGATGGGAACTGGTTGCATGGTGCTGCTTTCCAGCTGAGGCAGGTGGTGATTTCATTTCATTTCTTCAGGGTACTATGAAAATAAACTTAAGTCTGATTGAATCCGCTGTGCTCCAACACCAAAGATTTGAAAGTCCACTGCAGAACAGAAGTGACTTTATGAACAAAAAAAGCCTTGAAATCAAACAGATGTTTTTCATTTGAAATTTTGCTATTAAACCGCCGTCTCTTCAGACTTAGACGGTGACGTTTTGGTCAAGCACAACCAAGGAAACGAATTAATGAGCAAAATCCAATGCAACTGTCATAAACCATAAGACTTGAAATTCAATCAGTTGAGCTCTTGTTAAGTATGAAACATTTGCAGTTTTTAGGCTGAAGCTGCTCATGGTCCACGGTCCCAAAGACAAAGATGCATCACTTACATTATCCGCCAGGCTGCAGCAGAGAGCAGAAAGGAGAGTTAATAGTCCAAGCGATCTGGTCATGGCTGCTCAAGTTATCTTCAACTCAAGTGGTGCTCAATCTGCTGGAAGAACAATATGAGTTCAAGTTTAGTACATAATGTAAACACTGTTAAAGTAAAAGTATGATATCATACAGTAAGATCACGATCACTGATAGTCGTTCAATCTCTTAAAAAAAAACATGAAAATGATAAAATGAAGTTTTGAACTGAACTGAAAACATTGGGAGCTGCATCCAGAGAGGTGACTGACAGATTTGGACATTACATCATTGAGTTTCTGTGAAAATATTTATTCATGAATTTGTCATCAATACTGAGCTAACAATTGCAGGAAAATGATAAACACTGGTCTCCCAGCGGTGCTGTCTCTCTGCTCTGCTTCCTTCCTCGGTTCCTTCAGCTGTCTCTGAGAGTGGCGTTCGGGGTAAAGGAAAGGGTGGGCAAGGTGGGGTACCAATGAGAAACTGGAGGTCATTTCTAATCCCACAGGTTTTACTGAAAGGAAGTTATAACATTCTGAAGGAAGTCTGACGGGAGACTGAAGTGGTTTGTGTATATACCATTGATGACACATTCCTCCTGTGAGCATTCATATTGTTTGCATTCACACGACTGAAATAAACCGATGCAGCTTTCATAATTAATCTATTTATTTCCTCCTGGACATAAACAGGAAGCAGTTTATCTTTGTGGCATACACTTGACACTGAACACAACATCTGATAACACAATCTGTACAACCCTGTGATGAAAGGTAGCGTGCACAGCTGAAAGTTTCTGCACCATATTGGCTGCATTCCTTCTCCTGCAGATAAAGGCAGCAGCTGGTGGAGGCCAGACTCAGGATTCGAGGAGGAAGGGGGAGGAAACAGAAAGAAAGTCTGGGGCAAGAAAAAGTATCTAAACTTGTATTTCCCTTGAAACTCTCTGATATTGATCTTCATCTATCTGCTGTGCAAATGACAGATTGAACAGTTGATAGCTTTTGTTTGGTGTTGCTTCATTAAGGCATGCTTCCTGATGACGTGCTATGACATATGAAGTCATGTTATTAAGTTAGCTGCCGGGGGTCTGATGGGAGAGTGATTATACATTCTTTACTTGGGGATTTTCACTCAGGCTTCAATTAGCCAGCTGTGATCTGACTCTGTAAAGTCCTGTGCAACAGAGTGTGTATTGTTACCTTCCAGCCTCCTTCTGTGGATAATATGAAGCTTTGTCCTTATCAGAAAGAAACATCCATGAAGCCAATAGAAACGAGTGTTGACATTATAAATGAGTATAAACCAAGGAAACAATGGAGCTGATACAACTACATGGAAGGGGATGAAAGGATGGAAAGACAAAGAGAGAAGGGAGATGCAAAGAGGGCAAAGATGGATATGTAATTGAATCCCTAAGTTCAGCAGAAAGAGGGTGAGTCGCCCTGAGTCATACTTCCACCACTGCACATACACAAATGGAAGGGGAGGACACAGATGGAGGCATTGAGAGGATTTACAACCACAACTGAGACTATTAGATGATCGGTCTGAAGAAATAAGATGTGAAAAGAGGGAGTTCGTCCGGATTCAGTCTGGCATTGAATTATTAATACTTGAGGGATTTAGAGTCATCATCTGGCCAGTGTTCCCACAGTCCATCCAGCACTATCATCAGTCTTTGCTGCTTCCTGTATTTTTGTTAATTTATATACACAAATGTTTAAATACATGATGCTGGTGAGCATAAAAAAGAGGACTGTATCACAATAACTACTGTTGATGTGGCTGGGCAATATTTCAATATTTATTATATAGTCTACAAAAGTAAAACTGTTGTACAGAAAAATCTGGGTATGCTTTGAGGGGGTCTGCTGACGATCCCAAAGTAAATGACAACCTTGCAGTGTCCTAATCTAAACTGCATGACTTCAGACTGAAGTCTGATAGATGATGCTCTAACGACACAATGGAAGAGAAAAATAGGCTTTCTCCATCAGGAGGAAGGATCACGCTGCAGGCTGCATGTAGAGCATCCTGCTAAAAACAGAAGAGGAAACTGTTCTTACCAGATGTGAAGTCTTGTGAAGTGGAAACTTGTCGGTGTTCTCCTCAGCCTCCTTTGGACCACAGCCTCCGACTGAGTTGGCTCTCTCTTCTCTCCTGGCTTTTATCGCAGTTCTCCGGTCGAGCAGGTGCGGAGGGGGAGGGTCTGCTGCTGTCCCGGGCCGGATGAGGACGATGATGAGGCAGCCCTGCTGGGTGGTGCAATTCCGAAACGCACCATCCCCAAGAGAACCGATTTCATTCGATCTAATATCCTCAACCAGGAATTATTTTTAGCATTTTAAGATGATTTCCAAACCCAAATCGAGTTTTTAAATTATTTCTATTGACTTCATTCAACTGGTGTGATAAAGCATAAATTTACCTTCAAGTCTGAATGGACTTATTACTTGTACTTGTAGATAAACTATTGCTGTTACCAGGGTTAGAATCCCTTCCTTACCCCAGGGCACATTCAACTTATTGTTAAACTTCTTTTTATCCCACTACTCATGTCAGTTTTGGGCTGTAAGTGTACATTTTCAGATAACATTATATCTGTGTGGTTAACCATTTGGCACCAGGAGTCATTTGTCACAGCCACTCTCCTCTTTATTAAACCCATTCCCATCTCAGGAAATCAGTCACTTAGCCCCAAGAATGGCTCCAAGAAATTGTGACTTACTTGTGTTGGATAATATATGTTCGTTGTTTTTACTGTCAATTAACTTAACCCCACATTTAATAGCTGAAAACAGCATTTTAGGATGTAGTGGCCGGGGGCAGTAAACTTGGCGTCTGAGATTTCTGTTTCCATCTGTGTAAAGTTAGAACACACTCCCACTACTTAATGGTGAAAATTACAGGCGCACAGTACATGTGATACAGTGAGTAAATTATTGAAAATGTGCTCAAGTGAGCAAAAAATTATCAAATATTACAAGACAAATGTTAGTTGAAGCAGCTAGTTACTGGAAAATATGAAGGAAATGGGTTTCTGTTGCCAAAATAACTACATCTCCACCTCAGTACATTAAATAAAATATAATATTAACACTAGTCCCATCAGTTCTATAGGAGCCTTTGCACTGTTTGTCTGTTTTGACTTGGTGATAAACCCACTAGATATTTGCTGATTATCGGATCTGACTACACGACTGTCAGTAGGGCTAACCACCTTAATATGGTCCATGAACACAGCCAAGTTAAAATAATCAGTGTTTTTTATAATTCCATCAAATGATGAGTGCATCATTAGAGGTTAAAAAGGTTGGATCAGTTACATTAACCTCCAACATCGAAAGCGATGGTTAACGTGGTCAGCAGTTTGCAGGGAAACTTAACGAATAAAAAATCCTAAGAAGTGATTTACAGATAATAGTCAAACAAGAGAAAAGTGTCCCAATGGCAGACAATGGTACACGTAATTGTTGCCACCAGCGACAGCATGGTCAATTGTAACCAATGGCAGGTTTTGTGATTAAAAAGTCCTAAATCTGGGGGTATCTAGGGTTAATCTTGGTTAACATGGCAAAAATAAATTCAGTAAGGCAACAGGGGATTTTGATTGAGTTACATTTCCTCTTGACTTCTGTGGAGCTCTCTTTCTGTTCATATACACAAGAAAGGTCTTCCATCTTATCTGATCAAGTGGGCCGTAAACAAGAAACATTACACCCACAAACATCAGATCTGCATTTGCCAATCAAAACAAAGTGCTTTGTTGCATGATCTTAAGATATTTGTTCAAAGGAATACAGATGATGAAATGAGGAACAGTTTTTTCTGAATTCAAGTGTATCCTTCCCATAACAACATCCACTAGGTCCAAAAAGCAGCGAAGTGAAGATGAAATCCTCAAGTAAAGACACGTTCAGCTCTTAAAATTAGAGTAAGAATGTCTTTTAAGTGTATTGAAAACCGTTTTGAAGGCCAGCTTTGAATTACAGATGTTTTCCTCATTAAAATGTCTGAGTAAACATCTGGGGGTTTTGGGGGTTCCCAATAAATGTTTCCAGCAATTCTCAAACACAGAAAATTGCAAATTAAACCCTCCCTAAAAGTTATGAAAGAAGGAATTCAAGCAAAAGTTGGCGGTCTTAGTTGGAAGATTGTTCCTGATACTTCCATTTCCACTGAGCTATATCAGTGAATCACAGACGTCACTGTAAAATGGCTTTACGCTGTTGTTACATGCCAGGCAGGATCCAAGCCTGTGCCTGTGTGTTCTGTTTTCCCTCTTGTTTGTCTCTCTCTCGCCTCCTGGTGATAACTGAATGAGCTTCACCTGTAAGGAGCTGGCCAGGCTGCTCATTGGGCCCTCCAGGTTGGAGCTGGCCAATCAGGATTCAGGGCAATCAAGAAAAGGAGCCAGCCCCTCTGATTCACTCTCCTTTCCTGCACTGGACCTGCTTGAGCTGCCTGCTGCATTTGTTAAGCAAACTGTGTTGAATTCTGTCAGGTATGTGGTGGGAGTTTGAGGTTGGGTACCCAATACATTTTTGCACATGTAGTCACTGTTGTCTAAAACACTAGGTTTATTGGTTGGTGCCACCTTTGTACTCATTTTGGTGGGTCCTGTTTTTTTTTTGTTTTTTTTTTTTTAAAGATAATTTAGTTAGGCCTTGTTTGTGGAAGTAGAGGTTAGTCAGGCCCTGTTTTGTTAGTGTTAGTGTTTGTGCTTTGAGGACATGTTGGTTTCTGGCTTTTTGTGCGCTTTGTTGACAATGTTTAAAAAGACAAAGTTGAACAGAGCTGAGAAGATTTCAGCTGCAGAATGGAGATAAACTGACTCAGTCCTGAGCAACAGACACATGTTAGTGTCCAAACCTGAGTTTTCTGTTAATCTGAAATAATCTGGAAACGCACAGGCAGCAGAGTCTGAAGCTGTGGATGCCGCCTGTAGGTGGATCTCTGCAGGTTTACAGGAAGTCACAAAAAGTCAGCAAGATTTGTTTGTATCATTAAAAAAATAATAAATTATGCAATGCATTAATGGATGAATGAATGTGCTCCCCTAAGGGACAAACAAAGACATACAGAGTTTTGTACCTGCAGCATTAGTACGAATGAATAAAGCTGATAGAAAGGATGTATATCACTTACAGTCCTACAGTATATAGAACACTAAAGTGATAACAGTCTGAGCACACCTGCAGATGCAGAACCTGAAGTACATTTAGACCAATGAAAATTTGGGTGGAGGTCGATGTGAAGCTGAGTCTGACCAACTGAGACAAAAATTTCATGAAACATTTCCTGGACAGACCATTAACTGGTTTGATTCACACAAGTCTTAGATCCTTTCTGGGTGGTGGTAGTTTTTAATATGTGTGAGTGGTGAAATAACTTTTTCGTTTTATTTCAGGCCAGTATATTTTAGTTTGCTGATGAAAGCCATCAGAACCACTGTTACAATTTGACCTTTGTGATTTGATGTTTGGGTGTAAGACCAACTGCAACAACCAGGTGCGGGCCCTGGGAGCTGAGGGAGCGATCGGGAACTGGAGGCTTCGGGAATGTCACAAGATGGCAAAATAAGGTACACAACTCTTTAAACTGTGACAAAACATGATAGCAGACTGAATGCTGGGAAAATTTCTCCACATAGAGGATGCCTAAAACGCAAGCTGTTACACTGAATCATCTTAAGTGTTCACATGAAATATAACAAAAGTAACATCCTCAACAGCAGTGCAAGTAACACCTCCACAAAAAAGTCAACTTTTTCAAGTATTCAATATCATTCCTCTGTGTTGGACCAGCTGCTTCCACACTAGCCAAAGGACTTCATTAGGGTGACTTGCTAATTACAGTACACATGTCCTAAAAACACTTAAACATACAACAGTGGGGCGATGCAGAGGGAAAACAGGGGTACCACGTTACCCATCCCAGGCCCCTCAGTGTGACGACTAAAAGGTGGCGTCTGTGATACTTCAAGTATGTGTCAGTTAATATTCTGTTTTTGAGTAAGAGAATACTGGTTAGGACCAATCCAATTTCTAAGTAAAGGAGAAGCCCCTTGGTTTAGAGGGAAAACTCTTAAAGCCACAAAGCAGAAAAGTCTCAAGTTTAAGTGATATTCTTCTTTTCTCAAAGATGGACTCTCTCTGTGCCTTAAGCGACCACTCATTTCTGAGACTTCATCACCCTCGTATCGGATGTGATTATATAAGATGGTCAGACCCGTAAATGTGCTGAAGAAGGGACCACAGGTTGGAGGTGGCACCACACATCCATCAGCGCCACCAATAAACAGACGTCACCTCTGGGTTCTTTCCCTTCACGCCATCCATGGGGGCCGGGAGGGCTTTGAACAACTGTCTTGCCAAAAGCAAACAGTGGCCATGCTGTGACAAAGGCTGTCGGTGCTGGAATGCCCCCCTTTTCAGCAGACGTAATCCCAGAACACACTACCAGTGTTGCCAACTTAGCGACTCTGTCGCTATATTTAGCGAGTTTTCAGACCCTTCTAGTGACTAATTTTCAAAAAAGTGACTAGCGACAAATCTGTTGACTTTTTGTGATGTCATTGGAGACTTTAAACATTAAAGCACCTATCACCTACTCTTCTCAACGAGCAGCGTGTGCTGCCGTGAGCCTCTCCCCCGTCCCACAGCACTCACAGGCGGCCCAGTCCCTCCGTGTGCACTCCGCATCCAGACTGCAAATGAATCGCGCATGCGTGAAGCCACCGCTAGTGTTGAACCCGTCGGTTGAACCAGGGTGGGAAGTAAGTGTAAAACTTTCTTTGTCTAAAAAAAAAAAATCAGTGCATTTCACTCACACAGCCTCGGTCACTTATTCACCTCTGTGAAAGCGAATATGTCACAGTCTAAACCGTACAGTCAAAATTACAGCAAGAAGTGGGAATCAAACCCAGAGTTCAAAGGCTGGTTGAAGCCATTTATTGGTGATGATACACAGGCATACTGTATGTATTATAAGGCTGATTTCTATGGCAAACTGCGATTTGCTTAAATTAAAAAAAAAAAAAAAAGACAACACAAAAACACATTAAAAAGGCAAAGCCATATAACACTTCCACACAAAACAAGCTGCCATTTATGGTAAAAAAAAAATAGATTCTGCAAAAAAGGCTGAAGCCACCATGGCATTAACTATCGCTGAACACCGTTCAATGCCCTCGAAAAGCCATGTTAACTCACACCGCCCACAGGACCAACCTGGAACAACTGGTTTTACGGAAAGCGAAGTGGTACAAAATGATTGACAACTTGCGTGAGATTGAAGCGAAAACAAGCTATCCCTGTTGGTTCGATCATCTGTTATTTCATTCGGTACTGCCAGTCATTATTTTTAAAAGACATAATTGCAAATTTGAAATTTCTTATTTCATGTCTGTACTTATTCCAGTTCACGTGTTCAGTAGTAAATCAGCGTAAAGGGGAACAGGAACTTGGAGGGAGTCGTGCGTAGCTGCTATGTTACCGTGCGTACTTATAGAAGAAACGCAAATAGAAACACAGCTGGGTGATACACACCAGGTAATAATACGACCAAGATGTATGATGTAGAATGAGCCGATCGTTATGGAGAAAAAATCCAGGTAGGATGAGGATTATACATCATGGCCATGTCTGTACTGTTCCAGTTAAAAATATGGCCACGATGTAGAAGACAACGTTTTATGTCGGGCTTTAATACAAGCTAGGCTAATGAACGTTAGCATTAGAGCTGGCCAGTTAGCTTACGTTGCAGGCTAACGACCCCGTTTCTTACCTTGCTCTATGTTTCCGTCCAGAATTGACCGTCACCACCTTTTTAAAAATATTTTTATAGAAAATTTCTTCACCCTTTATTTTCCTTTCTGATCACCGGACTGATGCTGACCGGACATTTTCCTACCGAACTTCAGACACCAGAGAACAGGCCGGCGTAGCAACAGTAACCAAGGGGGGCGAGGCATAGCAAAGGATCCCGGGCCAAACCATTTGTTGGGGGTGGGAGGGGTTACAATTAGGTAGTAGCTTAGGGGAAGCTTATGTAACTCAAATATCTTATATAATAAAAAAAAAATCATGGGTGATTCATTTGCACTTTTACTGGTCTAGTCTGTGGACGCGTCCTGTCTCCGGTCTAGTCTTGGTCCGTTCCTGGAGGGGTGCCGTCACCGGTCTGGTCTGGTTCGGCCTAGGTCCTGTGGGGTCGCCGTACCTGCATTAGCCCAGTCCAATACTCGTAACCAATTAACTCCGTAGACATGTTCAGGTACCTACACCGGGAATCGAACCGTGACATTTACATCACACATTTTCAACATATACATTCATATACATTACATTACATATTAACATTACATCACTTAACCCCGGGGTTAGATTACAACATACATACATACATACATCTCCAACCTAGCGGCGGCAGCGTTACCACTGCGCCACAGCGCTGATCGAGTTGTCGCATACGTTTGCGCTATTTCACCATTTCACATTACGTCACCTGACCGTGATGACGTATATGTATATGAGTATATGTATACGTAATGTAAATGTCGCGGTTCGATTCCCGGTGTAGGTACCTGAACATGTCTACGGAGTTAATTGGTTATGAGTATACGAGTGTAACCCCCCACCGCCAACAAATGGTTTGGCCCGGGATCCTTCGCTATGCCCCGCCCCCCTTGGTTACTGTTGCTACGCCGGCCTTTTCTCTGGTGTCTGAAGTTCGGTAGGAAAATGTCCGGTCAGCATCAGTCCGGTGATCAGAAAGCAAAATAAAGGAGAATAAGAAAATAAAGGGTGAAGAAATTTTCTATAAAAATATTTTTAAAAAGGTGGTGACGGTGAATTCTGGACGAGAAACGTAGAACAAGGTAAGAAACGGGGCCGTTAGCTTGTAACGTAAGCTAAATGGCCAGCTCTAATGCTAACGTTCATTAGCCTAGCTTGTATTAAAGCCCGACATAAAACGTTGTCTTCTACATCGTGGCCATATTTTTAACTGGAACACGTACAGACATGGCCATGATGTATAATCCTCATCCTACCTGGATTATTTCTCCATAACGATCGGCTCATTCTACATCATACATCTTGGTCATATTATTACCTGGTGTGTATCACCCAGCTGTGTTTCTATTTGCGTTTCTTCTTTAAGTACGCACGGTAACTTAGCACCTACGCAGACTCAGCAGTAAATCGGCGTAAAGGGGAACAGGAACGTGGGGGGGCGAATCGGCTGACACACCGGCCCTTCACCTCACTGATCATCCTCCCTGAACGTGAGCTCACCGTTTCTGGAGAATCCGGTGGATTTAAGGACCCGAATCGTTAGAGGTGCTCTTCGGAGGGAGAGAGATTTTCCAGACCGGAGCGATCCGTTGGCGTTTTCTGATTATATTCTCCGAACGATAGGCTGCAGATTTTCAGATGAGGGAATATGTTACATATGCAGCAGCAGTTTTTCCACCCGATTAAAAACTCCACCAAACACAAGATGTGTTTTATTATTTATTAAAGTCTGCCTTTCCTGGGAAAAGGAAAAGTCATAAGTATAAAATGTCAATCATGCTTAACAAAACATTCCCAACAGTCTCAATTTTTAGTTTCTTGATTTCCATCTTTTTTTCTGATTATCCAGCTCTAGATTTCATTTATAAAGGACCCTCATATTGTCTGCTCAAGTATGTATTAATAGGACATCAAGCAACAGAGATGAGTGAGATAGACTTTTCAGTTATGTTGGTGTACTGTGTTTATCATTCACTTATGTGTTCTTGGTAAGGATGACTTTTTAAAAGTAGACATAGGACTAAAATTATTAAACTCTTACCACTTGTTTTTTTTTGTGTGTTTGTTTGTTTTTTTAGATTATTAAAATATCTACCCCAAAGGTAAAGGAATAAAGTGGAATGTGCTTCACGAAACTTAAGCTCATTTGCAAGCTGATAAACTAATCCTTAAACTGCTAAGGTGAAACTAATTCATCAGCGATTGAGTGAAGACAGAAAAAAGCCACAAGGTCAAAAAGCATGAGGTGTTACGAAATTTATTCCAAATATTACGTATTAACAAGAGAATGCAGTTGTAAAGACTTTGACAATAAATTATTACACTACATGACATACATTACACAACAGTGTGAAGTTTCTACAAAGCTTTATAAAATACACATAAATATTAATTTAGCTCAAAGCATCTGAAATCCAGTTTCCCATGATAGTCTATCACAGAATATCAAGAAGTTTGTTAAGCTTTGCAGTCAAAAACCAGATTAATGTAGAATGTAAAAATCAGCCCAAAAGTTATCTACATTATAAAAATCAATCATCAGACTATATAAAGTGTTATGTACATACTGGGCTCAACCCAGAGAAGTGCTCTGCAAATCGGGTGTGGGGTGTGGGGGTTAAAAGAGAAAGAAGAAATCCCAGTCTATTTCCCATCTAAAAGAGAGCCAGGAGCAAAAAGGGAAGAAACTGCAAAATCTGAACCAGCAGATACGTCTCATGGTGTGAATGAAGGTCTGGAGCTCCCAGAGGCCCAAACTCAGCAAATGTACAAATAGTTTTCCTGAAGACTAATTAAGCCAGCATCACCTTGTATCCAGAAGCTTGAAGTCTGAAGCAGTCGGACCACAAACCCTTAAACAGGAAAAATGCCCTTTGGGGAGATAAATGTGATGTAATGTCCCCTAAACTGTGAAGTGTTGACTGGCTGAAGTGCTACTGACCTGAAGTCTACAGCTATGACTACCACTGAACCAGCATGAAGCCAGAACCTCCACTTTTGTGGAGGCAGCATTGAGAAAACACTTGAAAACTTTGCATGCAGGATAAGAATTATGCCAGCTGGAGCATAAAAAGTAGATTCTGTACTTCTGTTCAAAAACACTTTCACATCTGGCACAGTGAGCAACAGAAAGTAGTGAACGTGGAGCTACATTGTGCATGAAGACTCATGACTGAGGTCTTTCCTGTGTGTCTCTGAGTGGTCTTGCTGGATTAAAACCTCAACAATAGAGGATGGATCAACAGATATTCAACAGTCCTGAGACTTCTGTGGATCTCTCTATCCTCTCACTGATAAACATATCTGCTTTCACCCATTGTGCTTATGGGTAAAGTTAACCAACGACATCTTCTTTGCAGGCTCTCTTACTTTAGATTGGATTTGCCTTTATTTTGTCATTGATCCAGTCAATGTAATTGGTGACGCGGGTGTAGACTCCAGGCTTATCCTTCTGTCCACAGCCATCACCCCAGCTGATCACACCCATAAGGGTCATCCTGTCCTCTTTCTGGCAGACCAGTGGGCCACCGGAGTCTCCCTGTGGGTGGCGTTCAATAAGAAAGTGGAGAGAAGGGAAAATGTTAGCCATGTTATCAGCACTAATCTAAAGAAAACGTGGCGTGAGGATAAGCCATTCTCACCTTGCAGGCGTCGTCAAGGCCACGGGTGTCACCTGCACACAGCATGTTTTCAGTAACTAAACGTCCAGACAGCACATCCGAGACACAGCGCTCATTAGGCCACAGGCGAACAAAGCCTCTCTTCACACGCTCTGAGTACTCTGCAGTAACTGTGGACAGTGTTTAGATGAATACTTCAGGGTATCATATACACACGACACGAGTGAATTCAGTGGTTGAGGAAAAGCTTGGTAACACAGCCCTCTGCTGGTCAGCACACAGAAATAAACATTACTTACATTCTTTGTCTCTTCCGTAGCCCGAGATCTCACACTCAGTCCAGCTGGGCAGCACCAGCTGAGGATCCGGGAGACACACCGGAAAAACCTCGGGAGAGTTCACGGCACAGATACCGATGTCTGTCTTCAGCTTCAAGATAGCTGCGTGCAGAAAAGGCAGAAGGTGAGAGGTCGACTGAAGTATGAATTAAAGTTTTAATTAGTACTTAATGCCTGAAACAAATTATCACCAACCAACAAGAGTCAATGAGAAATTATAGGCAAAAGAATAATAAAAACAAAAAAAATTGTTTTATGATTATTGGCTTTTGAAATGTCCACTCACCAATGTCATTGTCAAATGTTTCATTGTCAAACTTCTCGTGGATCCAGTATTTCTCAACCTGGAAAATCTGCTCACTGCTGGAATTCTCTTTCCGAAACGTTCTTCCCAAAATTACTTGCAATTTTTCTGCTTTATCACTACAAAGATAAGAGGGGAAAGTGTCTGTGTGGCAAACTTTTAAACTGGGTCTATAATATTTTGTGCACCAGTGAAGGATGTGGCTTTTTCCTACGTTAGCTCAAAGCAGTGTGCAGCAGACAGAACCCAACAGGAGTCAATGAGGACTCCTCCACATCGGTGAAAGTGCATTCTCCTACGGGCCTGGTAAACATTGATGGCTGCCTGCCAGGGCTGGTCAGTGATGTCGCTGAACCTGCCCCCATATATACGGAAAGACGGGCGGTTCACTGAGTTGTCTGCACGTTCGCCACATGTTCCTACAGAGACAGCAGGTTAAAAGGAAATGAACACCAACCACACTGAGAGGAGACGACCTTTCTGGGATTTTTTTTGTTGAATGTTAGGACGTCCTACCTCTGTTGTTGTTGTTAGTGGTGGGGGCACGTTGACCAGGAGTGGTGATGAGAGGAGGGTGTCTCGCTAAAAAAAAAAGAGGCAACAAGTAAGAACAGCCTGTTAGCTTTTTGTTGCACTGACATTCACATTGACATTCTCTCTTATGTAAAATAAACTCATGAAAAAAAAAAGGGAACTCACCACATTTAGGAATGTCACACAACTCCCAGGTCAGCTGCATGTTCTTGTAGGTGTGACACCATGGACCAGCATCACCGTCTGGATTCCTGTTGGATAAAGAAATGCAATGAAAAGACTCATTCTGATCTTTCATGCAAAGAGAAACTTTCATGTGTCAGCTGTATCACTTCACATGTTGGCAGTTCTACCTGCAGAAGTTGTGGCTGCCGAGCCCGAACTTCAGCGCGTTTGGTCCCCAAGCATTGTTTATCTTACGCCTGATGGCAGGAGAGTCCCACGGAAGACAGCGAGAGCCGCTCTTAGTGACAGATTTTGTGCCTCTGTAGGACTCACCAGAGCCTTCAACACATTGCTGGTACTTATCTGCTCCAAAACACACCAAAGCAAACAAGTATTAAACCAAGGGAGTATTTCATCTGTTGTATTTCTTGATCTGCTTCTTGTAAAGTCTGTACCTTTGGGACATTTTGTCAAAGAACAGAACTCCCAGGTGATCTGAGTGCCTCTGTAGATGTAGCACCAAGGAGCATTGTCATTGTCAGGGTTCCTGATGGACACAAGGAAAAGCAAAGACTGTGAGGAAATGTCTTTATCGTTGGGATAAATTAATGAAACGGCAATCAAGTTTTGCTAAATTAGGCAAATCATCACGTAATGTGGGAATGTACCTGCAGAAGTTGTGATTGCCCAGTCCAAGACTGCTGGCGTCCACTTTGCGAGCCGTGAACTTTTTTCCTCTCAGAGATGTGGAGTTCCAGTTGATGCACTCTGCTCCAGATTGGGTGATACTCCATGTCCCGCGGTAACCCTCACCCTGCCCCATAATACACTTCTCCTTGTTGTCTGTTGGAAAAGGGACAAAGTAAAATTGAATAAAGTCACACTTATTTATAGATGAGGCAGAAGTCACTCTAATAACTCACACTTCGTTTATTTGGACACAATAAAACATAAATTGGCATTGGAAAAACTTAAGCCAGTCAAAAGATTTGGACAAATTATAAAACAGTTGTTTTTTTATCCAAGACGTTGGACTCACAATTTGTATCCTGAAGGCATTTATATTGTTTTCCAATCAGCGGTATAAAACACAAGTCCAGCATAAGCTTCGTAATTTGATTTATTGAGTCTGGACAATATAACTTTGTACTTCTTCAGCAGAAATTGCTTGGCTGCGAACACTAGTGGTCACATAATTATCCGAGTAAGAAGGTGGGGCGTCCAAAAGCCACAATGTGTCACCACAGAAACACAAACATTCATGGCCCGGAATGCCTTTCCATTGTTTATAATCCTTTTATGTTCTCTCCAAACCACAAACCCATGACACATTTCAGTCACACAGTCAGACTGAAATCTTATCAAGACTCACTAACGAGTTTATGGGACACTTTCATTAGATTTGCACTTCCTGTTACGGACATGGCTGCCTTTATGGTGTCTTTACATTAAAAGTGGGCTGCTGTTCAGATGAAATCAGATGTCACACTGCAGACTGGGAAATTGTTTCAAAAATGTATACTTAATTCTAAAATGTCTTCAAATTTTGCAGAAAGAAATGCTTCCAATGGATTGAAAAATACTTTCATGTATTGCAAATAAGATTGTCAGATGAATTGATGGCATCATAATTACGGAAAAAATAAAAAATGTGTTGCATACTTACTGATCTCACACCGAGTCCCACTGAAGCCTTTGGGACACTGGCAAATGTAGTCTGAAGTGTACACGGCCTCTTTACAAGTTCCTCCATTATAACACTGAGACACGTAGCAATCTGTAAAGGGCAGACAGAGAGTCAGCTATACATCATCAAGCTCTTACAAATAGTTTAAATAATCTGAATATGATTGATTTGCTATAACCCTCACATAGACAGAGAGTTAGACTCGTCGTTTTGATTTTGTGTGTCATAAAAATGGGGAGTTGTGGGAAGCAGTAAGGTCAGCTTGCTGACTCTCTTTTTACTGGAGACGTCATCATGGCTTCACTTTAAAAATGTCATGCCATTGCCAAGGGTTTCTTCCCAGAGCAGAGCTGGATTTGTGCCATCAGCAGTCCGGTTTGCTATTTATTATTTTAACTTTTCCTACAGACTGGCATGGAGGATAACGGCACCCCACTCGCTCTCAGCGGTATGAGATGAGCTCACAGACGTTGCAGACCGAAAATGTGGCTGTAATTTATCCAAGGGAGTTGAAATCATGCCTCATGCAATTTGTCAACGGGGTGAAAGTGCGCCTGAGGGCTGGTCTGGCATGAGTATTTCAGACTAAACTACGCCCACTCAAAAGACACAGAAAGCCGAGAGCACCTCATTTGGATGCATTGTAATAGCAGAGACTTGAAGCAGAAAGGCAGTGAAAAATAATCAACTGAGGTCATCACAGCAGGTTAGAGGTAAAATGAAGCCTTAATGAAAGATGTCAGGAAGGACAGGCAAGCAGGTTGATGGATGACTTAAAGAGCAACATCACAATCTGTTCAAAAAGAGACTGACAGGGATGTAGGTCAAGTAAGCCAGCCAGTCTTTGTGTTTGTGTGTCTGTGCATTCATATCACACTCACTGATGACAGGCACAGTATGACAAAACTCTCGTCCTCTCAATGCACAACGGCAATACTCCACACGTTGTCCCCTCCACCGCAGCCATGTGTCCCCATAATTACGCACTGCTGATGTCTCAGTATCTACACAATGGACTGAGGAAACACACACACAAAGAGAAATCGTGAATTCTTCTTTCGTCTTACACATAAAGGGGAAAAGGCAGGTACTCAAACACAAACAGGTGAATGACTACAGAAAATTAAAAGAACATGAGGATGAGAAGGGTGCTGATGGTGCTACTAGAAAAGAAAAAGTGCATCGGAGCTCACAGAAGGTGTCAAAGGAAGGCGAAGACTTCTGGACATGAACAATCAAAAGCTTCCGTCTAGCTGGCTGCCTGTCAGGCTCACCTCTGTAAAAACGAGTCCCTCTCTTAATGCGGTGCAGCTCCACCTGCAACAGAAAATGTGAGTTAAACACAGAGCGGCAGTGGATGGGAACTGGTTGCATGGTGCTGCTTTCCAGCTGAGGCAGGTGGTGATTTCATTTCATTTCTTCAGGGTACTATGAAAATAAACTTGCAGAGACTCTGCACATATAAACTGCACAAAATCTAGCTGCCATTAAGTTTGATTGAATCCGCTGTGCTCCAAAACCAAAGATTTGAAAGTCCACTGCAGAACAGAAGTGACTTTATGGACAAAAAAAGCCTTGAAATCAAACAGATGTTTTTCATTTGAAATTTTGCTATTAAACCGCCGTCTCTTCAGACTTAGACGGTGACGTTTTGGTCAAGCACAACCAAGGAAACGAATTAATGAGCAAAATCCCATGCAACTGTCATAAACCATAAGACTTGAAATTCAATCAGTTGAGCCCTTGTTAAGTATGAAACATTTGCAGTTTTTAGGCTGAAGCTGCTCATGGTCCACGGTCCCAAAGACAAAGATGCAGCACTTACATTATCCGCCAGGCTGCAGCAGAGAGCAGAAAGGAGAGTTAATAGTCCAAGCGATCTGGTCATGGCTGCTCAAGTTATCTTCAACTCAAGTGGTGCTCAATCTGCTGGAAGAACAATATGAGTTCAAGTTTAGTACATAATGTAAACACTGTTAAAGTAAAAGTATGATATCATACAGTAAGATCACGATCACTGATAGTCCTGCAATCTCTTAAAAAAAACATGAAAATGATAAAATGAAGTTTTGAACTGAACTGAAAACATTGGGAGCTGCATCCAGAGAGGTGACTGACAGATTTGGACATTACATCATTGAGTTTCTGTGAAAATATTTATTCATGAATTTGTCATCAATACTGAGCTAACAATTGCAGGAAAATGATAAACACTGGTCTCCCAGCGGTGCTGTCTCTCTGCTCTGCTTCCTTCCTCGGTTCCTTCAGCTGTCTCTGAGAGTGGCGTTCGGGGTAAAGGAAAGGGTGGGCAAGGTGGGGTACCAATGAGAAACTGGAGGTCATTTCTAATCCCACAGGTTTTACTGAAAGGAAGTTATAACATTCTGAAGGAAGTCTGACGGGAGACTGAAGTGGTTTGTGTATATACCATTGATGACACATTCCTCCTGTGAGCATTCATATTGTTTGCATTCACACGACTGAAATAAACCGATGCAGCTTTCATAATTAATCTATTTATTTCCTCCTGGACATAAACAGGAAGCAGTTTATCTTTGTGGCATACACTTGACACTGAACACAACATCTGATAACACAATCTGTACAACCCTGTGATGAAAGGTAGCGTGCACAGCTGAAAGTTTCTGCACCATATTGGCTGCATTCCTTCTCCTGCAGATAAAGGCAGCAGCTGGTGGAGGCCAGACTCAGGATTCGAGGAGGAAGGGGGAGGAAACAGAAAGAAAGTCTGGGGCAAGAAAAAGTATCTAAAGTGGTATTTCCCTTGAAACTTTGAGAGAAAAATGTAGGTTCCACACTTGTTCCTCTTCTGTTTTTTGAAGGAGCCACATCATGAAAAAAAGGATGCATAGAGGAGAGCAATTGGTGCTCTTCAGTCAAGTGTAAGTAAACATGAGTCACAAAAGATGGAGGAGGGGTGGGGCAGAGGGGGAAATGGGAAAGAGAAGACGGCACACGATCTGGTCTGGAAATGTAAAAATGACCTCAACAAACAAAACCTCTGCTGCTTTAAAAAGAACTTTAAGGAACTTCTACAGATGAACGCGTGCAAAGAGCCATACATACCCAGAATACTCTGCTGCATACATGCCTGCACACATACTTCTATTCTTTGGTGCCTTTCTATTGGCTGTGCCCACTGACTCACGCTTTGTGGTTGGCTGATCTAATAAAAAACAGCTCTGTGTTTTCATATATCAGTAAGGTATGTTGTGTGGAGTTGCCAGTTTTAGCTCACAAAATCCACACACTCACACACTCACACACACACACACACACACATGCGTACACATGCACAAAGTGCTCAGTGCACTAATCAAACACCTACACAAAGATTTAGTGTTCATTCCACTCATTGTTCATTGGAACAAAGACTGTTAGGCTCTCAGGATTTCACCTCTAAAGCACTGGCTCACACAGGCTTTCACACACTCGCCATTAAGAAGATGGGTCCCTTGAAAGCTACCCTCGTTTCAAACAAGTAAATATTGTTCTCCTGCACTTTTCCCTCCAACTGAGCCTCACTGGCAGGGTGACAGAAAAAAAACACCAGTTTCCTTTTTGTTTCCTTTGTGGGGCTGTTCAACTCCGGTCAGTCACTTTTCTCTCAAACTCTGTCAGCTTTAAACACGTGCTTCCTGCCAGTACATATCAGCAGGCACGCACACAAACACACAGCAGCATGCACACATCAGACATGAACATATGTTTAGCCCACCCTTTTTAAGTTTGTAGTATCTGCCACAGAGGCCATGTAAGGGTTCCATCGTTGTCGCCCCTTTAAGAATCCCACAATGCAACAGGCCTGATTTTAAGCAGTTTTTTTTTTTTCATCTGTTTTACATCATTTATTATAGATGCAACACAGAAAATATGCATATGGCTTCTCTTTGATGTAAATGTAGGTTCACCAGCATCTTCTGCTACTAAATGCATATCAATAGATAGATAAATAATTAATTTATCCTGAGGGCAATTCATCGTTCACGCCATATTCTACTGCCAAACTGGAGTAGCAGACTTTGTGATCCAATTAATCACAGATATTGGATGCAACTGACAAAAGCTGTTGCTTTACAGCCATCACACAATATCAACCAAACGTACAAATACAACTGAACTTTTATCACCACAACACCAAGTCAGGAAGGGCTACAGCCAGCAATGATGGCTCCTGTTGCTCTTGTGGGCCAGAAGTAGTGAAATGACTGACTGTAAGATACAAATATCTGTCCATAAGCAGGCCTCTCTTAAAAAGGAACAGAACACAGATGTTCTGTTGGCACTGATGGGGTTAAGGTATTTGTCAGTTACACCCAATGTGTTATTAGTTGAAACATGCACAGCCACATCTGCAGCCTGAGGAGAGTGTGATTCCCCTAGTAGGTCAAATATGAATGGAAGAAATGAAAACATCTTTGGAGTAGCGGTGGCCAGACTCTGAGTCAGCAGCAGCTTCGTTTAAACAGTTTTAAGATGCTCAGGTTTATGGCATCTGCTTTAGATCCATCCAAGATAATAAGGCTGGCACACATAAACAAACACCCGCTCTCATGCAAGATTTTTTGTGCAGAAATGAGCAAATAGTTTCCCTCCAAAGCTTATCAATTTCCTACTTCTATGCAGCCTCAGTGTTCATCTAGGAATTGCTTTTAAGTGCTGACCACAGTCTTTGACTCTTAGTGCGGTGAGTTCACCAGACCATTGGCGAGGATGTGCAATGATGATGGCATGTTGAGGTTGCAGCGGTCCGAGTTGACACATTTTTCTCTTCCAATGACAAGACTAAAACGGTGGGAACGGTTTGACTACGCGTGTAGAATATAGTTCAGTCTGTGTGTGGATTTAAAAAGGATTGTTTACTGTGCCCTCTATCACATCTCTGTTATTTAAATTCATCTACCTGCTGTGCAAATGACAGATTGAACAGCAGACAGAGAACCTGAGTGGGTGGACTGCTCACACAGGAACCCAGAGAAGGGACTTACAGAGGAAATAACATTTTCAGCACCACAGCAGCTCTTTCACAGTCCAATTAACTTTAAAACCTAGAAAACGTTTCATATGCATTTGTGGGATTGGATTGGGGAGAGCTTTAGCACTCACTTGCCACAGCATGCTTGTGGAGTCCGTTTCCAGAAGGAAATCTGAATATCATTACATGTTTGGAACTGGTTTCACCTG
Source organism: Echeneis naucrates (assembly GCF_900963305.1). Taxonomy (NCBI): domain Eukaryota; kingdom Metazoa; phylum Chordata; class Actinopteri; order Carangiformes; family Echeneidae; genus Echeneis; species Echeneis naucrates. Next base: position 18,208,167 of record NC_042519.1, read on the forward strand.
CTGGGGTGCCTAAACCTGCATTCAGCCGTTTACATTGGCTTGAACAATAGCTTTTGTTTGGTGTTGCTTCATTAAGGCATGCTTCCTGATGACGTGCTATGACATATGAAGTCATGTTATTAAGTTAGCTGCCGGGGGTCTGATGGGAGAGTGATTATACATTCTTTACTTGGGGATTTTCACTCAGGCTTCAATTAGCCAGCTGTGATCTGACTCTGTAAAGTCCTGCACAACAGAGAGTGCATTGTTACCTTCCAGCCTCCTTCTGTGGACAATATGAAGCTTTGTCCTTATCAGAAAGAAACATCCACGAAGCCAATAGAAGCGGGTGTTGACATTATAAATGAGTATAAACCAAGGAAACAATGGAGCTGATACAACTACATGGAAGGGGATGAAAGGATGGAAAGACAAAGAGAGAAGGGAGATGCAAAGAGGGCAAAGATGGATATGTAATTGAATCCCTAAGTTCAGCAGAAAGAGGGTGAGTCGCCCTGAGTCATACTTCCACCACTGCACATACACAAATGGAAGGGGAGGCACAGATGGAGGCATTGAGAGGATTTACAACCACAACTGAGACCATTAGATGATCGGTCAGAAGAAATAAGATGTGAAAAGAGGGAGTTCGTCTGGATTCTTTTCACGAACAGCTTTAAGACCCAAACTTCTGATCCTGTGAGTCACACACATCAGCAAGAGGCTCAAACCCATCTGACCACGCTGCAGGGAATGCAGATAATGGACACTGAGGCGAATTTGTGTCAGCATACAACTGTACTGGATATCAGTGTGATGGAGACAAAGCGCTGACTGATGCTGGGGAGGAGAACTCCCCAAGACACACATCAGACACAACTCCAGCTCATTAGCTTGATAAGAACCTTCATGGCAGTGATCCTGTGCAGAGCTTGGCTGGATTAGTGCAGCGGTGTACTGTATACACACACACACACACACACACACATCATATGCATCTGTGCTGGTAATCACACACATCACAGCAGAACAATATCACCATGTTCTTACATTTAAGGAAGCAGCCAGAGGACATTGTGATATTGTTTTGCACAGATATCTCAAATGACATGTCAAATAACCGCGATAAGAAAAATGACTAATTAACAGGCACATGTTGGGAGTACTAAAATTTTGCACATATGGTAGCTATGAGATTAAACAGGGGGCTGTGTCTTTAGTGAAAGTTTAATAAGTTGGTAGCACTTTTGTCTTTGCTCCTTCTTGTATTTTTGTTATTTTATATGCACAAAAGTTTAAATATATGATGCTGATGAGCATAAAAAAGAGGACTATATCACAATAACTGCATATCAGTATCCAATCACATTTGCATTAAAAAAAAACTAAACTTGAACTATTGTTGCTGTGGCTGGGCAATATTTCAATATTTAGTATATAGTCTACAACAGTAAACCTGTTGTACAGAAAGTTTCATACGCGTTTCTCTTTAAAAATTGAAAAAAGAAAAAAAAAATCCGCGTATGCTTTGAGGGGGTCTGCTGACGATCCCAAAGTAAATGACAACCTTGCAGTGTCCTAATCTAAACTGCATGACTTCAGACTGAGATGATGCTCTAACGACACAATGGAAGAGAAAAATAGGCTTTCTCCATCAGGAGGAAGGATCACGCTGCAGGCTGCATGTAGAGCATCCTGCTAAAAACAGAAGAGGAAACTGTTCTTACCAGATGTGAAGTCTTGTGAAGTGGAAACTTGTCAGTGTTCTCCTCAGCCTCCTTTGGACCACAGCCTCCGACTGAGTTGGCTCTCTCTTCTCTCCTGGCTTTTATCGCAGTGCTCCGGTCGAGCCGGTGCGGAGGGGGAGGGTCTGCTGCTGTCCCGGGCCGGATGAGGACGATGATGAGGCAGCCCTGCTGGGTGGTGCAATTCCGAAACGCACCATCCCCAAGAGAACCGATTTCATTCGATCTAATATCCTCAACCAGGAATTATTTTTAGCATTTTAAGATGATTTCCAAACCCAAATCGAGTTTTTGAATTTTGTCTATTGACTTCATTCAACTGGTGTGATAAACTTGTACTTGTAGATAAACTATTGCTGTTACCAGGGTTAGAATCCCTTCCTTACCCCAGGGCACATTCAACTTATTGTTAAACTTCTTTTTATCCCACTACTCATGTCAGTTTTGGGCTGTAAGTGTACATTTTCAGATGGCATTGTTTTTACTTAGTAAGTAAGCAAATTTGCCATCAACCAATTTTTATTGCCATTCATTTATTTACACATCTAAGATAAGATAAGCTGTTGAAAAGCGACTGTAGGTGTTGAGAGACATAAACAATTTCATACCATACATTATTCAAAGCAGACAGCACCCTCTGGCAGTATTTAATGAGATGTGGCTGACCTTATATCTGTGTGGTTAACCATTTGGCACCAGGAGTCATTTGTCACAGCCACTCTCCTCTTTAGTGAGCCCATCCCCATCTCCGGAAATCAGTCACTTAGTCCCAAGAATGGCTCCAAGAAACTGTGACTTACTTGTGTTGGATAATATATGTTTATTGTTTTTACTGTCAATTAACTTAACCCCACATTTAATAGCTGAAAACAGAATTTTGGGATGTAGTGGCCGGGGGCAGTAAACTTGGCGTCTGAGATTTTTGTTTCCATCTGTGTAAAGTTAGAACACACTCCCACTGCTTAATGGTGAAAATTACAGGCGCACACACACACACACACACGCACACGAAGGATACCTGAAAGTCCAGTCTGTTACAAATGACTCACACTGAAAGTTAGGAATGACATCCTTCAGGAGTCGTGCCTCTGAGTTATTCTTTCTTTGTAATGATCATTCATTTAATCAAACAGACCGTGCAAAATCACTCTGTTTTTACAAAGATACTTCAGTCATCCTGAGTTTGGCCTATTTACATTATGCAATGAAGGGAAATTTGAGGAATTTGCATATTCTGTGGGAGAATTACAAAAACCAAACAACCTGTTGCTTTAAACAATGTTGTTTACTGTCTTAATGTGTGGGTGAATGCTTGCACAATCCGTTGGACTCAGACTCCTCCGATCCACAAACAAAGTATCAAGAGAAAAGAAACTAAATCTGTCATGGTGATAAACAAGCCGAGACAGCACAGTATTTTTCTGTCTAGCAAGACAGGTGAGTTAAAAGGAAGTTACATGAAGTGCAGTACATGTGATACAGTGAGTAAATTATTGAAAATGTGCTCAAGTGAGCAAAAAATTATCAAATATTACAAGACAAATGTTAGTTGAAGCAGCTGTGACACTGCTAGCAAACAATATATTTAACAAAAAGTATAGAAATCAGATGTCAATTATATGTCCACTATTGATCTGAAGTATCACAGCTGATAGTGTTTAGTGTAATCAGACTACAGTCAGCTGACTGGGAAAATTTGTTCCCATCAGCCTCTGACGTTTAATTCAGGAAGAATTAGTTTCTGGAAAATATGAAGGAAATAGGTTTCTGTTGTCAGAATAACTACACTTAATCAGTGCATCAGTGCATCATTAGAGGTGAAACAGGTTGGATCCGCCACATTAACCTCCAACATCGAAAGTGATGGTTATCGTGGTCAGCAGTTTGCAGGGAAACTTAATGAATAAAAAATCCTAAGAAGTGATTTACAGATAATAGTCAAACAAGAGAAAAGTATCACAATGGCAGACAATGGCACACATAATTGTTGCCACCAGCGACAGCATGGTCAATTGTAACCAATGGCAGGTTTTGTGATAAAAAGTCCTAAATCTGGGGGTATCTAGGGTTAATCTTGGTTAACATGGCAAAAATAAATTCAGTAAGGCAACAGGGGATTTTGACTATGAGTTCCTCTTGACTGGGGCGCTCTCTGTTCATGTAAACAAGAAAGGTCTTCCATCTTCTGTGATCAAGTGGGCCGTAAACAAGAAACATTACACCCACAAACGTCAGATCTGCATTCACCAAAAACGACGTACTTCGTTGCATGAGCGTAAGTTATTTGTTCAAAGGAATACAGATGACGAAATGAGGAACAGTTTTTTCTGAATTCAAGTGTATCCTTCCCATAACAACATCCACTAGGTCCAAAAAGCAGCGAAGTGAAGATTAAATCCTCAAGTAAAGACACGTTGAGCTCTTAAAATTAGAGTAAGAATGTCTTTTAAGTGTATTGAAAACCGTTTTGAAGGCCAGCTTTGAATTACAGATGTTTTCCTCATTAAAATGTCTGAGTAAACATCTGGGGGTTTTGGGGGTTCCCAATAAATGTTTCCAGCAATTCTCAAACACAGAAAATTGCAAATTAAACCCTCTCTAAAAGTTATCAAAGAAGGAATTCAAGCAAAAGTTGGCGGTCTTATTTCAAGATTGTTCCTGATACTTCCATTTCCACTGAGCTATATTAGTGAATCACAGACGTCACTGTAAAATGGCTACACTGTGTTTTAATAGTCTGACCTATTAGTTACACAAAATCCATTAGTGACACAACTGTGAACAACTCATCTCTGTGCGAATCTCTTCTCAGAAAAATAACTGAAACAATAACTTCATTTTTCAATTCTTAACTGATTTCTCTTGAATGTGAAACTGCTTCATTTAGTGTTCATAATGACAATGTTTTTTTTTATATGTCTCAGTAGATAATTCACCTCCAGGTAAAAACCAACTGGAAACCTGACAATGAAGGAATTCAAACTGACAGTTTGATCCACTTTACAGACTGGGACATTTCTGTTGTTGGTCTGAGTGAGGTCCCTGGTTTAATCCGTAGAGGCACAAGTCACAGGAAGCACATTTAAAAGTGGACCATTGATGTTTATCGATCTTAAATTAACCGTGATAAAGCTGGCAATATTCAGATTTTTCCCTGTTAGTAGTGAAACATATAAAAAGAGCAGAATCAGACATTGATTGATCCTTCTAAAGCACTGAGGCTGTCTTTGTGTTGTTATTATAGTAAAATCAAACCCACGTCGCACAATCTAGCTGTTGTAGAAACTCAAATGTGTATTCATCCGCACCTGAAAATAGTCCCAAGCAAATTCACTATTTTTTTCCGTTTGATTGAAAAAAATCTGGAGTTCTTTGGGTTATACAACAGCGATAGAAGGAGGACATGTTGGTTTTTGGCTTTTTGTGCGCTTTGTTGACAGTAATGTTAAAAAACATAAAAGAAAAAAATAAGACAAAGTTGAACAGAGCTGAGAAGATTTCAGCTGCAGAATGGAGCTAAACTGACTCAGTCCTGAGCAGCAGACACATGTCGGTGTCCAAACCTGAGTTCTTTCTGTTAATCTGAAATAAACTGAAATAATCTGGAAACACACAGGCAGCGGAGTCTGAAGCTGTGGATGTCCCCTGTAGGCGGACCTCTGCAGGTTTACAGGAAATACGGCGACCAGGAAGTCACAAAAAGTCAGCGAGATTTGTTTGTATCATTAAAAAAAAAAAAAAACAACAACAACATTGTTGCGGAGTTCAAAGTGGATCAAAGTTGAAGTTGTTTAGAAACCGGATGCACACATGTGTTGACAGAAAACCTGCTGTGAAAGTGTGTGAGCGCTAAACGCCAAGTTTAAGGTAGGCTCTAGTTTTAATGGTCCTTAAAATGAAGCGTTTGTCTGCATGAAGTACGGTAAACTGCAGAGAGCAAGGAAAATGATCGTTTTTAGTGTTTAAATGTGAGGCTTTGTCATCAGAATGAGGGGAATCATACCTTTTATACACAGTATTTATATCTATATCTATAATCTGTACATACATGTGAAGCATGAAGTGAAAATGGCAGCAGCCTGATGGATGCACGTTGTCACTGTTATGTAGAAAAGGCCCAGAAACAGCCTGAAGAACACTGACTGTCAATACAAAAGTATTCCTAATGTAGATTACAGGGACGTTACTATTTACAGATGATTGGGTCTGTGTCATCGACTTAAAACCGGTGTAGCTCATACTGTATGCAACATAGATATTATTATTATTATTGTTATTTCACACAAGCTCAACATTTGCTGTGGTGATCTATAAAAAAAACATTTAATGCAAACATCTCCAGCAGCTGCAAAAATACCCCATGGCCCCAAAAGCTAGAATGTTATTTACAGGAAAGCAGAGATTTTAATTGAACCTGTGCTGTCTTGGCTCGGCTTGGTAATCTGACTCTGAAAGACAAAAACTCTCCCAACCACATTGTAAAGTGGGCCAGCAGGCTGAAAGGCAAGTCTCAACTGAACCTGTCACAGTTTTAGCGCAAGGTCACCTCTGTTCTTATTGATTGCCCCACCCCACCCCCAGCCCCATCGCCTTTACAAAAGGAAAATGAATGAATGAATGAATGTGTTCGACGAACCAAGAAGTACAGAGAGAGTTTTGTACCTGCAGCATTAGTACTGATTAATAAAACTGATAGAAAGGATGTATATCACTTATAGTCCTACAGTATATAGAACAATAAAGTGATATCAGTACCCTGAAACTGAAGCTGGTAGATTAATTAAATATTTTAATTTAAAGGATTTATTCAAACCTGTTTTGTTGTGGGATTAGAGCACAGAATGTGTGAAAGTCAAGGTGTCTGGTTCAAACGCCATTATACTGAAAGACCAGTTGAGTCTGACCAACTGAATCAAACATTTCCTGGACAGACCATTAACTGGTTTGATTCACACAACAAGTCTTAGTTCCTTTCTGGGTGGTGGTAGTTTTTTTATATGTGTGAGTGGTGAAATAACTTCTTCATTTTATTTCAGGCCAGTATATTGTAGTTTGCTAATGAAAGCCATCAGAACCACTGTTACGATTTGACCTTTGTGATTTGATGTTTGGGTGTAGGACCAACTGGGGAGGACATGAATCGAGTCCCCCTGCAGCAGCCACAGAGCTGCGGGCCCTGGGAGCTGAGGGAGCGATTGGGAACTGGAGGCTTCGGGAATGTCACAAGATGGCAAAATAAGGTACACAACTCTTTAAACTGTGACAGAACATGATAGCAGACTGAATGCTGGGAAAATTCCTCCACATAGAGGATGCCTAAAACGCAAGCTGTTACACTGAATCATCTTAAGTGTTCACATGAAATATAACAAAAGTAACATCCTCAACAGCAGTGCAATTAACACCTCCACAAAAAAGTCAACTTTGACAAGTAAACCAATATAAAAAACTATCAGGACCAACAAAAATAAATACAGATTGTAAACAAAACACTCTAAAGTCTAAAGTGCCCTCTTCAAGATTTTGGCAAAAAACCATTCTTAACACTCATCAGCGTTTCCTTCAGTGACTTCAATTGGCTCACTTGTTTCTTGGACAAGTGCATGTTCAAATATACTTATAAAACATCCTGGTTTCCCTGTGAAACTCTAGCCTTCAGTGGTTTTGCTTATATTTTTGCCAGTAATACAATTTTTGGTAAAAGTCAATTAAAGCGAAATATGAAAATCAGACTTAAAACAACTGGAAACGTAGCAGCAGTTTGAAAAAAAAAAAAAAAAAAAAAAAAAAAAGCCGGTGGGCGCAAATACAAAATTAGTCTGAAATTTATGAATGGGGATTTTGTCTGTGCCAAATCTGAAAATGGTATGACAGCAGCTCAGGAAGCTGTCAAGTACAAATAGGACCTATTGTTATGTCACTCTAAGTCACAGGATGAGAGCGCGGATGCCTTGGGATAATGAATACGCCCATTTAGTGGGCCTTCCTCTTCCTTTTCTATTACTCACACTCTCGTTCAAGGCAAACTCAGCTTTCATTGGGTCAGTGTAGGTGTAGACCAGAAATTCATTTGAATGTTTTTCCTCCAAAAGGTCTTTTTTTACTTTCAAATGTGACTTTTAGAAATGTATTTTGTTTACAGTTAACACATTTGTTGCCCCCCTTTTATTTTCGACAACGTTCTGAACAAATGAAAAATTGTCCTTCTGAAGATCAGTTTTCGAGTTTATTTACATTCAGCTTATCAAGGAAATGACGTTTGAAAACAACTGATGTCTGAAACAGTTTGTGTGCCGTGGCACACTGAGCTGTAAGATGCGAGGAGGAAAATGACCGAACTGAAGAGGGCACCGCTGCCACTGCAGCCACCTAAATGACTAAACTTCCTCTGCAGAAAATTTCCTGTCTTCCTGTATTAATGACAATAACGAAGGTTATAATTACCTCACCGTTTATTACATGGGAAGCAATGGGTGGGTGCCTTTTCCTCGATGATGCCGTGAGAAACAGGTAGTAAGACGAGCTTGTGTTGCTCATCGTTTTTGTGGCGGGCTGCATGTAATCTACCGTCTGTTTGGTGACCTGACAGTACAAGTGTTACCATAAATTTTATGTATTTGTGTGACGGTTTGAACTCCATACCGCCTCTATTTATCGTCCATAATCAAACAGAAATACCTAAAAACGAGTCATGCTAAAGTGTGTGGTTTGCATTTAATCTGTTAAAAACAGATCGCAACTGAGGTCTGAGGTATAACTGATAAGTTGTTGTTATATTACTGAAAATAATGCCAATCGATTTTTAATGAGGGTATTATTTTCAACAATTAACTATCGTGAAGTGAAACCGGCAACCTTCAGTGATACAAACCTTCTAAAATGTAAAAATTTGCTAATATTTCTTATTTTTGCACTATGGTAAATTAACTACACATTTATGTTTTTGACAGTCAAGCAAATAGTGATAGACATGTACTATTGTGCTTGGATATTTTATAAATAAATAAATCAAGAATATTCATTGATTTTGAAAGTGCGTGTTTTGTTTTGTTCTTTTCAGGACACAAACGAGCAGATTGCTATAAAGCAATGCCGCCAGGAGCTGAGCGAGAGAAACAAGGAGAGATGGTGCCTGGAGATCCAGATCATGAGGAGGTCGGTTGTTCTACCCTTCGGCTCCCCCGCTCTCCTTCCCCCGTCACCTTCAGACAAAACGCCATGTTTCGTCCTTACTGTTTTGTTAGGATTTGGTTTGTCCCCAACTTGCTCTTTACAAAAGATTCAGGAGTCTCTGGCTGTAGAAGACGCTGCTTTCCTCCGTTGCTCTTCACCATCCATACTGTTTCATACTTTGCCCGTCAGCCTGTGTTGGCATGCGAGAGAAGTGTTGGGTTGACTTAACTTGATCGTGACTCAACCTGGTATATTCCATGACAAGTTGGGTGGTAATGTGCCCATCTGTTTCACAAATTTCCTTAAAATAAGAAAAACAACTAAATTTGTACCCTGAAATAATAAAAATCATGCAAGACATGGAATAATTAGAACAACATGGAAGTTTTGGGTTATTTTGGTCTTTTGGTGGTTATTTCTGACGCAGTAATGTGCCACCTCCTCATTTTGTTCCAGTTTGGTGTTTGTTTCATATCCTCATATGTCTACGTTGTCTATTAACAGCTTAGTTTGGGCATTGTGTTGCTTAAGATGGTTGACTGTTTGTCTTTTCAGTTTTGACTGTCTGCAAGGCGCAAGGTGTGTGTGTGTGTGTGTTTGTTTTCTCATTTTCTGGTGCAAACGTGAGTATAAAAGCATTTTCTTTTTTTTTTCCCTGGTCCCAATTTTACAAGTGTGTTGTTTTCAGACAGACACAACCACAGCCCTGGTGCACCCACGCTCAACTCATGGAAACCGCAGGGCAGAGGACACATACATGGCAGCCTACCATTATGTTATTAGAGCTACTTAACACAGATTTAAACATGCACATGTACTGAAAAACACAACCCCTCCACAGTGTTTGTTGTTATGTGTTCATCAAACTTGTGTTGCATTACTTTTGCATCTGCACAATACTCATCTCAAACCCAAGTTAAAAAACATCTTAATTTATCCCTCTCATGCAGGTTCTCTATCTCATTTCCAATTAAATCTGATTTGACAACGTTTCAATTGGAAACAAGAGAGGCTGAACATTGATGAGAAAAATACTTTCCACATCAGATCATGTACATCTCACTTGTCATCCACAGTAACGCAATGTGATTACACTGCTGCTCATCATCTTTCATTTAGTCTGACTGTTTTATTATGATTGAACACTCAAGGTCTACAAGGAAAAACAACATATTAATTAATGTTTATCTGCATGTCTCCTTTTGTAGCTGGTACAGCTCGCTGATTTCATGTGCTACAGTGTTTTGGTTTCAGCGTCTTTCACAATCTTTATGACTCTGGTTTCAATTTAAGTTTGTTATCTTAAACTTCATCTGTTTTTTTTTTACCCTCCTGGCGATCAGGAACACATTGTTTCAGTCAGAATGATGAGACAGCTAAGAACAAGAAACAGGGAGAGTGATACAGCCGGTCACGGAGCGGGCAGCGCGGTGTTACAGCGGTTAGCTGTTCACTAGGAGGTTCTGGGTTCAAACCCCGGATCCTGGGGCCTGTATGTGAGGTTAGCTGGGTACTGTGGCTTTGTCCAGCCCCTGCAGGTCTGAGAGAGAGTGTGAAAGTGTCTCTGTGTGTCTCTGTGTGTTGGCCTTGTGAGAGACGGGCCACCTGTCCAGTTTGTACCCCACCCTCAGCCTCCCTCAGTCAGATGGGATTGGCGTGATGGGAAAGCAGTATAGATAATAGATAGATGGACGGTTTCAAATTTTAATTAACTACTTTGCAAAATAGTGTTTATTAATTATGCAAGAAATCCGATTGCATGTGGAATGAGTTTACCGTGCATGCACCATGAGTGGTTGCTAACCTTGTGGCTGCAAAATAACTTCTTGTGAACTGCTGATCTTTATGCCTCTGCAGACATTTAAAACTGTGAAAAGTTTACTTTCAAAAGGAAGTCAGTCTTAAAGTCAAAGTCGATGGAGGTTGAAAACGTGGGTCTAGAGCTAGATTTGTACTTTTTGCAGGATACAATCGGTGTAGAGGAGGAGATGAATCTATTGAAGCTCTGACAAAGCACAGTCTGCCTTCTGTGTAAACCTTGGACATGTAAAATGATACATCATGCAGCCCAACTGACTGATGTCTGCTCATCTCTATTCATTCAGGTTGGATCATGTTAACGTTGTTGCAGCCAGAGAGGTTCCTGATGGGATGCAGAGATCGGTGGCCACCAATGACCTGCCACTGCTGGCCATGGAGTACTGCCAGGGAGGAGATCTGAGAAAGGTAGAAGCTTGTGACATATCTGGGACAGCATGTGCACATATGTGGTTCAGAACAAAGAGACGGAAACATCAAAAAATGAAGCCACAAATGGTACCATTGTGTATATTTTGAAGTATTTTACTAAGCTACTCAGGTGTTAGCCCACAGTGTGTTGTGGGGGAGTAATCTGGCACAATTTTTAAACCGAGACTGAGTGTGCAGCCTGAGGCAAGGTTGGTACCAGGCACCCAGAAGAAGAGGAAAATGCCAACCATCACAAACCACGGTGCCATAAAAATCTCAAAGCATCCCAGATGGTCAAGAACTAAGCAGATGGGGCGTTTAGTGCGGACAGGGAACGGAAAACAGCCCCATCCTCTTTTTTTTTTTCAGGGCAGCCACAAGTTTCCAGTGGTGGAATAAAATTTTAAAAGTTTTTACAACAAAAGCTTTAATTTTCCAATTCAATACCAGCAAGGCTCCTTAAACCTGATCACCAGTGGAAAAATGCCTTTTTGCTAAAAGGGTTTGTTTATTTCTTGGGTCTGAGCCCATTCATGTCCCCTGGTGACAGAAGTCTTTTCATTGAATACATTAATGACTCCTTTGTTGAGTCTGTATCTTTTTGTACTGCTTCCTTTCCATGCTTAGTGCTGTTAAAGTATCAGATGTCTTTTATCTGTTCTGTCTGCAGTATCTGAACCTTTTGGAGAACTGCTGTGGAATGAGGGAGGGCTCTGTTTTGATTTTATTACGGGACGTTTGTAAGTATCCTGCTTCATCACGATGACTTCTATGAAATTGTGAGCGTAAGAGAGAGGGTGTGATTGATATAGTGAGCTGACCGCCTGATTAGTTTCCTGTAGTGCAGAGTAAATCGTCATGGTAAGTAAGTATCATGATGTCACCAATGACCAATCAACCGCAACCTCTTAGTCACCCTGGGGGCCGCTCTCACGCAGGCAGTCTTGCGTCAACAAATGGGCGCTTGCACTGTTGTTCACAAAACTAACGTAGGATCGCTAACATCAAGAATGCAGAGTATAAACAGGCCTGAGAGCCGACACATACCACATGTGTCCCCCACGTGTCCGTATCCCCCACTGTGGGGTACAGTAAAATCCACACACACACACACACACACTGAAACTCCTTTTCCTGACACCCAGCGCTGGACATTTCCTGAAAATGAGTGATCCCCTTTAAATTGTCTCATGAATTAGGGAAAAAACACACCCACTAATGCACACTCTCTCTCTCTCTCACACACACACACACACATTTAGGTACGTGAAGGTAATGAGTATAACTACACTGAGCTATCATTGCCAGCACACCCACCAGTCACCCTCTAACACAAGTGAAGCATTGTTATTTTAGTTATAAATTAAGGTGAACCCTGTTAGACTTTAACTTCAGTTCCAACGGATTAACAGTTAAGGTATTTGGGATGCATTGAGTGTTACTAAGAAGTATCCAAACAGGATGTTACTGTGCTCTCAGGTTGAAGATTTCAAGCCTGTTTTATTTCTGTCTCACCTGTCCTGCTTAGCTCCACCTGTGGCCACAGTCATAGTACAGGTGAGGGCTAAGACCACAGGGGGTCAGCAAAAACAAGATTTTATAGTTGCATTTTCAAGAGTAAATGGACGGCCAATGAAAATATTGCCCCGGTGAGGTAGAAGTGTCCTTAATGTCATCACTGTCTCTGTCTTCCATCAGTGATGCTGGATGTGAGTGGAAGGGAAAACAGCTGAAACTTTCCATAAGATCGTGCAGGGTATTCCCTCAAATCACAGCATCTGAGTCAGTGCCAGTTCAGGATAAAATATAGTAATATATATATAATATATAAGTGTGAAAATTAAAAAAGCTTTGTGGTGTGGTGTGCTTGAAGACCTTTGAAACCTGCTCCCAGTTATTTTATACACACATATACATATATATATATATATATATATAGAGAGAGAGAGAGAGAGAGAGAGATTTTTCTTATATTCTTCATATTTACCATCATTCACATAAATATCAAATTATTTGCTATGTTGCTTGATGTTCATATGAATCTAAACAGTAGCCAGGTCATTTTTTTCATGAACAGTTTGGAACTCTTTCATGTGAATAAGTCTGATTCTAAGCTAAGCAGTTTGATGGTTTTTAAGTTACATATTCATATTCTAGTTGTCATTTGCATTGAATGGAACACCAATGTAACGCTACTTTGGTCTTTTGTTCGGAGCTTTTACTGTGTTTCCTTTTCTTCTCCTACAGCTTCGGCTCTAACCTACCTTCATAAGAAGAGGATCATCCACAGAGATTTGAAGCCAGAAAATATTGTGCTGCAGCAGGGAGAGAAGAGAGTGAGTCAAAAACCCCACCAAGAATCTTGTGATGACAAATACACCCAAGCCACAACAAAAAAAAAGTCACATGAAGGCTTCTTGCCTGAATGTGGGTTACTTGGAATAGGATGTCAGTCTCTCTTACGTCTGCATATTTACACTCACTAGTTCCTGCATTGAGTAGTTACTGTGGAAAACTTTCAGTTATGAACAATTTCATTGTATAGTCTTATTCTCACCTTCCTCTGGGGTTAGGGTTAGGGGGGTTTGTTTTATTATGTTTTATTATGTAGAAAATCATAGCATCCTGTAATAAGATCCAGGGAAATAAAAAATTTTACACAAGTGAAGCCAGACGCATTACAGATGAAAGATATATCCATTTTCAGGCACGCTGCTGTGGTTATGGTATCTTTACAAAACAATCTCTCTGCACTAAGGTCACAGTGTTGCTTGAAACCTTTTGTTTTCTTCATTATTCTCAGAACTAAAACCCAAAAGAATAAGCTGGCTTTACGGGCTTTAGGTGTTTGTTCACACACAGGCGTGATGACAGGACAGGATTTTTCTCGAAGACCTTTTTCTCTGCTCTTTCTCTGAACACTAGTTGATCCACAAGATAATCGATCTCGGCTATGCTAAAGAACTGGACCAGAGCAGCCTGTGCACGTCATTTGTGGGGACGCTGCAGTACTTGGTATTGGATGAAACACGTACATTTTCCAGATAATCTATCCACTGTATTCATCACAGAAGGTTTGACCTGGTGTTGTTCTTCCCTCCTTCTCTCAGGCCCCTGAGCTCATTGAGAGACAGAAGTACACGGTCACTGTGGACTACTGGAGCTTTGGGACTTTGGTTTTTGAATGTATCACAGGATTTCGGCCGTTCTTACCGACCTGGCAGCCTGTTCCTTGGTAGTGAAAAAATTCACTGACTTCATGAGCAAGGAAATGAACTTGTGTTCTCCAAAACTAGTTAGAATGTAAAATGATATATTTAAAAATTTCCACCATTTCACCCTTCTCAAATCTTTTTGACAACAGTTAAGCTTTTGCAAAATAATCTGAACAATGATATTTTTTATGTTAAGTAATGATAAGCATAATTCCAAATAAATATTACTGTTACATGAATGGCTTTCAACACACATTGAATATATCAATAAACAAAAGTTGCCACAGCAAAGAATTGCAGGATATGCTAGTTGTGCCAACTATAATTATCATTGTGCCCTAATGATAAAAGTGAGTTATGAAATAAGGGCCTGAATTAGGGAGAGAAAAAATACTCCTTAAATACTCGATAAAAGCAAAACATCTCCAAGTCGGAACGATTTGAGCTTTTCTCTCAAATAATCCATGCATTTTCCTACCAGGCACAATAAAGTGAGGCTGAAGCAGGATGATGACATTGTTGTCTATGAGCATCTGTCAGGGGACCTCTGCTTCTCCAAACACATCCCCCAGCCCAACGACCTCAACTGGTGTGTTTTCTTTTCTTTTCTGAGTAACACATACACTTTTGAATGAAAATGCTGTTAGAGACCTCTATCAACACCTAATATCTTCACTGTTGCTTGACAGCCTGTTATTGGAGAAAGTGGAGGGATGGCTGCAGCTGATGTTAAAGTGGTCTGCTCAGGAAAGAGGAAAATGTCCTGATACTACGCCCAGAAACTGCTTCGACATCCTGGATGACATACTGCAGCTCAAAGTTAGTTGAGCAATTTATACACTCATTCTTTCACTAAATAACTTTCCCATTCTGTGGCTTTTTGCTCATTTGTTAAACACTCATCTGATCACAAATTTCTTTGAATGTGTCACCCAGAATATACACACCATCTCATATAGATTAGAGATACCACCTCTAATTCCTGAAGTTTGGTGGTGTTTTATGGGGAAGTGCATCTTTTGCCTCAACCGCCACATTTTACCTTTTCTGTCTTAATGTGCTTAGCCCTTCTTGTTCCCCTCAGCTGGTCCACGTCCTGAACATGATGTCTGCTAAGATCCTGACATACTCGGTCTCGGACAATGAGACCGTGGCTGACCTGCAGCTGAGAATAGAAAAAGACACCGACATCCCTGCAGCCAATCAGGAGCTTCTGTTGGAGGCGGGATTGGCCTTGGAGCCAAATGGGCTGGCCACGCAAATTTCCATAGATTACACCGTAATATCTAACACAAACGCTTTACACACTGCTTTCACAGAGCATTCAACAACATAACCCGATGATGGATTTGAGCCTGAGTGTCGTTATAATCTTTATCTGTAGGAAATAGATGGCCGACGGACAGACGTGCCCCTGGTCTTCCTGTTTGATCGCTGGTCTTGTAGTTATGAGCCCCAGTTTGCTCCTCGCACCCTCCCTGAAAACATCCGATTCGTCCGTGAGTTTATTTTTTCTTAACTGGTGATATTAAAAGAGTACAATGCCCACGATATATTGTATATTTGTGCTGTCCGTTTTCTTATCTCCATTCCTTTGTCACTTCTGTGTTTGAATACACAAAATTAATAATCAAGCAGTTATTTTTCCAGCAGGTTTCCACCGTCGAGCTTCAGATTCTTGGTTAAATTGTTTACTTTCGTGACATTAATTGTAGAAAACTTTGGCTACAACCTGTAATCACGTCAGTAAAATAAGATTACAATTAAACATCCATGACTTTCTCTGACTTTGGGCCTCTTTCTGCATCTGTTTTTTTTTTTCCCCCCCCATAGAAAATGACCCCAAGCACCTCCTGGCTTACAGCCCTCTGAGGAGGACCTGTGGCCAGGCATGGCACACCATCCGCTCCCTGAAGGAAGACTGGCAGAGGCTGCAGCAGGGACAGAAAGCTGCCATGTAGGACATACACAAATACACAACCTCCCACAAACAACACACACACATTTACTACATAAAACAAACACATTTCTTTTTTGTTTCTCAGTATGAGTCTGCTGAGACACAACTCGTCACTGTCCAAGCAGAAGAACGAGATGGTGTCCATGCACCAGAGACTCATGGCCAAGCTGGACTTCTTCACCACCAGCCTTCACATAGACATGGACAAATACCAGGAGCAGACAGCTACTGGCATTGGTACTGTTACAAAAACATGGTGGTGGATAGTGGCAATCACAGTTCAACTGCATCTGTTCTGTAGTATTCGTAGTTTGCCTTTTGCTTTTACCTCAGGCGGAAAGAGCACATGAATGTTAGAACAATTCAGTTTGTCTCTGACTAATCCTTTTTACATTTGCCAGCGTCAGAGAAACTCCTCTGTGTGTGGAGGGAGATGGAGCAAACTGCTGTCAGCTGTGGTCAGGTAGAAATGACTGTTTCTGCATGTGCGCATATGCGTGTGCGTGTGTATCACTTGTGCTTTAAAAAGACAAAACAAAAACAAAAAAAACAACAATGCATGTGGCTTCCCAGGCCAAGGTGAGTGAACTGGAGGAAGAGATGATGCAGCTGCAGCCAGACATAGTGGATGTGCAGAGGCAGCCATGGAGGAGTGGAGAGGCGCTGGACACACTGTAAGTCTGAGCCACACTGCTCTGTAAAAATGACAAAAAGCGGCCTGGTTTATCTTGGACTCTTCTCTCTTTGACCTCTTTGGTCCCCAGGGAAGGAAAGGCCATGGAGCTGTTCCGTAAACTCAGGGAGAAACCCAGAGGTTTGACATTTTCATGCATCTGTTCATTTCTTACTTAACACTCGATTTGGTGGTTCAGTTTGAAAACAAACCTCCTTTTTAAGTTTCCGCTGGCCTTTTCCCTCCCCCTGCTCAGACCAGAGGTGCTCAGGAGACAGTCAGGAGGTGGTGCGCCTGGTGCTTCAGGCTGTGCAGTTCTATGAGAAGAAGCTCAGAGACTTCTACACACACCTCAGGTATTTATGTTAAAAAAAAAACCCCACTATATTATTTCCAAGTCGCACAAAACAGGGCTGTTCCCCATTCTTCCAAGTAACAAGCACACCCTTTGAAAAAAAACAACAAGCAGTTCGGCTATTGTGGAGGGGAATGAGTCCAAAGCAGCATTGTTGTTATGGTACATTAACTCTCATTTTGAAGATTTATGTATTTATATAAAAACTAAGCACTGAGTTGCCAAAAAACACACACTTATGATTCCTGTTGTGGTTTAGTGCAGCACAACTGGGTCCAATGTACAGTCACACCAGCAGTATCAACTTTATGTGTGTTAGAGTGTTTAAGTTTAAATACCAGTGATTTTATTTTATTAATACATGATTTATTAATAAAATAGAGATAAATGAGAGGTCACAATAAAACCCAGCTAAGATCATAAATTAGACATTCCTGAGAAGAGCTCTAATCAGGCAGAGTAAATGAAAACACTTGTGGTGGTGGCGGCTTGTTAACATTTACAACTGTAATGTGATGGCTAAGCACAAAAGGCAACAAGTTTGTTAAGTCATACTGACATTTACAACTTCAGATTTCATGCATATTACAATGTGTAAAAGCGTCATTTCTGGGTCGCGGGGGTTGCTGGAGCAAATCCCAGCTGGCTTTGGGTGAGGGCGGAGTACACCCTGGACATGTTGCCAGTCCATCACAGGACCAACACACAGAGACAGACAACCACTCACACTCACACTCAGACCTACAGACAATTTAGAGTCAGTAATTAATCTAAACATGTCTTTGGACGGTGGGAGGAAACGCAAGCACGGCACAGAAAGGCCCCAGGCCTCAGAATTGAACCAGCAACCTTTTTGCAGTGGGGAAACAGCGGGGACCACTATGCTGCCATGCTGCCCATATTGTATACTATAATGTGTACATTTATTTATGGTACAAAGAGGTAAATTTGTGTTTATGTTTGTGTGTGTCTGCAGTAAGACAGCAGTGTGCCGTCACCGTGTGATGGAGCTGCTGCCAAAGGTGGAGGGCGTGGTCCAGAAGATGGCGGAGAGCGAACAAGTCCTGATGAGTCTGCAGGAGAAACGACAGAGGGAGCTGTGGAACCTGCTCAAAGTGGCCTGTGTGAGGACACACACACACACACATAGTAATCTCTGGATGATCCTAATCTTCATGCAGCGCCTCCAGTGTGTTTTTGTGTGTGTGTGATCTGCTGTGGTACTCATCTTTGTGCTGAACACTTTTTAACTAACACACATTCACTTCATCTTGTGCAGAGCAAAGTTCGCAGCCCAGTGAGCGGGAGCCCTGATGGCCTAAGAACTCCCTCATCAGTGCCGCCCCTTCTGACCCCCAGACAAAGTTTACAGCAGCTGTGAGTCTCTGACACACACACACACATGCTGATTGAGGTTTGCAGAATGCTTTCCGTTCGCGTCAAAAACTCATCTTTTGCAGATGTTTTTAAGAGGTACAGAAAATAACGTTGACTCGTTCACTCAGCCACGTGGATATTGGCAAACAAAGACACATCTTTGGAAATCTTTCTATTCTCAACACATTATTATTATAATTTTTTTTTTGTCTTTTTTTTTTTTACGCATCAGTGGACCACGTTGTTGAAAGTATAGGGAGTCATCTTTGTGTACTGATGATCACCTACAGACTTGCTGCTTTTAATTTTGCTTTCCCCACCCATCATCACCAGAACCTTTGGGTTGGCAGAAATATATGTCCTGAGCAAACACAGATAAACTGTTACATCCCTGTGAGTCATGAATCGCACTTTGGGTGTGTCTGCAGTGACGAGTCCCTTGTGGAGCAGAGCAGGACATTTGAGAGTCGACTCCAGAGTTTGCTTCAAAATACCATCCAAGAATCAGAAAACAGTATGGAGGTACGCATACTCCCACACACTTACACACATTGCCCCCTCTTTCAGCTCTTGGACTTCTTTTGTTTCGATGCCCGGCAACTTTAATGGAATTTCTCTGAATTATGTGGATGGCTATTAAACTTTCCACCCTTTGTTTTCATCCCAGATGTTGAAGGAGTGGACGTGGCTCCAGGAAGGCCAGAGTTTCTCCAGTGACATGACTTAATTTAGCTCCCATTCTTTCATGTAATACTTTACTGCCTCTGTGTGGATTGGACGTCACACTACATGAGGTTACACATCCAACTCTTCTAACAATGTGAAAAGGGTAATAGCTGCCGGCCTGTATTTTGCGAAACCAGTTGAGGCAGTCGGTAAACCTACTCACTGCAAGTATTTAAAGCACTGAAGCCAATTTTTATTCTGAAAATGGCTAAAGTGAAATTTTGAAGAAAAGAATTATTTATTTACATATATCTGAGTTAAAGAGAACCTTAAATGAGTCGGGCTACAATTACAATTCATTATTCAGAAATCGACCGTTAAGGATTGTTTCCAATTGTGTCCAAACATAAACGGTCATAAAATCTCAGTCAGAATATCTCCTCAGTGCTCTGGTCTGCAGAGAGATGTGTAGGGTGGACAAAGCGTCAACATGGATTTATCTTGAAACAGCTGAGGATCCAAAATCTGCATATTTTGTCCTCACATTTACCTACAGAATTCATGAATGTTGATCGAATGTTACAGAACAGCAATCAAAATTTTATTTCAGTCTGAGATTTCTAATTTTTTCAAATATACATTTTAGTTATGTTTGTTGGCCTATAGATTCAACGTTTAAATCTGTAATTTTTATTATAACATAAAAGATAATGCAGTTTCGTTTTATTCCATCTCTGCCTCGATGTGTGTGTTAAATTGCAAAATGTAATGTATCCGTTTTTATTCCAGCGAGCCATTTAACAGTTTTTTGTTTGTTTGTTTGTTTGTTTGTTTGCCTTTTTGTTTATTGTTTATGTTTTTAGCAAGACCATCATTGAACAAAACAAATGTGAAATTTTTATTTACATCCACTGAAAATCATCCAATCAGGATTACAAGAACACTTATGGGCACTTATGAACAATATGGGCCCCCCCAGTTCCCTGCAGTCATGGCAAGAATTGTAAAGTTCCTAGTGTTAAACTGTCAGAAAGGTTGGCTCTGCGATAATGTTTGTGACCAAGTTCGGACAACACCGATAACACCGATATATTCTTTTCGGTGTACACAATGAAAACAGTTTTTGAATTATCTTCATTTTCAAAGCAGTAATTCCCTTTCCTTCCGTTACACTTGAATCTGTGTTTTAGACGTGCCCTCTACTTGTTAATCTGTATCATAATCTTAATACCAATCTTAATCTTAATCCCAATAATTCTTTATTGAATATAGATCCTACAAAATGATGAAAGATGTTATATCATTCAGTGTCCGTGAAATTTTGATGTGTGTTTGTGGACTTACTCTATGCAGTTTGTAATAATGTCTGAATGACAGTATGTTTGACAATTCAATCATGATTTGTAAAGAAAAATTTTTATTTGTCTCTTAAATACAGAATATATTGTTCTATAATAGTTATTCTCTTTCATTAAGTTCCATTTTTCTGAGAGTGAAGAAAAGTTTGTGTCCTCCACTTTTTCATGAGAACTAAATAATGAAAAAATTACACACACAAGTTAACGTTATAAAGTTTTACATTCTTTATTCCACTAATTCAGTAAAATTAGTTTGAGGTCCTAACTGTTGGCTAACTTTCCTATACAAAGCACAGCACAAATAGTGAATTGTAGTGGTAAAGGTCAAACAGGTACAGGACACAAAACAAGACACAAAGAGGTGACAGAGACCCAAACTGCCACCAGCAGTTTTTCTCAAACTGGACCTGAAAAATATACATTTTGGCAACTGGAAGTTTGCAGACCGTCCACTGAGTCTGGAGTAGATCAGCTGCTCCTTGTCTTTTCTTGTTAATCCCTCCAAATTTTATTGCAGCTCTTTACAGTCACTGTACTTGTCAATGTGACAATAAAGTCAAAAAAGTCCTTCTCCTTAAAAAGTCTCCATGCCTTAAAAGCATGCAACAAAACCACAATATAACAAAACAGGCATCTAATAATCTTTTTATTGTTTCCAACCACAACATTCGTGTCTGAACACAAATAGTCTGACCACACAAGATGGTGCTTCCTATCTTATTTCAGAGATAATGCAGACATCTCTGAGACAGAGCTGTTCATTAAATATCATAGTTTGGATCATTTATATTGTATAACATATGCTAGAATTTGACTGTGGGACCTGTAAATAATGCAAAAATATTGAAATAACCAAAACAAAATAATGTTTGATTTATTTAAAAATTACAGTACTGGAGTTGTTGGAGTCTGCTTGGAGTTTCTGGGTTAAGGCCAAACGATGTGCGCATTCATGTGCATGTGTGCGTAGGATTCAGAGTGTAGGGGAGATGTGTTACTGAGTGGACCTTTGTGGTGTTGTCGCATTTGGGCTCTTTATTCTTCTCCTGTGTTGCTTTCCTCTCTCTCTCTCTCTCTCCTCTCTGCCCTCCTGCTGGATCTTTACGCCTCCAGTTCAAAGCCCAAGCCAACTTTGTGTCCACCACTATTGACATTCTTCCCATCAATCATAGCTGAGAGGGTGAGCTTCACTCCTGCAGGGAAAATATTGTCAATCAGGTCCCCAAGCCTGTGCTCTGTAGGAGCAAGACGTAAGAAAATGAAAAGACTGTTGACCCACCTGGCCGGAGGGTTTGTGTGTATCCTACTCCAACAATACAGGCATTGTTTACTTTGGTCTGTGTGAAGAAACAACGCATCATGGTGAGGGGAGAATCGCATATTAGACTGCAACCTAGAGTGCAGTTACATAATTTATATCACATATGGATACATTAGGGAGTCAGATGCTGGCTTAAAAAGTGTCAGGTTGTTGTGAAGAGTATGTCTAGGTTTAGGTTCTTCTTTATTAGCCATACTAGCAGTTGGGACATCGTTGGCTCAATGGCCAACAGCTTCACCACTAAAGTTCAGGGTGAATTATCTGAATGACCAAATGAATCCTACTACCTCTATCAAATAAATATGTAGGGCGCCGGCGGATGCTTCATACTAAGAAAGTATAATGTTATGAATATTACACTATGGAATTTGCCTGAAATACCAAATACCTGCGAAGTTAATGTGTAAATTTTAAATGTTAACATACCACTACTGTCAAGCCTGCGGACAAATATACTTGTCAAACATCGCCACTGGGCTACTTCAGTTCAAAGCCGAGCTAAGTACAGTCTCACAGTGACTTCTTTCATTCCAAGTGGAAAAGCATACTTCCTTCTGCAGTCATTGTTATCCCTAACGCCACTCATTGGCCTTTCATTTGTGATGTTTTGAAGTCAGTACTTACAGAAAGGGAGGCATCCTTATCCAGTTGATACTTGGCACCAATTCCAAAGCGTGTGTTGTTGCTGCCAGCAGTCCAGGCCAGGTGGACTGCTGTCTCCAACTTACTGCTCACCTTCTGGTAAATGGAGCCACCAAACTCTGTGCCATCATTGCTTAAATAGAAGACCAAGACACAAATAAGAAAGGTAGAGATTAGCAGGAGCGGATGGGAGTCTTAGCTCTATCAGTCATATAGCGAAAGTGCTCCTTGTCATTGCAGCCTACTTCCATATTTCCTGCCTCGTTTCAATGTGATGTTTTCACTCACACATTGGTATGTAGCTGGAAGTCGCCGGTCTTGTATCCAAGGGCAAAGTTGTTCTGGGTCAGTTTAGATTTGGCAGTGTCAAAGGCCAACTGGTAGCCAGCCAGCCAGCCCTCGTAGCCCAGCACAGCAGCTGCATGGACAGTGGGACCAGCCATGTCGAAATCCAGGTCGCAGCCCACGTTCATATACTCCCGCTTGTAGCCTGTCTTCAGTTTGGCACTCTTCTTGCTACAGAAGGAATAACAAGGAAAGAAAGCATGTAAGTTCAACAACATGGCATCAAGATTGTACTGTATTGTCGATATATTGTACATCTGTATTGTGCGTTATTGTTGATTTATTGAAGACATCGGAAACTAGTGAGCATGAACGAGATTGCTCTTACCCAGTGTTGGGCACAAATGATGTGTCCAGACTGAGCTTCAGGCCCTGAGCAAGCTGCAGAGAGACAGACAGACAGGAGACACAAAGAGTGAGCTACTATCTGGAGGAGAAGCTCCAGAAGTTAACTGCAAAACGACTAATGTCCTGTTTGTGTGACTCTACCTGGTCCTCCATGGTGATTTCTGTGGTGAGCATGTTGTCTGTGTTCCATTTCTGGTTGAAGCTGAGACCCAGATCTTTCATTTTGTACTTGGTCTCCAGGTGGCCGCCTGACTTCCCTGTGTCTGTGTTGTTGGAACCAGAGGTGGCGAACTCCTGAAGGACAAAGAGGGATGGAGTGACGATGGGAGAGAGGAAGATGGGAAATGAGGTGGGGAGAGAAGCGGAAAGGTACATTGCCAAATAAGAGCCCAGGCATTAAACTATAGGCAGAGTGTGGAAAGCTTAAGGTTGAGAGAAATGGTGGAAACAAGCCTCTTTTCTCTGCTTTTCTTCAGCCGCACAATCCGTCTCAGGTTTATATGGCTGATTACTTCACAGAAAAACTACAACATTTGAAAATACAGACAGGGCTGTGAGGGACAGGCTGTTGATGGGCATATTAGAGGATCAGTGATGTTGGTGCAACGTAGTGGGATAATGGTGGCACAAAGCTTGGCACAAAGCCTGCACAAGCTGTCTGCACACAAACACACAACTGGTACCACTGGCTTACCCTGCAGCACAACTTTGTTTGATCATTAAATATGTGCACGCACTCTCTCTTACCATCTGACAGGAATGTCCAAAGAAGAAGCAGAAAAGAGAAAAGAGAAAGTTAGAGAAAACCACACAAAGTTGACATGCAGGAACTTTTTCCCTCCGGAAATCAGCGAGTTTGGACGCGGAGTGAATACATGTACAATGTTTGAGTTTTACTGCATGTGGGAAACTCTATGTAAGTGATCATTATGGTTTCACCATGGCAACAGGTTTATAGCAACATTGACACATGTTTCTCAGCTGAGTACAAGTGAGGCAGTAATCACACTGACATGGATGTTTGTAAGTCTGTGAGTCAGTCATATGATCCAAAACACTGAAGGAAAGAAAGGCCTGACACAAAGTTTAGACACATCAGGCTTATGAAAACAACAACAGTACTTACTACGCCGCTCTGAGACTTGGTCTTAATATCCAGCTTAAGAATTCCATAGCCTGCAGAGAATGGACGATTGGGAATTAAAAAAAAAAAAAAAAAGGAAAATAACTTACATCCTTGTATTGAACTGCTTGGCTCTAAGACAGCTGCAGGAAATATAAACATCCTGCTTTAAAACTGACACCGAACAGACTAAGTTTTCTCTGCTATCAGCCCACCTTCAGCTTTTATTCATCCAAAACAGTAAAAATAAAAGAATTGTAGGAATTTGTCGATGTTACCATAGCCCTTGTTGAAGATGTCTTTGGCAGATTTTCCCAAGTCAGAGTACGAAGGCGGGACGGCCATTGTGCCTGCGGAAACATACACACACAGTGTCAATTCGTTTCACTGTAGTGAAACGCACATACAAACGGATATATTGCTGCATTGACCTGATTGATTGCTGGTCAAAGGGATACTCAATTTAGCAATTTAGTAATGCACTTCCTTCCAAGTTGCAGGGTTTACATGAGGTTGTGGAATATATGCAGAATTTATGTGGCAGCAATATCCATATTTTTTGTCCTTAGTATGGGTTGGAACCAAATGTGTTGCCTCCTACATGTTGATGCAGCTTTGACAGTATTTGTTCATTAGGCCATATCTATTTATTAAACACCAACTTTTTCTGGATTGTCATGCACACAATCCAATGCGGAGCAGCGCTCCCTGTGAGGACAAGACTGATCGAGCAGCTTTTTAAACCAAAAAGCGTAGCTTTTTTTTATGGCAAATACAAACGGCAGTAAACATCAGTATACCTATTTGCCTTAATTGAAAAACCCTTTCTATCTGGAGAGGGCCTGTCTACGTGCTCATGATATACAGCTTCTCTCCTCCCCCACTGATTGCCTCGCAGAAGTCCATTAAAAAGCATCAGAGGCTGTTTAACTAGCAGAATTGTTTCTCTTTGAAGGAGGGACAGCACACGTGACGTAGGAAATGTCTAAAATGACCAGAGAGTCACCCAACAAGAAATTTCTGCTGCAATAATCACAGCTGCATTTAACATAATAAACAATAACAACCTGCTTATGCTCTGCTTTTTCTCCAAAGAGAAAGAAATACAATATGTAGGCTGGGTAAAGAAATACTATGCAAGCTGATGCAGTAGTGCTAACATAAGCAGCAGCAGGTTTGGTTAGTCAGCAACTACAGGTCCTATACACCACTGCACTGCACCGGAGTGCTTCAGACAGTCATCAGGGTCCCGTGGGTCAGAGTGTGTGTGTATGTGTGTGTGTGTGTGTGCCCAAGAGACAGAAGACATTTTTGGCAAGTTGACTTTGCAGGAACATTCAGCACACCCTCCATTCACGCAGCCTAAACCTGGATTAATATTTCACTGCAGGCTCACCTACTTAATCTTATCTAGCTTATCGTGTCTGCAGAGAGGAGGAAATGCATTAATGCAGCAATGACTGATGATCTAAACCATCAAAATGCTTTCATTGATATCCAAGAATTGGAAGGTAAAAGGTAAAGATCTAAAGTCTATATTGACAATGTAGCCATGTTTACAATCCAGGGACCCTGATGATTTATTATCTGACGTTCTACAAACACAACCACCAACTCACCATGTCCCTTGGGTGTGTGGTGCCGACATGCCACACAGTTTCCTTTGTTATCTGCCTGCATGTGCTTTGCTTTCTTGTCCTCCTGCACCATATTCCTCACTTCTTTCTCTGCCATGTCTCTTCAGACGAGGGAAGCACAAGGGGGGGACAATGGGAAACTTTGGCAAATTGTACTGCACTGTTTTGACAGTAACAGTGCACAATGTGTGCGCTTGTCCTTAGCATGCTTCATTAGCATGTGGTCAGAAGTCTCTTTTCTATGGACTATTGCATGAACTATTGCATCACATTGTACAGTACGTGCAAAGGCCAGCAGATGATGTACACATGTGCTCAATGCACAACATTTCAACAAAAGGCCCCTATACAGCCCTTGTACAACACTGAAAGAGGGCATTTTTATTAGACAAAGAATGCTGATTAGCTAGATGAATGAAACAAGATTACACGTTCAGAGCGCAGCACATCATACAGGTAAGCATCCTTCTTCGAGAGTTACCTCAGCAGGATATGATGATAATGACTTTCTTTCTGTTTAACACACAGAGCTCCAGCTAATCCATCAGGACTGTGTTGGTTTGCTTTATATGAGTAACAGTATTTGAAACATAAGCAGACAACATCAAAACTCTCTTCTGGATTTGCTTCATTTTGCTAAACTCTGATCTCCATCTCTCTCACACACAAACACCACAATAAGTCGCAGTGTGTGTGGGTGTTAAAAAAAAAAAAAAAAAAGTCCTTGTCATCTCTGCTCTTCATTTATCAAACGCTCAGCAACTGTACACCAGTTGATCTGCATTTTGCTGAACACATGAGATTCCTGTCCTGTCCTGTCTTTGTCAATTCACGCTCCTTCTCAACTCTGTGCCTCGTCACAGCCCCCCAGCACGAGGTCCTTTTTGACTCTTTCCCACCTCCACTTCATCTGTCAGTCAGAACAGTTGGCTCTATATTTAGCCCAGGTGAACCTGACACTATAACACATGTGACTGGGGTTTCAGCATGCGTCCTCCCCCAGGTTCAGACTATTGAAACCCCCCACAGAAATGGATGTATTTGTCTGTGCTTTACCTCGTGGTTTATATACAAACACTCTCCTCCCACTTATCTTAATGCTTTCATGAGCCATGACCATGGAGAGAACCTTGAAAGAGCTCAGAGGTCAAAAGGATATTTAGATTCAGAGTGAAAGGAAAACCACAATCACACAAACAACAGAATAGTGGTTGTGGTTGTCAACAAGAAGTAGTATATTTAGATGAAACTTTGTTTGCTATATTCAATTAATTGTATTAGAGCCCTGCTCTCAAAAATACAACCATTATGTCATATAAAAATAAAATAATTTTGAATTGACAACATTCTCAGTTATGACTTCATCTGGCTAATTAAATACCTGCTTCTTCTCCGACTGAGTATTTGTGTTACATCATATAAACACCTAATCCTGATTGTGACTATGTCTACAACTTCCTATAATCATTATTGAGAAATTCAATCTTAAATTTAAATCTAAACACTCTTTTGCCCTGTCTGTGAAACTGATCACTATCGATGATTGTATCAGACCTAAAAGTGTTTACTTCGTGCTGATACAAACTGGAAAATCAGTTGGTATCAGTTTCATGTGTTTGTAAAGGTGTAGCCACTGTTTTCACACTTTCTAAAGTATAAATGTTTAATCGATTGCAAAATTAGCACGGATCACGCCCTGTCCTACTATCTAAATGTTACCAACAATAACTTCAAGATGTGTATATTTGTTGGTAAACTGCACTAATGGCACAGGCTAATATAAAGTGAACAGATATTAGACCCTTTAATAATGAATAGAAGCAAAAGGGCTATAAAACTGTAAACAGACAGTTACCCAACACCGACTGGACCCAATGATAACACAAGTAAGGTGTGTGTTGTCATAGAACAGAAAGAGTGTGTGTGAGAGAGAGATAAGGTCAAGTGCAGTTGGACACACCAAACCAATTTATGGCTTGAATGCTATGTGGCTGATCATCATGCAATCATGTATACTTCTCTCTATGTTCCACTTTGAATGCTTTCTTCAAAACATACATCCTCCTGTTGCATGTCGGCACCTGCTCACCAACAGGCATTGGTCATTTGACGCTTAGTGCCTCACCCTATATAATTTCTAATATGATGTCCTGAGTCAGTCTGGCGTTTAATCATCAGGGCTGATTTCAGGACGGTGGATAGCGACGTCTTAGAAAACAAATACATCGAAAAATACCTCGTTGTTCATATACATAGTTGTTCATATACATAGTGCCTCTTGTGAAACCTTCATAAAAGATATTTGGCACTTTGTCGCCCTGTCCCATAAATGGACGAGTATTTTTATCTGCCGGCTGTGTCCACCTCTGCTTTGCTTTGTTAGTCTGTGTGGCTACAAATACAGCTGCACCTACCTTTCTAATACACAATCTATATTTTTGAACTGAACTAAATGTCGCACCACAGTGCTAAAATTGCGTTTCTTGGAAAGCTTTGCGGAGAATGGGAACCCTGTGTCCCGTCTGGAAAGCACCCATCGCAAATCACTTATGATTAACAAAACTTCATTCGTTGACGCATTCGGTTTCAGGCACTTTATACATGTGCATCTGAAGTAACTAATGAGATAGACAGGCCTGGACTGGCATTAAAGCCCTGCCATGCCTGTCTGCTTCACTCCCACCGCTGTGTGTGTGACTCATGTCTCACTGACAGGCAAAAGCCTATTGACAACAGCTGTGGTGTCGTGCAGACACACAAAACAAGACAAGAACTTATCTAAATGATCAACTACGTTATTTCTGATATCTCTTACCTTTGATTTGTGGGGCGGAGTGTGCAGAGTTGGTGGACGCTGTTCGTACCGGAGCACCGTGAAGGAGAAAGCAGAGACGGACAGACTGGGCAGGCGCGATCAGACCTTCGGCCGAGGGCGGGGCTGTTGTGTAATTGACATTGAGGAAAAAACTTGTCAAACTGTGACATACGAGCTTAGTTCACGTGTGTCATATATGTGGGCATAATATGGTCATCGTGTTCAGATTATTCCCAAGAAGGTCTTAGTGTCCTAGAGGCTGGTTTGGTAGTGTTATAGCAATATCTGTCTTTTGTAAAAGTGTTTTGGAGTAGGCTTTATCATATCGTAAAGGTAACATAAGCTGCACTACCTTGATGCGTTTCACATCAGATAAAGCATATTTTGTCTAAGCTGACATGAGAACTCTTTCTGACGTTCATAATTTTAAATAAGTACATTGACACAGCAAGTCAGAAATGTGTAGAAGTAACATAGCTGTAATATAACTGTCTCTGCAATGCTAGCATCTAATTATATATTTTTAGTATATATATTATGATTACTGCTAGTATGAAACAATCCCGAGTCACAAATAAGACTTTTTTTTTATTATTATTTTTTAGTGTAATAAGACTCTCGAACCACTTGGGGGGAAATGACCTCCAGCTTATATCGCTTATAAACAAGGAGTATATTTGCCGGCGGTCATTTCAGATTGTACAGAGCCCCTAAAGTCCCAGAAAGTTTTTTTTTTTTTATCTTATACGCACAAGATAATAATTTCATCCCTAAAGATAATAACTTGTGCGCACAAGATAAAAAAAAAACTTTTGGGACTTTCGAGGCTCCGTAATCTTCAACCATCTCACTCACCAAAAAAAAAAAAAAAAAAAAAAAAGACTATTCAAATAAATCAATGAATGGCGCCATGTTTTAAACTTACCTGAGAAATTAACGAATTATTCAAAGCTATAAACGTGGTCTTCAAACATAACCTGTTCTCTAAAGACAATTATCATGTGAGAACAATATGACTATCTTTTTCTCACATGATAATAACTTTTTCCCACAAAATATTAACTTGTGTGCACAAGATAAACAAAAAAACATCCCACCTTTTGGGACTTTGGGGGCTCCGTAAATATATTAATGTTAAAGAGTTAAAGAGATGTTCACCACACAGAAATACAGCTGCTAGAGCTCAATCCGCTGCAAAAGAGGCGCTGCTGAGCACCTACCAAAGCAGGAAATGTCTCCTATGTTTTGTTCCTAAAATTGTTCCTGTAAAATAAATGTCGTGCTTTTATCATTAATATCACCATTATTGTAAATGTGATTGTCAGCAGTCACTTTGATGGCCGTTCTCCAAACTGATGCGCCATATCTGTGATCGATACTGTTATTACTCCACAGCTGTGTCAGTTTCTTATTTAAACCTGTCGATTAAAGGGTTTATATACATTTTTGAACGCATAATATAATCCCAGTCTTTCTCTTCGTCTCCCCTTCTCCTTCCGCCTCCTCTTTTCTGTCGGATCTATTTCTATACGCGGCTGCGCCGTTGTCATGGTGAGCACTACTTAAACAAGCGTCATCAGCGCGCGTGAACACAATCCTCACCGGATAAACAAGGCGGCGTTAAAGGTAAACAAATCAAATCCACTCCTCCAGGAAACTTCGTCGGTTAGAGTTGTTTGGCCGACGTGACTTTGTTTGTTTGTTTGTTTGTTTAAAGGCCGGCTGTGGGTCGTTTCTGAGCAGGAATTCGTCGACACAGCGTGTGTTGATCACCCGACTTTACAAGCTAATGGAGCTTCGCTACAGCTGGACGCCGTCGTTTTGCTAATAGAGAGGGAAGAAACAACGACTGACTCATTCATTCATTCGACCAACCAATATGGACACTGATCACTGATAGAAGCACTTCTGCACAGCCGTATACAGTCAGTCTGTGTGATCTGGTTCATGAGCAGGTTCAACAGAAGGTGGGATGAATTACAGTCTTGTTTTTTTAGAGAAACACAAGAAACTTGACACACAAAGCTTAACACAAAGCAATAGTTACCTATCACTGTGAGAAATATATGTGCTTGACTGCAGCCTAGTTTTTTTAACTTTACAGTATACATCTTCAGATGTGTGAGGGGCCGTCATCGATTTCTGGGCCAATTCCTCCAGATCCTTCTCTGTTTCCTCAGTACTACAGACGACCTGCTTCAGGTTGGATGTGACCATGTTGTTTTGTATGGAAATATGTGTTGATGTCAGTAATGTGAATTTCTCTAGTAAGATAGCTCTCTCAATGTTGTTAGATATTACAGCTGTAAGGCCATTGACGTTCCATAATGAAAACATTATTATATGATATACATTTTGGCCCTAGGTAACATTACTGTGTTTTGTTTTGTTTGTTTGTTTTTTTGTTTACTTCTTCAGCTCGTGGGCGTTTAGAGGGAAACCGTGATGGGACTTTGGCCCTCCTCCCTGGGCCACTTGCTCCAGATCCTGTGTTGTACCCTGGCTGCTACAGTGCTCGTGCCCCAGCACATCCTCCACGTGTTGGACCAAATGCTTCTCATATTTTGGAACGAGGACAAAGAGGCATAGTGGGGGAGCTACTCAAATTAGATGGTTTTTCAGTCCTTCCTGTTCCAAAACAGAGTAAGTATTGATTTTCTGATTTATAATGTTCTACTTAAAAAAACAAACAAACAAGCTTACTTTATCTCAAAGGATGGTCCGTCAGAATTTAATTTTATTAAAAATTTTCAAATTCCTGTGTTATTAACACAGCAAACCTGCAGAAAATTAAATAGCATCTTTTATTCTGGCCTTTAGAACAGCGAGTACATGACTTTAGTAAAGAGAATGTCCGTCGTCTCCGGGAGGTTCAGAGGCGATGCAAGGAGCAAGAAGTTGAGAGAGCGCAATCTCGTCCGGTTCCAGTCAAAGCTCTTTGGACCTCCTCCAAGTACGAGAATGTCCCTTCTAGGGTCATGGCACAGCTGCAGGTAAGGAATGTTACTGCAACAGTTGGAAGTTGGTGAAAAGGTGAAAAGAAAGAAACCTTTTGATACAGATATTTCCTCTGGATTTCTTTTTTATAACATTTCTTCCACACAGGTTTCAAGTCCAACTGTCAAACCCCAATGTCAAAAATTTCTGAAGGCCCACTCTAATGGTGGATTTACTGTCCCACAAAAACCACAGGCCAAAGCTTTGCAACGCCCTGCGTCCTCCAACTCTGCAGATGACCAGGATTTGCAAGTGAGAATTAGCAATAAATATTTACTCTTTGAGAAACAGTCATATACTCAAATAAGCGGTGTCGTTTATAGATCAGGTTTTTTTCATGTTAAACAGAGGAGAGAATAAAGTGGAAGAATAGCACTTGAAATTGTTGTATTAACCCTAACCCAACCTGGGTTATTCAATATATAAAGATAAGTTTTTTTTTTAGGTTGTGTTATATATCATATATAACATCAATTTTAATGTTTTATATTAGTGTTACATACATCATTATTTTTGAATACAGTTACAGGTGAAAGGTCAGAATATAGACTTCATAAAACACAATGCGAGAGCTGCAGGAAAAACTGTGCTGCGGCGGTCCCAATCACAGCCAAGCCTAAGAGATAAGCCTGTGCCCAGTGCAGTTAAAGGAAAGGTGCCTCTGTAGTGAGTACTTGTACTTTATTACCTTTGTTTTCTGTTTTTTAACTGCTTTCGCCTTTCCATTCCCTGATATTGCTCATCTGTTTTCTCTATCTCACATTTAATTCTATTTAAACACTCATACACTCACAGTCTTGAGGAGAGGAAACAGCAATGGCGTAAAGAGGAGGAAGAGAGGAGGAGGAACACACCTGATCCAACAATACCAGCTGGTCATACACTGATGCCTGAGAATGAGAGACAGGAGACACTGAAATCCCTCAAAGAGAGTATGTCTCAATTTCTCTTAATCACTGTCCTTACATTTATAATGACAACATACACTTAATGTAAACTATAATGTGAACATATAACAGCCTAACACTTTTGTTGCTGATCTTCCCTTAGCTCATCGCTCCCTGGTGACTGAGCTGCTGTCACTCCCCCTCAAAGCTGACAATCTGAGCCTCCGTTCACGAAGAGCTCGCCTTGATTGTCGTCTTTCTGAAATTGAAGAGGCAATTAAAATATTCTCCAGGGACAAAGTTTATATAAAAATTGATTCCTAACACAGGAGAAATAAAAGATGGGAGAAGGGAGGGGACATGATTTTGTAAATCCACTGCTTTATTGAGATTCATATTTTTGTTTTGTAGTTGCATCATGTTGCATAACACTGAACCTTGTATATACATTTTAACAATGCACAATAGGAAAAAACATATTAGAAATGGTTTGATTATTGCATTAAGTTAACCAGTGAGACTACCGAAGTTTAATTATTTATCAACATGTAGTTTTCTCTTGGATAAAAAGATGTGAAGGTGCTGTAAACTCCTAACTCAGTTCCTAAAGTATCCTTTGGAGATGTGATTTATTTTGTTCTTGTTTTTTTGTGTAACACTGACAGTAGGTGATTTCTGTGAAGACTCTGTATTTTACACTTGGTTTTATATTAAAAACGTGAATTGCACCCAGAAAAATAAACTGCTTCATTTGAGTAGAAAAAAAAGGCAATAACACGCGTCACTGCTGAAACTATGACGTATTACGCACGTTCCACCACGTCGACGTCCGTTGGTCATTGTTCTGCGTGAGCTAGCTAATGTGCTAAGGGCTAGCTGAAGATACAAAGAGGGGTGTACTTTTTTTGCATGCTTATAAGGCCATTTGAATTTCCAAAGGACGTTATATTTGGGAGCTTGTCAAATTCACAATGAGCAAGAGGAAAGCGCCGCAGGAATCACTGAATGAGGGAATCACAGACTTTCTTGTGGGTACGTGAAGAGCAATCAGACGGCTAAACTCCGCTAACAGCAGCTAGCTCCCGGTTGTCTTGGTCCGTTTTTGCTTTTAAAAGTAACAAACGTTTCTTCTGGATCACTTATTTGTTAAACTGACCTAATGGCGATTTCCCTTTCGAGTGCCTCGCTTGGGCTCATGGCCTCTTTCTTGTCATTTAAATGCCCCATTTTTAAATGGCTTCCTCAGTGTCTTACTTCTGTTTCCAGAGCTGGCCAATTACGAAAAAAATGTCAACAGGGCGATACACAAGTACAACGCATACAGGTGAGTGAGGTGGGATTTGGAGATATTAGTGTATAACAATAAATATAGTGCTGTTGAAACCCCATTACATAAGTGGTCGTGCAAGATAGAGAAAGGACAAGATAAAAAATGTAGGTTTCAGTTCAAATTTGAGCAGCAGAATTCTGTAAAAGCCTTAAACGATGATTCAATGTTTTTAATTTACTAACCTGAAAAATAACATGGTTAATGTATATAAAAGACTTTTTAAAAAGAGTCATCAGGAATTAATCAGTATAAGCTTCATGAAATTTATGGTAGTACGAATATATATTGAATAAATAACACACTTAGGTGGGGTGGGGCACTAACTCAATGATTATGACCACTACAGCTTTTTTTTAATACTGACACAGCAGAAATTCAGTTCAAAGCTTTTTATTTCTGTTTTTTTTTTTTTTTTTTTCTCCTGGTGCATAAATGTTCTTTTGCTTTGTGACTAGGAAAGCAGCATCTACCATCGCCAAATACCCTACCAAGATCAGAAATGGAGAAGAGGCCAAAAAACTTGTATGTGCACTGTATACAACCTTAATGTTTTCATGGGGTATTGTTGCAATCATTACATTGGTTAATTTGGGATAAATTAGCGTGGTGACATTAGTAGCACAGATGTGTGAAATTTTGTGTTGTTCAAACAAGCACAGACTGACCTTTGCAATGTTATATTGTTCAATAGTTGTCGTTAAAGACATGGTAAAATTGTTGGTGTGAAGTCTTTATTTTTAAAAAATGATGATTTATAGATAAATAGACATCCTTTTTCTTTTCAGTTACAGCCAACAGAGTTCTGAATGTAATCTGCATCAAACCTCTACAGATTGCACTCTTTTGAGCCCTTGTGTTTGTTTTCATTTTTCAACAGGATGGTGTTGGAGCTAAAATAGCAGAAAAGATTGATGAGTTCCTACAAACTGGAAAACTACGGAAACTGGAAAAGGCAAGTCTTTAGACATGGGAATTATTGTTGACACACTATATATATTTTTTTCTTTTTTTAATGAGAGCTTAATTATCAACATGTCATAAATAACCTAATGCTACCTGTGGTGCATTTTTATAATTTCTTATAGATCAGAAATGATGACACAAGCTCTTCAATCAATTTCCTCACCAGAGTTACTGGAATTGGGTATGTGTTATCAATCCATATCAAAAGACTGCACACTGACTAATTCAACAGCTAACGGTTGTCAGAGGGATGCAAGATTCATGTAGGTTTATTTTGGTGCTTCATGTAACAAACTGCTTTTTCCTTTGTGTCCTGACTTTAGCCCTGCTGCTGCAAGGAAGTTTTTTGATGAAGGGGTGAAAAACTTAGAAGGTTTGTAAAGCTAATGACTTTCGTTATAATTGTTAAAATACAGTAGTTAATCTTATTCTTCTGTATGGCTATGCGTTGTTTGAGACACACTATAGTTCATGCTCAACAATTGGCTAGGCCGCCATCAACTCAGTGACGGTGTTGCACAGTTTTATTCAGTGTTATTTTTTTTGCTGTTCTTAGATCTGAAAAAGATTGAGCACAAGCTCAACCATCATCAACAGATTGGACTTAAGTAAGTTTGGCTCAGTTGTTGTATAATTTATTTATTTTTTTATTTTATTTTTTTCCAAATTTTGCACTTCATCAGTATAAAAATAGTCATTCTTTGGCTTCATTGATACATGAGCTTTGCTTTACATACTTGGTTGCCTTTAGGTACTTTGAAGAGTTTGAGAAACGGATTCCACGTGCTGAAATGGAAAAGATGGAGGTGATTTAGCTTTATATTTTCCTGTATTTTTCACTTATATTTAGATTTTTCTAATTCTGTACTAATGGTTTCATTTAGACACTCATTCTTGGAGAGTTGAAGAAAATTGATACAGATTATATTGGAACCATCTGTGGAAGTTACAGGAGAGGTAAAACTCAAGCTTATCACCCTTGATGAAGGATAGGATACATGTGAATCAAGGATATTGAATCACATGTTTTACATTTACAGGAGCTGCATCAAGTGGTGATATTGATATTTTATTGACCCACCCAAACTACACTTCTCAAACTGAGAAACAGGTAAGAATTTTCTCTACTGAAGCCCACTAATTCTCTTCTAAATGCTGTCTGTTATCATAGCCTGCAGGTTGACTCATTCTATCTTTCATATTCTATAATATTTTATTTTATTTTTTTTACACTTTTTGTTTTCAGCCCAAG
Organism: Echeneis naucrates; assembly: GCF_900963305.1. Lineage (NCBI taxonomy): Eukaryota > Metazoa > Chordata > Actinopteri > Carangiformes > Echeneidae > Echeneis > Echeneis naucrates. The sequence goes on from NC_042519.1 coordinate 18,244,557, forward strand.
CTCCTCCACGCTGTTGTTGACCATTTGGAGTCCATTGGCTTTGTTACTGACACTCTGTCCAAAGGAGACACAAAGTTCATGGTGAGGCATGAACTTATTAGGTCTTGTGTGCTCGGCTGTACATTTTGTGACTGGGAACGTAATTAGTTCAGTAACTAAAAACACATGATTGTGGTCACAATGTTCTGGATTGTGTTTTTCTAGGGAGTCTGCCAGCTGCAGCAGAGTGATGAAGATGAGGAAGAATACCTCCACAGGCGTATTGATATCAGGTGACCCACTTCATATTTCTTTAATGTTTTTATATCTGTTTTTAATCACAGATTAATACAGTAACATGGATTGTGATTCTTAATTCTTTGTCAGGGTAATGATAGGATTTTACTTGGTGAGGGAATATAATTGTGCTTTTTGAGTAACACAACACCTACTACCATACAAGCCTTCAAAGCCTTAAAAGCAAAAAGTTCTGTTCTCTTTTTCATCGAAATTAGCTGTTTTTATCCTGCTTTCTGATTGTTCTTTTCCCATTTTCCCAAGGTTAATTCCCAAGGACCAGTACTACTGTGGTGTCCTGTATTTCACTGGAAGTGATATCTTCAATAAAAACATGAGAACTCATGCTCTGGAGAAAGGCTTCACCCTTAATGAGTACACCATACGACCACTTGGCGTCACTGGTGAGTCTTGGTCAAATATGACACAAAGCTTTTGAACTCCAGTCACTTGAGTCAGTAACCTGTGATTAATGCATTCAGATTTTAATATCAGCTGTTTTTATTGGTTTAATTTTTGTAGGTATGGCAGGGGAGCCTTTGTTGGTGGATAGCGAGAGAGACATCTTTGAATACATCCAATACAGATATAGAGAGCCGAAGGACCGCAGCGAGTGAAGTTACAGTTTCATCTTTATTTTAAGGCTTGAGCTTTCCTGCAAACAAGATTTGAAGCATGTGTACAAATGCGTGTTTATGTGTTGCTCTTTCACATACCATTCAACTATGTTATTGAAAAGAAAACAGCTGTGAAAGTCATTGCAAGTTTTGCAATAGTTTTATTTTTCTATGTTGTGTATGAAGATTTATGGGCTCAGTTATTTAAAAACTGTTTTTAGGTCATGCTGAATGGTAATTTATTTCATTTAAATGTATTTCATACATTTTAGAATTTCATACTCCAGAAAATTATTTTAACAAGGCAAGAACAGTCCTAAAACAGGCTGACTTTGGTACAATTGTTACTTGTCCATCATGAACAATGTCGACTCTGTCACCACCACTATCATGGCATTTACAACAAGTTGTGCCACTGGTGTTTTTGTGTAGTTATTGCACATTCAGACAAGGCTGCAGTGTCATTACTATATTCTAGTAGTTTGTCAGTCACTCTCCGTGGAAATGTAAGTTTTTAAACGTGTAGTACACTTCTTCCAATTTGTGCAAAATAATAGATTAGGAGGAATAATGCAATATGCAAACATTATTTATGATTAATTAGCTGTATGGTCATACACACATTTTGAACAAATTCCTCAGTTTTTTTTTTTTTTTTTTTAATCTGTGATGGAATATAACTTACATCGAGAGACTTCCATTGTATGTGTTTGTGTGAAATTGATTAGGTGTGACAGTCAGGGAATTCTTGTGATTTCAGTTTTCAGGGGGCCATTGGAAAGCCATAGATAAGATAATAAACTTATTGCCTGCATACTGCTATAGTGTATTTTGCCATTTCATTTGAAACACAAAACCTGAATATAAGGAAAGTCTTGCTTGTGGATGTTTATGATAAATACAGGAAACAATTTATGTCAAACAATGGGACTGTTGAAGTCCAACTGTTTTTTCATTTTCACTTCCATTTTTTCGAATCATGTTCGTTTTAAAAATAGAGCCTCCACAAGTTGAAATGGGACGCAGCAGGTGGGCCTTTTCGATCATAGAAGATAAGATGGAGGATTTTTTTTATTTATTTTTTTTTCTTATCACAGAAACATTTTCCAGCCGTAACAACATAGGAGGTGATTCAAATGGGTACAAAATGGTAGGCTCTAGGATTTTCTCTGCCAATACGTTTTGTATGTTGTTCATGTTTTTCACGTTTCAAATGCCAAAATAGTACTCAGGATTTACACTTCCCCGCACGTGCTTAACATTAACATCCGTGTTCAGAAAGTCTCTCTGACGTTAAACAAAAACATCAGCATTTGACATCTCCATTTGTTTAAGTTTAAATATTCATGCACATTTATGACAATATACGGTCAGATGAAACTCGCTATTAAAATAAATAAATAAATAAATAAATAACACTGTCGGATCCAATGGCGTTTTCGCCAAGCTAGTTGTTTACGGTGGTTGCTGTGGCAACACTCGCACCGCAAGGCATGATGGTCTGAAATAAAACGCAGCCAGAAACACCGGAAAGATTGCCCCCCGTCCAACCAATGACCTCGCCGAGTACATTAATATCGGCCAATGAGAACACGTCGAGGCAGCAGTCTCCTACGGTTACACACCCACATTACTTTTGTGTCAACCACTTCGCGGGAGTTGTCGCTGGAGAAGCAGTCGTCTCTTTCAAACTACACAGGAGGCTAATAGGTAAATTAAAGGAGAAAAAAAAGCCTGCATGCAGATAACCGTGAGATGTTTACTCTATTTACATCGAAGCTGTACGATATCTGCCTAAAACGTCGTTTATTTTTTTCCGTTTGCTGGATGAATGAGCAGCTAATCAGCAGCTCATCATGGCTCCGTGTGCATGTGGCGAGATGTTGTTAGCAAACCTCCCTGACGGTGACACCTCAGCTCGGATCATTTACTCCGAGCACTGTCTTATTGTGACACTTTATTTCGATGGCCCGCTGCTCTCTAACACCAGGCTGTCGCAGAAACCTGCTCTCATTTCCCCCAAATCTAACCCGTTTCTCAGGATTCCTGATAAAATCTCCGCTAATTTATTTATTTTTTCTGACGATTATCTCAAAACGTCTCGCGTATCCATAGAAACTACGCAGAGCTCGCATCCAGCGGGCTCGTCGCTGATGGAAGTTGTTATGCAACACTTGTAGAAATGGCCAGTTCAAATACAATGGCTCCGTTATTATATAATAAGTGACTGAGTGTGTTTTATTCCTCAGTGGCTGATGAGACGCTACACGGTCTCTCCCATACAGCACCGTTTCCCTCGATGATCGGGGCTGCTCTGACTCACGGGGTCCGGGGTCCATTGTAGTGTGTTAGTGTGTGTGTGTGTCCGTAAAGATTATCATCCCCCAATGTGTTTTGGTTTCCCAGGGCAACCATGTCTGACAGAAAGGCCGTGATAAAAAATGCTGACATGTCGGAGGACATGCAGCAGGACGCCGTGGAGTGTGCCACACAGGCCCTGGAGAAGTACAACATCGAGAAAGACATAGCTGCATACATCAAAAAGGTAAAAGCACAGCTGGTGATGCGGGTGGTTCTCACAGTGTCACTTTCTTCTTCTTAACTTTGTGCCAAAAGGATCTTTCCTATCGGAGTGGATGCGGTTTTTCAGTGACTAGTGCCTAGAACTTGTCATGAAAAACAATTTCTGCGCTCGCTCACCAACCACCCCATGCATCAGAGCGGTTACACACACATTCTGCTCTTTCCAATTGTTTCCACTCTTCCTGAGGAAAACTATTCCTCTTGGACCGACCGTCCTTCACAACCCTCATAGCCAGTTTTTTTTCTCTTCTGATGATGGCATTTCTTGCTCAGGAGATAGGAACATAGTGAGTCATGATGGTAAACACTTTAAGTCCGTTTTCACAGTAGGTGATGTAAAGTTTCTGTTAAATTTTTTTGTTTCCTAAAATTGCAATGATTGGCTGCACAATTTTACCAAGATTCTTCAAAAGAAGGCTAATTAACAGCTCAACCCCTAATTTAAGTAATGTTCATTTACCCCAGCTGCAGCAATCTATGTGCACTCCTTGGTGGATGATGCCCTTTAAAAATAGACAAGCTTCACTATAACTTTTTTTTTTTTTCATTTGGTTGTTGTTTGCCTTGTATACAAATATTTTTCATAAAATTCTGAATCTTTGCATTTTTGTCTCACACAGGAGTTCGACAAGAAATACAACCCGACCTGGCACTGCATTGTTGGGAGGAACTTTGGCAGTTATGTAACTCATGAGACCAAGCATTTCATTTACTTCTACTTGGGCCAGGTTGCCATTCTGCTGTTCAAGTCCGGCTGAGGGAATGCATTTTCCCCACACCAGCTAACCATACATACATACTGACTGACTCGACAAAGGCACTTATCATTCCTTGGCAAGGGGCCGCTGCCTTTTTCTGTGCTGCTTTCTACTTTGTTTTTGAGGATAAAAACCGTGGCCATGTTAAAGAGATGAAACACTTGTATTTATTTTTGTCTTGTTACATTAGACATGTCATTTTTTTAATTAAAGCGTAGCTGTTAAGCTGTCTGGGTCCAATGTCTTGTGTGGTCGTTTCTTTGCACTGTTTCACTATATGCTAAAAAACAAAAACCAGGACATTTATAGTTTTATTACCTGATACTCTTTACCTTGAGTGATAGGTACAGTGAAGACTCCACGTGATCAACTGACCAATTAACAGTCAAAGCTTTGTTATTGAATTCATGCACCTCATGCTGATGTAAAACTGAAAATAGCTTTTGTATTGTGTTAACTGCCAAAACAAGTTCATTGGCAAAAGATTTGGGCAGCAAGAGCTGCAATGGTGTATTTACCATTTGCATGTTTCACTTAAGTTGCTAAAATAGCTTTTAGCTAATAGCAAACTGACTAGGAAACATCAAAACTGTCACTTACTGTAATGTCAGAACACACAAGGCAACAGATGGTGTAAGATGATGGTACTTTTATTGCAACACATTTAGAAAACCAGCTTGTGGGGGTAGACGCCATTAGACAGGCAGAAGGATGAGCGCAGATATCCTTTCAGCTGAGGTACTTTCTTGATGAGGGGCAAGAGCTGACGATCAACAGCCTTCTGGTCCTCTTTCCTCTGCTCTGTCAGCTGGTACTTCTGCAAATCAACAACAGAAACTACTGAGTCAGGTATCATTATCTGGCAACCAGACTCCAAAGAAGACACAAAATTTAGCACTTTGAAGACAATATATAGATTAGCCCACCTCTTTCTCTGTGTCAAAGATCTCTCCCTCCTGGTGACGGGGTCTCCTCAGCTTCTTCTTCTTGAAGTAGGCATCGTTGAGAGTCTTGGGGACCTTCATGCCAGAGATGTCAATTTTGGTGGCAGTGGCAATGACAAATTTCTGGTGAGCTCTGCGCAAAGGTACTCTGTTCACAGCAAGAGGGCCTAAAAACATCCAAAAACAAAAGTTAGATAAGGACCAATTAAAATGCCAAACAATGATTCTTCTGCATTATGCACAGTTCATATTAGCTACATTTTTTTAAACCACGTGAAGCATCCACTTACCAGTGACAAGCAGGAGACCACTTGAGAGCTGCTTCAGGAACACCACACGCTATATAAAAAAAAAAAAAAAAGCATAGACATGAGGCTACTATAGTTAGAGCATTTCACAGAGTGCTCCCAATTACAACATCAAAAACGTGTATTTAGTGCCAACTTGGACTCACAAAATGGATCCTTTGACTACTGAACTCAAGCAGTGATCTCAAAAAAAACAAAAAACAAAAAAAAAAAAAAAAACAATCTGTCATAAGTGAAAATTAATCCTCTGTAAGGCACTTTCATCCCAAGCTATTAAGACATCTCCTTGACATATACCTCTAATGTTTTATTGAGGGCTCTCTGCCTGTCATTTTCACAGTTAAAACACTATTTAGGTCAGCCACTGCTCAAATCTGTGTGGGCATTCTTGCTTCCATAACATGCCCATGTAGTGTTTGAGAGTGGGCAGGACAGCGTCTGTGGTATCCAGCATGCGTGATTATACTGATGTTCAACCAAGAATGTTTCCTTCAGCAAAAAATGTAATGCACAACATGGACATCACTGGTTTTCTTTTTGACTGGTCTCAGTCTGCTTATGGAAAATCAGTAGTAAACAGTAATGTTTTAATGTCGCCAATTCAAAAGCCAACAATTCATTCAAATCCTTTAATGTCACTGCAAAGTGTCTATGCATACAAAAGGCTTTGCAGTTCCTTTTTTTTTTTATATAAATTATAGATGATTTCTACTATTGAGCACAAGATGTTAATTAAAAAAAGTCCAAAAATGCTCATATTCTGAAAGTTAATATAATCATGGAGGGATCCTTTCATCCATCTGTATTATTGATCATGGCTTTGGTGGTTGTGCAATACCTCTGCATATGAAAAGACATTAAGCCAATTTTGTTCACTACATCAAACTACAGACTCATCTTTTTCTAAGCTTCCAGTGTGCATTGCTTCCTCACCTTGCCACGAAAAAGGACATTACATATTCACCTGCTAAGTTGTTCTAATTCTCTGAAAGAGTTATGTAAGGCGTTCCTACTAATTAAAAAGCGCAATCACATTTTCAAGCTGTGAACTACAAACTATTCTCACCTTTCCACGGTGGCGACCAGTGAGCAGAATGAGGACAGTTCCTGGGGTGATGGAACTGCGCAGGTTCCGCTTGTGCTGGCTGAAGGGCTTCTTCCCATGGCTCTTCAGTTTACGGGGCACATCCTCTGTGGGGTAGTAACGGGGCTAGGAGGGGGACAAAAATTCATTTTCATTTTAAAAAATTTTCGCTACAAAGATCCAAGTAATGACAAACACATGTAAAGTAGGTTCTTTTAACGAGTCCCAGCACTGTAGATACAGTTGCTTTCCAACTGTATTGCATTCAAAAAGCAGGCTTCTATTACTTAGCCTACCTTTGTGATGATAGAACTCTATCAGACCATTAAACTTAACATGTGGGCTTATATCTACAATTTTGCCATCCACAGGTTAGCCTATTTTTCAAGCAGAGCAGCTTAAAACACTGGAGATTTGATGTGTTGATGTTGGAGACTTGAGTTTGTGTCCATTTCCCTGTCCTATCAATACGTTTCCAGTGGTTTTAGTAGACTGACCTGTACATCAGTATAAAAATACAGCTGCTTTGGGGCATAACTGTTGATTTTGTTATGCATGTACTCAAAAATCCTATTTTACTTTGCACGATCGTATCCAATATTTTGGACACCATTGGTTGGAAACGTTCAATACCAAAGGCAAGACTAATCATTTCACTCACCATTTTGCGCAGTTTGACAACACGAGTGCCTCCATTTTTGTCTCCCCCAACAGTCTTCACAATGGTGGCCCTTGGCTTTGCCTTAAGCTTTTTCTCTATCTGAAACGAACAGAGTCATTAGAATGCAACATAAGAAACAACTGTCATGAGCGTACTGCTTTGTTTATCACTCATTTTGCAGGATATCATAGATCTTGGTCACCTTGGTCTCAGTGGTCTTGGTCTTCCTCTTGTACATAGCCCGTCGGGCATACATAGCGGAACGGGAGTAACGGCCAATGCCCCGGGCCAGAACCGGGTTCCGGCTGCCATGCTTCTTCTTGGCAGGCTTCTTGTCAGGCTTCTTGTCGGGCTTCTTGTCTGTCTTCTTGTCGGGCTTCTTGTCGGGCTTCTTGTCTCCCTCTGCCATCTGAAAAAGGATTTGTTGATATACAAGCTGCAGTGACAGGAGGTACCTTCTTTCATTATCCCAAACCAACAACAGCACTTTCAGACCATGTTGGACAGTACTGACTTCTGTTAGATGGGGCTGCAGGTCTTCTATTAACTACAATTCATTACATACACTCATACTATACTCATATTGTAACAATGACAACAGTAACCTCGAAGGTAAAGGACTGTGAAGTGGTTTCATTATTATTGTATTAATTTGAAGGAATGAGGAACAAACTCAACCAGTTCAGAGACCATTATTTTTAGTTAGCTTAGTGCTAAAAACCACGGCCAGTGCAGAAGCATGAGTAGTAGCAGCTAGCGGTTAGCAACGCAGGAGAGAAGAGTCCCTCTGCCGACTAAACACAAACCTAAACAAACTCCTAAATATGACAAATTAAGTTTCAATTCAATATCCAGTTTGAGAGAGCGAAGCTCCGAGCTAATCCACACAAGTGCAAAAAACACAATACGTTTCCTTCAGCCGACGAGCTGACGTTACGGACAGACGGAGGCTAGCCGGCGGCCTGTCGAGACACGAAACTGCTCATTATTAGACAGATGGCGGATAAATCGTGGTAATAACGGAATCTAACGTATCATCTAAACATACGGATTCTTCCCCTGACGGTTAAAATGTGGATTTTTTGTTCTATATCACAGATGAAAGCAGATTTTATTCTCACAGTAACGCGAAGGCAAGGCAGTCTTACCTTTGCTATGAAAAAAAGACCGACATCCGGGCATGTGACGTATATAAGGACGCTCAACCATTGCGATGACGTAAGTACGGTATGATGGTCCTTGTAGTCCTTTTACTGCCCCCCTCACAATTGTACGATTAAAATGAAATGACCAGGTTTTGTTTTATTTTTTTTTTGTTTTTAAACAACCGCCTAAGTCTGTCTTTGGAACATATTATTCCTAATATCAGATGAATAATATAATACAATAATATTAGAATATAGATAATATATTAGATAAAGATAATACAATATAAATCAAGTATCATGTTTTGAAAAAAAAAAAGATTAAACTATGTTCAGCCGTCAAATCAATTCGCATATCAACTCTACCACAACAACAGGACAAGAAAACTAAATAAATGAAATGCTTCTCTACTTCAGTATTAATTTAATATAATTAGCGTTTCTCATTTTGCAGATGTCAGGACACATAAGGAAACCCAGTGCTTTGGCCCCTTACACATAAAATACAGACTGCTCTCTAGTATGCAAATGAGAAATTCACTCCTTTTTCTTTTTTCTTTTTGTTCAAAATTCCATTTATTGAGCTTTTGTGAAACAGAAAAAACAAAATCAGCTATCATAGTTCATACATGTTTTCTGGTGATATTAATCGTTGATCAAGGTATTTTTACTAAGGCACATTTTATACATTTATACTCATATTCTTCATAATTTCATACCCTCTCATGTGCACACATATGTTGTTGGTATGACAACAAAGCTTCCTTGAATCCTTGACACCATTTTATGGCATATATCAGATTTTGGAGTCACCTTACCCATCAAAGTTAATCAGAGTTAATCATATACCATGTGAGTTAATGACTGATGAGCTACATCTGTATTTCAGGCATTAAAAAAAACAGACTGCCAGGGCTTTTGTACAACACTCTGGAACATGAATTAGCTCTTAGGCAAGTGTGGGAAAGTCTTCAACCTGAATTCATCTGATTCTGGCATCTTCTTAAATCAGCAATTTTCAAGAACAATGGCGATGCCCTGACCACCACCGATGCAGGCAGAGCCAACAGCATACTTGCCTCCTCTCCGTCTGTTGGAAATAAAGTTCATTATTTAAAGCTTCTTGATGTGCTGACACTTGAACATATGTTTACTAATGACTAAGATACCTGAGCTCATGAACCAGATGAGCAGTGATGCGTGCTCCAGAAGCGCCGAGAGGATGTCCTAAGGCAATAGCTCCACCGTTAACGTTGCTTTTATCAGGATTCAGACCAAGAGCCTTAGAAACAGCCAGGTACTGAGGGGCAAAAGCCTCGTTCACCTATGCAAAAGAAAATGAAACCAGTGGCACCTATGAGTTAATCAATTCATCTTATCAAAAAATGCTTGAGACCAAAACAGATTAAATGATCCAGTTTTCCTTTTATAACAGGTGGCTCCACTTGTCATATAAAACAATGTATGAGTGAGGAAATATTTTTCTTCAAAACAAGTACATTTACTTTTGGTAGTTTTGGTCATGTTTCTGGTAAAACATCTGTACTGTTAGACTGCTCTGTTGTTACTTTCACACAAGTAAAAGATTATCCATCACTGTTGAAATGTGTGATATAATCTAAGAAAGGATGTGACCACATTGGCATTTTCTTGGTAACAAACCTCCACAAGATCCATGTCGTTGAGAGTCAAGCCAGCTTTTTTAAGAGCTTCTGTGATTGCTGGAACTGGACCTAAGATGATCAGAGAAGGCCAGACAGTCTTACTGTGACAGACCATGTTGAATCACGTTGCCACAACGGTCCTTTAATTGTTTATTTTCTCAAAGGGGTTAAATTGCACCTCCATGATAGTGGTGTCACTCACCAATTCCCATAATGCTCGGGTCACAGCCAGACACATGATAGGCAACAATTCTTGCTAATGGATTCAGCTTGTGCTGTTTCAGGGCATCTTCACTCGCAATCACCAACGCAGCAGCACCGTCAGATACACCCTGGAAATCAAACATTTGATTTGACAAACAAATTTAGTAAGACTGACCTATTTCTTAAAGAAGGAGTAAAGAAAATATATTGTACTATCTGATCTATAAAGAACATTATTAAATATAATTTTAAAACTGAATAAACGCAAAACGGAATAAAATTTTCAGGTGCTGTGTGATGCCTCTGATCTTCTAACAATGAGAAGAGTGATAAGTGAGCTGAAGTATCACTGCTGGGTGGAAACTTTCAATCAAAGCACAACTAACAAAACATTTTTCATTTACAGAGAAAAAACAACTTCGTAGACTCAACATGCTAATGTGACTTTGCCCAATGTGGTTTAAATGATGTTTGCCAAAAACAAGAGCGATCTTTCTTGTTAAACTTTATGAAAAACATAATACTGTTGAAATAAGCGTAGTAAGTTGTCCTATCAAAGCAAGGGCACATTTTAGGGCTCTAGCTCACCGAAGCGTTGGCAGCAGTAACCGTCCCTCCCTTCTTGAAGACAGGTGGCAGTTTGGCCATCTGTTCTAGTGTGGTCTGAGGTCGGGGGTGTTCATCCTGAGCCATGGACACTTTGCCTTTTTTAGCTTTCACATCAATGGGCGCGATTTCTGCTGTGTAGTGACCCCCCTCGTGAGCTAGAAATAGAACAAGCTGTGATTTAATTAAGACCGTAAGAAAGAACTTGTCTTATGCAGAAACCTCTTGACTGCACAATTGCAAGTCTTTCTGCTCAAAAGTAATGCATTTTAGTCTCATTGCATCTTGGCCAAGCAGACCATGAAAAGAAGAGGCATCAAAAGACAGATTGCATCTTACCAGCCTTCCACCTTTGTTGTGTCTGGTATGCGTAGTTATCACAGTTTTCTCTCGTGATCTGGTATTTCTCTGCCAGGTTTTCTGCTGTGATGCCCATCGGGGTTTTGATGTGCAGGTCAGTCAGACCTGCCCACAAAGTGTCCTCTAGCTGTTGGGCAGAGGAGGAGAGGTGTCAAAGGTGTCTGGAGTTTAATAACAAGCTGTATTTGTGGGCAGCAGGGAAAATGAATAGAAAGCCAACCTTCAGATCGACTCCAAACTTTGTACCAAATCGTATGTTGCGAACAGCGTACGGGGCCTGGCTCATACTCTCTGAACCTCCACACAGCACCACCTCAGACTCCTTTAGGCAAATCTCCTACAAAAACACAAGGCAACAGGTTTTTGTTTAGTTCATTTGTTTGTTGAGCAACAATATATGTCCGGTCATTTACACATCTAGTGGTTCCTTTGTTAGGTTCACACAATCACTCTCTCTTTAGCACCCAACATAACGTGTTGACAATGTCAGACATTCATAAATTCAATTATATGGGGCATAATAGGAACATCTCTGAATATAATGCAATTCAGTAGTATGCTATAATGAAGTATTACCTCAGTGTTAAAATGTATAAGTCAAGAATAAACAGAAACAACATGAAAGTAAAAGTCAACAATATGGTAGAACAGATGTTTCAGATTTCATGAAACTGCAAATTATTGGACATTTGGATTCCTGCCAGGATGTTTTCCTGATGGCATTCTTACCTGAGCCCCATTGATGACAGCCTGGAAACCTGATCCACACAGTCTGTTCACAGTGAGAGCAGGCACTGGGATGGGAACACCACACCTCAGCCCCACATGACGAGCAATGTAGGGTGCATCAGCTGAGCTCTGACGGGGCAAAGTGAGAGGAAACTTGTCAGCAAACAAATTATTAATTATTAATAATTAATTATTAGTATTGTTTTCCATTTTCTTGTGATAGCTCTTTGTTACCTGCATGACATTACCCATGATGACACTGTTGACGAGCTCTGGTGCCACACCCCCTGCAGCGAAGGCAGCTTTGGCTGCATGCTCAGCCAAATCTGTTGCACTATGATCTTTCAACACACCACCATATGTACCGAATGGAGTGCGCTTGGCAGCTACAATAAATACACCTGCAGAAAAAAAGGAGCAGTTTGGTACAAGTGTATGAATTTAGAAGTGTGGGACATGCTGTACAAGTCAATTCACAAAGATGCACTCACAACCACAAACAGACAATTCATGTTTAGGGATGAGTTTATCTGTGGATATTTTAAAATAAATGTAAAAACACAAGTCCAAGAATAATTTGAAATCTATCTGTCATGTTGAAAAATGGGTATAACAAATGTTTTTAATTGCCAACTCATGCATGAGGGGCCTTTTTTGAAAATCCATACTGTGTAATAGGCTAATGTAAAGTTTAAATACTATCAACCTGCTTCGTGAGCAGTTTTCCTCTCATGTGCTATAGTATTCATGTATCATACTCATTAGTCGGGTTGAAGTTAGTTTTATCTTTCCCACAAGTGCCAAGAACTAATTTTCTTGATTCTAATCAGAGACCAAACTATACACTATACATTTAACAATGTACTGGACTCCTCTTTCAGTGACCCTAAAAACAAGCAAACTAACTCACTGACTAACTATATAATAACAAAATTAATAAATTAATGTAAAAAAAATTAATAAACTATATAATTGATATAACAGTATAAAGCAGTGTTCCCTCTTAATTAATATATCATGTAATAATTGGTGTTTTGTTTATAATGTTAGTGCATAACTCGTTAATGCTGCTCAACTGCTACAGTGATAAGAAAGATACTGAGAGATAAATACGGAATAGATATAAAGTAGAATAGAAATATTTAAAGATAAAGAATCTACATTGTTAAGTTAATTAAATGGGTCTTCGCAGCTTTGTTGTATGTTTTGTTTTGTTCCATAATAAGTTCTGTTTTTATGGAAATGTCTGTGATTGTGTATTAGGTTCATCTTGTCACCTTTGGCCTATATTCGCCGTTCTTAATTCATTTTAAGTTTCACGCCATCCCAACCAGATAATGAAAACAGACTGCGTGGCGAAGCTGTTCATTTTTTAAATCACTGATGATAATCCGCTGAAACGTGACGCTCCAACAATAAGCACTTTTATTTTCAGCTTTCTGATGAGCTGAACCGCGCAGACTTACCTCTGAGAAGGGACATGATGACCACTGTCAGGACCAAACCTCCCCACTGATCTCCGTCTGAATCCACCGGAGGTGAACAAACATGAACAAAGACCAAACGCTTCTGCGACCTTTCCCCTAAAGACTGACGTCACTATCTGGTCACCCATCCGGGGAGATTCGCCAAAAATGTTAAACATAAACTCAAACTACGTCATCTGTAATATTCATTTTTTATGCCTACTTTTATCGTCAATAATTGTGTTATTGTTTTAATACTACGCGTTATCGCATATTTGACGCCATTTATTTATTACTAAACAAAATAAGCGAAAATGCGTATGTAAAATTGGGAGGCGGATTCAGACGTCATCATCCTGCGCCGCTTCTCACTCAGCTAGGGGACGAGCAGAGTGTTGCGTCGCTGCATCTGAGCGTTTTGTGTCGTTTTTTTTTTTTTTTGTATGATTTGTATGAAGTGAGACGTCCCTCAGCGGAAACATGTCCGTGTCTTTATCTCGCTGTGTCTGCAGAGTCGCGACCAGGTGTGTGTCTACAGTTTTACGCTGATTCCAATGTGTTAGCTACTTGGAGCTAACGTAGCTAAGGTTATTCAGTAATCACACAACCACGTCCTTTGCTGTGTGTTGTTTTACAGCTTCCTGCCGAGAGAACACAATCATGCTGTCAACACGAGTGCTTGGTTTGTCCCGGTGATGACACTGAAGACGTCCGCTCCTCTGAGGTAAGATCCAGGGGGAGTGACAGCTGGTTACCTGTAAATTAGAAGTAAACTCCCACTTTTTCAGTGAAGGAGAAAGAGTATATATATAACAGTAAGGGGTGACTTTATTTCATAAACATGTAAAGGAGAAAAAATTACTATACCATATATATTGATGTAATTCCAGATATTGGTTTGAAAAGATATTCTGCTATTGACTACACTTGCATAAAGCTGTCTCTGGTGTTTTTAAAGGGCTGAGCCTAAAAAAAAGAAAAAAGTGGACCCAAGAATGGAACAGCTATTGAGAGAACGACTGAGAAAGAAGCTAAAGAGGCTTGAGAAAGTTCCTCCTGAATATATCCCAATAGAGGACTTCATCACACCTGCCAAGTGCCAGGATGAAACAAGGTACAAGTGATTTTCCTCCTGTTGTCCCCATTTTGATGCTTTTCTTTGTAAAGTGACAGGATTTGTTAGACATGTTGTGAAGTGGTAAGTGATAACAGCATAAATGAATCAATAAGGCAGTCTGGACAGCTGGAAATCCAAAACCAGCAATCAGACATTTAGTTCACAATTATCACAGTTCAAGAGTTTTATCTTAAGGATGAAAAACAGAATTTTGAGATGCCTTTCTCTTTATTGTAACACTCCTGTTAAACAAGGTCACAGAAAGATCCCCCTCTATTGGCTTTTTCAATCAATAGAATATTCTCCACATTAGGGTCTTGCAAACTGTTATATACATCATACAACTGGCTTACTGAAAATGAAAATTACCAATTATATATTTTATGAATCTGCTTATATATGTGAGTTGCCTCTTTCACTCAATGTGCCTTTTTCTTGCCTTTCAGAATATGTATATCACATGTTTGTGTTATTATTCTCCTCTATAGGCAGCGCCCATTGCCAAGGCTGTCATTTGAGGAAAGTGAGGGTCGAGCCCTGCTGCTGAAAGAGTGGTGTATATACACACAGGTCAGTCAGCTAACAAACGTCCATCACTAAAGCCTTCATATAGCCTTTATATGCTCTTGATCTTGATCTAAAAGTTATGTTTGCTGCGCTAATCTGTCCTTGTTCTTGCAGAAGCAGCACATGGCTGAAACAAAGGCTGTTGAAGTTGCTCTTGAAGCACAGAGGGAGGCACTAGATGAGCTTAAGTTGGTGTCTGAGGAGCTGTACCAGGCAGCACTGAAGCCAGATCCCCTTCTATTTCCCTTCAGTCATGAAGGTCCTGCCAACACACCACCAAAGACCATATATGAAGCTCCTGATGGGAAATACAATGATATCACTAAAGTCTATGTACAGTGATCAGAAAACAGTTGTCAGCTTATTCTGCATGTATTATTGGCTATTTACATGTGCCCTTGTTTAAAAATGAGTCAATAGATGAAGATACAGCATTTTAACAATCTTCAGGTGAAGTTATGGGGAACATGATGTCTTATGTTGTCATTAAAGGTTTAAGGCCTATATTCATCAGTTCTCTCATTCCTGTATCAAATGCAACAGCATACTGTTGCATCAAAGTTGCATCAAATTGTTTTGTCTGTATAAAACATAAAAAGAAGCTGGAAATAAAATGTATTTTATTTGTTTTTTACTGGTGCAGTTTTTGTGGAACTAATTTGAAGCTTTAGTTTAACTTAAAGCTAAATCCACTATCAGATCGAAGGCAAAAAACTGAATACTTAATCAACAATTCATGATGAAAACAGCACTTTTGCCATAGATGAGGATAAGTCTTATGCTGCTATTGTAATTACAGTTGGTAGAAGGAGAAACTGCTACGTCAACGTTTTCCATTTAACCCGGATCAAAACAATGCACAGCCAATTCTTTACTGCAACTAAAAGAAACACATGCATTATATTTTAAACTTCAACTGACTTTGACAATCATCATATGACTTTTAAACAGCACTAACCTTGCAGTTTGTTATGATTCACGCTATTAAATTCTATTTGCTGTCTTTCCCTTACTGGCCACTAGATGCTGCCATTGCCCATCAAATATACTGACCATATTTTTTTTTCTTCACAGAAAAACTCTGAACACAATTTGAGATAACAGTGAGTGATAGCCAGTTTGTAATTATGAAGGACATTATGTCCATGAAGTAAAATATGGAATATATTTAAAGTTCATTTCACTTTGGCCACCATGGAGCCGACACAGACGGTCAATAATATTGAGAGTTCAGGAGTCCTGAGGTTTCTCCTCGTTCAGGGGCATGTGCCAGTCTCTGGGAGGATCTTGTCTGAGTTTCCACACAGGTGTGAACTTCTTTTGTTCAGCAACTCGATTCCTTTCACTCATCTGCAATGCTTCCTGCAATGTATAAAAACATAGTTGTTTTTTTTTTTAATGAGTCGTGAGTCCAGGCATAAGAAACAAATTTAGGCTGATCTTATTTGTGCAATACCTTTGCTTCATTGCTTCTGTGTTTCTCCCACTCTATGCAATTGCTGTAGTCCTCTTTCCACTGGCGACAGGACGGGGAAGCACCATAAGCGTAGTAGTAGTGGAAACGATTCCTGAAGCTTTTACAGTGTTTGAATTCACTCCAGTAGTCTTCACATGACCGGGGTGGCTGTGCAGATAGACAAAGACAGGAATCATCACCAGCATAATTACAGAAAGGTATATATACACTGACTCTCTTCTTATGAATCTCCCCTGAATGGCTGCTTGACTTTAGCTTTACCACAGTTTAAGGGAATATTAAACATTGATCTGAAGAGTGCTTAAAGTGTGATGGATATAAGCAGAAAGATAGAAATTATTAAAGAAAATTATTATTGGACAGTCATGTAAGCAGACGTTGGAAGAAATAACTCCTGAAACTAAATAAAGGGAATCTGCAATGATCTGTCAACAATTTACAGATTTTGCTTGTTATTCAAATAATTCATTCAATAATGTCTGATGTAAGACCTACTTTTAGATACATACATAAACTAACTCAAATGCCCACCATAGAGTGGCATCTTAAATCTAATATGAAATAGATATTTCCTTTTTGTTTTTTTAGTGCAAAAACAGCGTGTAGTTGAAAGACGAAGAAAGCACAGTAGTTCAGCAGCACGTCAGAAAGATCTACGTTTCAAATATCGGTTAACACAATTCACTTTAAATTTGAAAGTGAGGATTGTCTCCAAAGTCAGATAAAGCCAGCAGGCTATTTCTGTCGGAGCCCACAGACAGCTAGCTGAGGTTACTTTGGCAATGTAGCCACGGCAGCTAACAGCTTTCCTGGTTGTTTGTTTGGGATTTAAACTCTCCTCACACTTTATCAGTTAAGCAAAACATGGTGAAGGAGTGCGGACATTTTGCCGAGAACACTACTGAAAGTAAAGAGACAGTTTGTGATGGTTTACCCTCCACCTGACTGCTTCAGACCGGTCCATTGCTAACGTTAGCAGCACTGTCTTCAACAAGGCACTGCACTTCCGGGACGATATCTTTTCAAAACAAAAGCTCCACCACAGTCCACCGACCCTTAATTTGAAATTCACTTGAGGACAACAGCAAAACTGTAAAAATAGTGTTCAAGAAAGCGAACACTAAGGAAATCGACCCGAACTAGTACCAATAAGCTTGATACATTCATTTACTCTGTTTAATTTAATCAAGTTTGTTTCATACAATTTTGGTAATGTGTTCTCATTTCTACCCATAATCCCACACTCAGACCGAGCTGGAAAACTCACCGACATTTAACTGCTTCTTCCTAAATAAATGTGTCTCACTCCAGACATCTTCTTATATTTGACTCTTATTTGGTAGTTCATGAACATGCTTAAAGAGGAAGAAAAACCATTTAGTTTAAATTCAGACACAATCTTTTATTTGTCTATATATAAACTAGAAACAAAATAGAAAAAAAATAAAATAAAAACAAACATAATTCTCAAATGTATTTTTTTTTCAATAATTAAAAGTAGATTTATTATTGCTCCCATTTTTTTTTTTATCACAATGGGATTCTGTATAAGAGGATATTCAGTTAACTGCAAAATACAGCAATTATGGAAAGAGGGGGAAATGCTCCAAATAAAAAGGTAATTCAATCGGCTACAAGAACACTTCACAACTTACTGTGTTGATGATGCGGTGATATATTTTATTCACCCCGTCATCGTCATTGTGCAGTCATTGTCATCCTGAACAATTGAATACCTATGTAAAACTGACAGCAATTTTTGGAGCTTCTGTTGAGAAAAATACAATAAGAGGTGTCATTACACACCATAACCCCAGAGAAACCGCATCATTCCTATTTCAAAGGACAAAAAGCCAAAACCCAAATGCCATTTTTTTTTTCTTTGCTGTTGAAGGTGACAATAGATATATGGGGTCTGTGCATGTGAGCCAGTCTCTCCACTTTTTCTTTCTTCAAGGCTTTCTGCCCTTCTTGCGTAGTGACTGTCCTTGTCCAGAGAAGGCAATGAATCTGTTCATGGAATCATCCTGCAAAAGAGATTTAACAAGTAATTGTAAATTTGTAGTTGTATTGTATTGTATTTGATGTAATATTGTTTGTTTTGTAATTTCTTACATCCTCTACAATCTTTTTGGGCTGAGGCCTGGAGTTTCTGATGAAGGTGATCCTGCCAACTTTGAAGTCGTAGTTGGGAATACCTCTGTGTGACGAAGGATTAGAGTTTAAGATTAGGAATTTATACTCCCTACATTCCCTTCCATTCTTGGCTGTACCATAGTCGTGCCACACATAGCATTATAGCAGTCATTTGTATACTCACCAACAAATGAAGAATATGATACCCACTGCTCAATCTGACTGCTAAAGTTTGTTAACATTAACAACCATGTACATGACCTAATAAATAACATCAAGGGACAAGATTATGTTGTTGATTTATCATATTGATTAGTTAACTAAGATCAATTTACTAGTGATTGGATGCCAACATGTATAAGACATTGAACAACTGAAAAACTTTTCACCTTTTAATGTCACTTGGGCTAAGAGGAGCTGGGCTGGGCTCAATCCCTTTTGTTTTACCATCCAAACGATTGCCAGACCCAGTGAAAGCCTGGGAAATAGAAACAGTCATTAGTTCACATCATCAGAAGTCCTGAGGACAGCCATTTTTCCTCTAACCAAAGTAACGTTTTCTCACTCTGAATCCTGTGTCCATGTCAGCGTAACTGCTGGGATCTCCTTCTTCCTCCTATGAAGCAATTCATTTTATTCAGTTGTTCTGAGCACAAACAGGGCAGGTGCCTTAAGAATTTAGGCCTTACTGTTGGTTCCTCTTGGTGGTGAGGCCGTCGTTCAGGCTCTTTGTAGCCCAAAGGTGCATCAAAATCCACCTGAGAAACAATATGAAGCAAATAATTACAACCCCCGGCTGACTACTTTACTGTAGTCTTTGATAAAATAGGCGGTCTTACATTCATATCACATTCAATGATGGACACTGCTTTATCTGGCTTGGTCTCCATGACACGCAGCTCATATATCTGAAACAAACACTTTCATTAGCAGGCGTATTCAATAAAATGACACGCTCAAAAAACAAAGGAACATTTTTCATATAAGAATTCAACACTAATTTGAGTAGACTATTTCACCTTTTCATTGTAGTTGATAGCTATGACATCACCTGTTGTCAAGCAGGCAAAGTTCCTCAAGGCATTCTCCAGTCTGCCAAAAAAATAAATAAAATAAAATAAATAAATACAACTGATGCACTTCACTTACACAAAAATGTGAAAAAAGGTAGATTTATTTTCACTGGCTGATATTTCTTACACAGCCTTTGGGTTTGTAATGTCAAGGAAGTCTGGACTCTGAGGCTGGAACTTTGAATAAGTGGCCACCATGAGGTTGACACTTTCCACTTGTACCAGACCACCTTCCTCCAGCAGGAGATTCTGCATCATCTACAGCAAACAAAAGTCATATTAATGTCACCTTACATTTAATCAGCAAAGACACACATTTCAATTCAGTCTCCAATCAGTACTGATCAGAAACCAGAACATCGCAGTAAGATTTTTAAAAATAACTGCACTTTCCTTTTGCCTTCAAAAAAATTTTAAAATGGTAACTTATCCATGCAGTCTAATTTTCTTCCAGTACACAAGTGACAGATTACACATCAATTTCTGTGACAACGGCATCATAATCTTTCCTGGTTCTCACCCAGTGTGGCAGATAACAGATTCCCTCATCTGCCACAAACTCCAGGACGCCACAGTGTGTCATCCTGTCTGAGTTCTTGTTGGTCAACTTGAATAACATGGGATAGGTGATGTTAAGCCTGCCTGTAGATGTGAAAAGGTGCAGACAGATAAGAAACACAGCGCCTACAGGCACCCAGGAGTTTTTAAATAAAGAGAGGTTTGATTTATAACTGGCACTTACTGAGCTGATCAAGAGCTGAAGGAGGCATTATGACTGAAAAGAAGCAAAATGGTTAGTTTTATAGAAATCTTAAACCCATTAAGGCCACGTAATCATATTTTCATGTCACTCACTTTTGCCTCCTTTCTCCACGTCGGAGCGGTCGTTGGGTCCGGCCAGCATGGACACCGAGTAGCAGCGGTACTGAGTGGAGAAGCGGTTCTGAAAGCCCCGGGACATCGGGTGGTCGAACACCTGGAAGGAAAACTGTGGAAAAAGCCCACATTAATAAAACCAGACACAGTTCAACCATCCTCCGGCGAGCGGACCGGACTTGATCTCCGTCATGACAGGACATCTTTCTACTGTTGTTGTTGTAAATGTCGCCGGCTGAATAGCTTCAACTTCGGTTTTTTTTAGGACAAATTCGTTCTCAGAGGTGATAAAAGCAGAGAGATACTCACCATGTCGACAGCTGGGGGGTCTTTGGTTCACCAACTGCTGAAATTAAGCTCCTGTCTTTTGTTTTCTGGTCTGAAACTAAAACATATGAGATGTCACTGTTGTCTTCCGTTTCTTCCGGAAGTGAAACGAACTGGAGGAAATGACGTCAAGTCTGATACCAGTCGGTCACAGGGACATTTTTTATATATATTTTTATTTTTTAAATTAAACTTCGATCATACGTGACGTCTTTGACATTTTGTAAAGCAAATAAAAACATGTAAAAATAAAAATTACGTATTTGTGCACACCCTAAAGGCAACGGGTCAGTCGGTTCCTCAACTCCACGTGACATTAAAGATGTCACCTGGCTAAAATGTTTATTTACTTTTTGTATTAGACACTTTTTTAAAAGTTACTGTGCGTTTTTGGGAGGGGCTGTTCTTCACGTGTCTTT
Organism: Echeneis naucrates; assembly: GCF_900963305.1. Taxonomy (NCBI): domain Eukaryota; kingdom Metazoa; phylum Chordata; class Actinopteri; order Carangiformes; family Echeneidae; genus Echeneis; species Echeneis naucrates. The sequence continues at coordinate 18,265,954 of NC_042519.1, forward strand.
GTAGTATATAAATAAATTGTGTCTGTTTTATAAAAACAACTGTGACTTATGTTGCATTATCTTGTATTGCGTTAAAACGAGTTGTTAGTCATCAACTGTTATTATTTCAAAATACAATAGATGTAAATTGTTTACATTCTCATCCTGCTAATGTAAGTAAGCAGGTTACTTTCCAACTGGGGGGGTCTTCTGCACGACTCACACCCAAAGTCTTGTATTACCAACAGACAGGGCAGCTTGTTCCTGTACATCTTCCTTCTTTGTCATTGCTGTGTCAAGAACTGTCCTGACACCAACACAACCGCTGGTATCAAAATAGACCACCAGCTGCTCAACAAAAAAAAAAAACGTCCTGTGGATCATAGAAGTGAGTGAGGAATCACCATCCAGATGAATGAACAGGTGATCCCACCTTGAGAGTACGAGGAGCCTTCATGTCATCAGTCGCATCGGTCGTAGACTTCATTTTTTTAACACAGTTCTGAATAAATTGTAACGCTGGTGTAGTGCTAGCATTACTTATTTCATTTCAGTGTCGGTGGAAAGTTTCTTTTAATCTGCCCATGACACTTTTATAATGCTGTTGACTATTTGTGTGTTGTGTTTGAGTGTATTTGTGTGTCTTCCTGGCTGCAAACCCATTTTCCCTGTTTCGGGACAATAAAGACACTTTGAACTTTGAAAACTCCTGGAGTTTCAGCATTTGGTGTAATGAGCACAAACTTTCATTGTCTAACTGCTGGTGGGAGAACTTGTTGTATGTCACGCTATGAACAAGGTTGCAAATAAGTTACATGAATCGTGATGCAACTCAGTGCTGTATGTCGTTAATTGCAGCACGATTGTAATAGTGAGCGAGGAGTCATTTCTCACTCACTAAACCTCGCTTTAGATGTCCATCTAAAGTCACCAATAATGGCTATGAATTTAAGTCACTGACGATTGTATCCAGATGATTCAAGTGATGGCTTTGTATCCTATACGTTATCAAAAGAAATCTTAAACAATGTTGTTGAAGTCGTGGACACTGGTCTGTAAAATGTGCCTCCATGCTCTTAAAGTTGTCAGTTTCACATGACACAATTGTTTTATTACCACAAATAGTGATCATTTTATTTATTTTATTGCAGCTTCATCCATGATATTGTGGAACTGTTAAAACAAGTTAACTGCGGTTCAAATTCGGATCGTGCCTTCCACCCACCAGTGTCCAAGTGTCACAAGTAGTGTTGTTGTTAAAACTGCGACGGTAACAGTAATCAACGGTAATCTCTGCTCTAAACTGATTTAAGTTCTATCTCGAGGACAGGACATACTTTGTTGAAATTGGCAACTGTGTCTCAGACCAAGTGGCTATAACCTGTGGAGTTCCCCAGGGGTCAATCCTGGGACCCCTATTGTTTAATCTGTACATGCTTCCATTAGGCCAGCTAATACGCAGTTATAATGTGTCCTACCACAACTATGCAGATGACACTCAGATCTACGTGTCACTGATGGCAGGTGAACATGGGCCTGTAGATACACTCTGTCACTGCATCGGACAGATCAGTGTGTGGATGCAAAACAATTTTCTCCAGTTAAACTTAGACAAAACTGAAGTCATTTTCTGTGGCCCAGAGAAACAAAGAAAAAGAGTTATCAGTCACCTCGAGACTCTCTCTCTAAAACCAATCAGGTTAGAAATCTAGGGGTAAATTTAGACTCAGACATGAACTTTAACAGCCACATTAAATCAATAACATCAGCAGCTTTTTATCATCTAAAAAACATTGCCAGAATCAAAGGAATAGTGTCTAAACCAGACTTAGAGAAATTAATCCATGGGGTTGTCTCCAGCAAGTTGGACTGCTGTAACGGCCTGCTCACTGGACTCTCTAAACGAGCTGGAAAACAGCTGCAGTACATCCAGAATGCTGCTGCTCAAGTCCTGACTAGAACCAGGAAATACGACCATATTAGTCCAGTCACTGACTTCTTGGTTTACTTACGATTGTATCCAGATGATTCAAGTGATGGCTTTGTATCCTTTGCGTTATCAAAAGAAATGTTAAACAATGTTGTTGAATCGTGGACACTGGTCTGTAAAATGAGCCTTGTTGCTCTCAAAGTTAGGGTTAGGGTTTGGACATGATACAACAATGACACCAGAATTCGTAATCACATTGATATAGTTTATTAATATTATGAGTAGTTTCACATGACATGGGTTTGGGACCACTTTTGTGTGATTTAAAAATCACAACTGCGCTTCAAAGCAGCATCCCGCCGTCCTTCCACACGTTCAAGTGTCGTTGTAGCATCAGGTTTAGGATCGTATCGTGTTATTTACTCCAGTTTCCAACCTCCCACATTTGGAAGAGTATCGATGTCTGCCAAAACTCCCGGTGTTTCATCATTTTAGTGTAATGAGCGGGAAGTTTCATAGTCTAGCTGTTGGGTGGAGAAAAACCCCCTCATAACTTGTTCTAAATCCGTAACCGCCTGGCCCGAAAAGGTGAAAATATAGCGAGACGTTAAAACCGCCCCGTTTCCAACCAGTGACAACTTTTAGCCCCTCAGACGGCTTAAAATCTAAATCTAAATAAATATAGGGCAGAAGTCTCCAGGCCAACAGCCCGATCCAAAGAAGTGCAGATGTAACATTTATATGATCTTCGTCCATTGTCTGAACTTTAATGGAGCAATTTAACTGTTGATCTTAGCGATTCCTCGAGATCAACTTAAATGTTGATCTTAGCGATTCCTCAAGATCAATTTAAATGTTAATCTTAGCGATTCCTCACCTGGTCTGGTAATTAACAGTGATTGGTTTGTATCTTATCTGCGCCTTTGATTTCCAACACACGGCTCCAAATCCGGATCCTCTCGTGTATCCGCGTGACTTAAAATATGATTGTATATCATCGGATGGAAGTTAGTCGCCCTTCTGGTCATCGATCTTCTTCCAATCCAGATCCTGTCTTTTTCATCACAAGCTCACCTGCCACGATATCACTCTGTTAGTCCGACGAAGTGCTAACGTGTCCGCTCCATCTGCTGTTTTAAGCAGGTCAGGTAGGAGGAGCCATTACGTCATCAGTCACGCCACATCAGCTCACAACAGGTGAGGCTCCACCCCACCGGGCAGAGCTGGGCACAGTCCCGTTTGGCTTTTTTTTTTTTTTTTTTTTTAATGAACATTCTCACCGTTGGCAGGATGAAACAGGATGTGCAAATAAGGAAAAAACCTTGGCCTCAAATGAACCCGAGACCTGACTGACGGCTGAGGATGTCCTGATATGAACTCTGAACTAGTTTCTCAGACAAAATTGTTTTACTATCACAAACAGTGATCTTTTTATTTTATTTATTTTATCTCAGCTTCATCCACGATATTGTGGAACTGTTAAAACAAGTTAACTGCGCTTCAAATCCGCATCCTGCCTTCCACCCACCAGTGTCCAAGTGTGGTCGTACATACCGTAGTAGGTAAGACTGTAGAGTCATTTCAGCGACGGTAACAGGATCGTAGAAGTGAATGAGGAATAACATCCAGATGAATGAACAGGTGAATTATCTGTGCTTTTTTTTTAGCTTTTAATTCATTCAATGATTGTTTTATGTTTTATGTAATGAATTTATCAGCCTTCATGTAATTTCTTTTTAAATCTGCAAAGCACTTTGAATTACCCTGTGTAAGAATTGTGCTCAATAAATAAACTTGTCTCGCCTTGCCTTGCCTAAAGGCATAACCACCAAATTATTCAATGATCATGACAATGATAAAGTTTCGTTTTCTTTACTTAGTGTCAGATTGATACCCAACTTCCCAGTATCGCCCATCCCTACTCGTCGCCATTCGCGTTTCTAACCAGGTCAGGTAGGAAGAGCCATTATGTCATCAGTCACGCCACCTCACCCACAACAGGTGAGTCACCCCACCGGACAGAGCTCAGCACACAGCCCCAGCAGGATGAAACGGATGTGCAAATAAGGAAGAAAACCTCGGCCTCAAAAAAAAACCTGAGACCTGACTGACGGCTGAGGATGTCCTGATATGAACCCTGGACTAGTTTTTCAGTCGTACGTCCCTCAGACTCGTCTCTCCTTTCTGTTTCTCTGTCCCTGTTCAAGACAAAATATTTTCTCATGTCCGTCTAAAGTCACCAATAACGGCTATGAATTAAAGTCACTGACTTCCTGGTTTACTGACGATTGTATCCAGATGATTCAAGTGATGGCTTTGTATCCTACAATGTTAAACGATTTTGTTGAAGTCGTGGACACTGGTCTGTAAAATGAGCCTCGTAGCTCTTAAAGTTGAATTAGACACGACACGATAATAACACCGGGTTTGTAACCAGATTTGTTTTATTATGTTTTCACCTATCTATCAGTTCGTCCTAAAAAAAATCCTGCCATTCTTTATGGCGAGGCATTTTATACCTGGTATGAAAAACAAAAAAACAAGAATCGACAGAAGAAAGTTCATTTGTAGTTCTAAACATATCTGGGGTGTTTTTTTTTTACTCAGTTTTTGTCTCCACCACGGCGTTGTTCCTCTCTCTTACATCGTCCATTACAATTTGGTATTTTACGCAAATTAGGCGATGACGTCATTTAGCGACTTTTAAAACAGCCAATAGCTACTTTCCTTACTGAGGAGTTGGCAACAGCAGTGGCTCCTCTGGTAGTAGCAGCCAGAGCAGCTCTCCTGCTCCGGTCCATGCAGCGACACTTCTGCACACCCTGCCCCCGACCTGCAGCATCATCTCGCTGCGACGTCTGCGAACTACACGATCTTAAGTTCGTAAAAAAACGACGACTTATGTTAAACTTACAACAAAAAGTTCGTCCTAAAAAAATCCTGCCCATTCTTTATGGCGAGGCATTCCCTCTGGCTGGTAAGTAATTAAATACAGACATTGTATTGCTGCTCTCTCTGAATATTATACTGACTTTTTATTTGTGGCAGTGGAGCTTCCTTTTATATTTTTCAACCAGCTAACCAAATAAAACATATAAACAAATAAATCACACAGCATCTTTAGTCATTATATGGTTTGTCTAAAGTGGTCTTACAAAGACCGAACAAAGCAGCACGCTGATAAAAAGCTAAGAGTCATTACAAACTTTGTGATCCATCCCACAATCGTACAAATAATGCAGAAGTCACAGCACGGTGACAGGGCTGTGGTGTGTGCTGATTTAAAAGTCTGAGTCTGAAGACGCTCCCCTTCGGTGAAGTAAGGTTATCGAACCTGCACGTCAAAAGTTCATAATTTAAGGTTTGTTGATATAAAAACAGGTGTTTATGTTGGAGGCCAGCTCTTGGCTACGTCCTGGTGTAAGGATTCAGGGATCCACTGGCAGTACGCAGATAGAAGAACTGTAAGAGGAGAAAAATACATGAGGGGAAAAGGCTAAGCAAATCAGTCTCACGCAAATTATAGCAAGCACATTGATCCTCACATTTATCTTCTGTCTTCCAGATGGAAAGAAGAGCATCTCTACAGTCGACTCTCTTTGACACCAGTGGTGCCAACACGGCCTGCGTTCTGGGCTGCAGTCTGTAGCACACAGAGTATGAGAAAAGTCACTCCTTGAAATAAGTCAATTTGTTAAGAGACCTTAAAGAGGGCAGAACTGTGTGTACCGACTTACTTTGCCCACGTTTTGATCACGATGGAGGGGTTAGAAAGAAGGTGACCAGTATGCTGCTTTAGTTTAGGACAGACCTGCAAAGCAGACAAAGCAACTTTACTACACAAGACCTAAGTGTTCATGTCTTTAGTTAAGTACAGTTCAGGAAGAAGGATCAATAGTTAAAAAGGCCACCAATACTTAAAAACATCTTTTTTTTTTTTTTTTTACTTTCCACAGTGCTAAGAACTGCTTAGGATCAGACAGAGGGACTTAATGGAAATGGGGATATCAGGTTTCACCGCAGTACCTTTCCTTCTAGGAAAAATTTGGCAAACAGTTTGTATCTCTCCAGGCCATCTGGATACTCCATGTCGACCGCTGGCAGCTGCCAACCCACACGGACTGCAGACAGAGAAGATAGACGGGACTCAAATGTAGGCTGAGACATCTGCTAGTTCAAAGGCAGTTATGGTGCTCAGCTGTATAAAACCTACAGAAGGAGCTTGAACGGTGGCACCTGACGGTCCCGGTGGTCGAGCAGAACCACGGTGAAGGTGCGTCCTTAGGGGGGCTGAAATGACAGTACTGAGGCAGAAGCTCTGGGACCCATTCTGCCTCTACTGCTGACACACCTGACCACAAAAAACAACAATACAATAAGAACCTCGTATCGTTTATTTCCTCACTGTATTGAAATTTGCTTTGTTGACAGGATATATTTACTTGCAACAGATTTTGAACCAATGTTTTGACAAACTGGACCAATTAAAATGAAGACAATTGCTAATAATTGTTTTCAGTGTTACCATGAATTACTTACTGGTGAAAACTTTAAAGTGTAATTCATCTCAGCCAAGTTCTGAGTAATGACGGGCATTCTTTTGTTACACAGACTTATGGATCTTTACATGGCACAGACAATAGAGGAATTGTTTTTAGATCATTTAAGCTACTCTAAATTAAAAACATATTTGTGTCTTTATTTTCCTCTTGTCTCTCCCGCTCCCTCAAAAGAGAACTGACCCTTTTTCACCTTGGATTACTTAGTCAGCATTAAGAGGATACTGAAACTCTCGGTCATTTCTCCATATTATTTACCTCTCATGTACATCTTGGCAGTTTCCATGATCTCCTGATAGACAACAAACTCGGGCAGTGTTTTGAACAGTGCGGACGTGGGATGAATAAACACTGGATCATCCATAAGAGCCGTCTACGAATAAAGACAGAAGCATGAAGAGCATAACAGTTAATTATGCTGAGCATCATTTTTAGTTTGATGCAACTTACCTTGTATCCATTCTTCCATTTTGGGTCCAGGACATCTTCAACCTGAACACGTCGGGCAAGATGGTCTCCTAGTCCGGTCAAAACAATCTGCCTCAAACAAACCACTTGGTGCTCTGTTGGTGGAGTCATCTTAGGATCTACAAATACTGCCACCTCTGGACACACTGCGTTCACTGGGGCAAGAGAACACACATTATTTACTGTCGTGTTCATGCAGCAGATAGGTTTTGGATGTTTTGGGTTTCTTTGTGAGTACCTGCATTGGTAAGTTGTCCTCTGAGCCTCCTGATCTCAACCATGGCTTTATACCTCAGGCCGTTGTCCTCACAAAACTTCGGAGTACAACCAGCAAACTCACAAGCACCGACTGCACCTGCAGTCAGTCAGAAATATTGTAAAGATAATGCAGTTTCTTACAGTTGTCATGCCAGTGCAATTCAGTCAAATCTGAACAAATGTGAACTTACCCAGCATGACCATGAGGTCCCCCAATAGGAGTGAGGCTCCTTGTCCAGCCCATAACCTCCTCATTTGGGTCAGCCTAGCTCGGCGTTGGGTCAGCTTTGAGCTCTCATCTTCAGTCCCTGCAGGTCTGAGGAGATGAAAACATTTTAGAAATATTAGTATGATTAAATTACAGCTCCACAATGTAAATTTGAGGCAACCAGTGAAGTTCTGGTTTACATGCACATCTCATTTCATATATGCAGTAAATACTTTAAAAGTCCCTCCAGGATATTGCAGAGTTGTTTTATGTTTGGTTGGTTGGTTGGGGGTGGGGGGTTGTTGCAATCGAAAAAGCTCTTTGCCTGATGTCCTCCATTCCTTTTATTGGTAAATGAAAACTTGGTGCTTTACTGCCACATATTGGTCTGAAGTGAACCACACTTTGATGAGAGCACAGGAAAGTATTTGAATGGAGTGGAGAAGACGTGGGCTTCAGTGAAGCCCTTCCACGATTAAAGTAGTCAATGCTAAAATATCTGCAGTAGTGACAACAAGCAACATCTCCCTACAATCAGGACTGCCCCTCCTCTCCATTTCTATTTTCTCTGTGGAAGCTGCACGTCAGGAAAATTACAGTCCTTGAAGTCAGACCATAAAAAGTACACTGCATCAGCTTTCCCTATACTCAGATACTAAAAAATTATTTTGATCCTTTGCTTGTGTGTCTGACTATGGATCTGAAGACATTAAGTTTAACTTCTACCTTAGGGTAAATTTACTCTTTTTTTTGGTGAAACAATGTAGGCAATCAGATTCTTTTACCCCTTTAAAAATTTTAGGTTTTTATCATATCTGGCTCCAAAATTAATGGTACAAAATTTAAAATACTATCCAAACCACTATACTAATGTCTTAGGTTACTTAGATGGAGATTAAAAGAGATGGGTCACATGACCTAAATACCTTCTTTCAGTCTAAACCCTCATTCACATGAGCCTTTTGCCCTGTGTCTACTTTATCATTTCAATCACAACTGTACTGTTCTATCAACTGTACTCTGTTGATAGAATCAGAATCACACTGAGTTGAGAATCAAAGCCTCGACCTTTCAAAGGCCTAATGTTCAGTGTTTTGATGTGTTCCCTCCACACGGTTAAATCCAGACACTTGCATGTTTTGGCGCATTTAAATAGAGTTTCATTAGATCATTAAAAAAGAGCATGTGTGTTTACCTGTCGAGGTCTTCGAAGATCTCCCGGACTGTCATCGCTGCTACCAAGGCAATGACATACTGCAGACAATCCTGCTGTTTTCCAAGTGCTAACATTTTAGCATAACGTGGTGCAACAGGGAATGAAGCCATTGCTCTCCCCAGAGGGGTGATGGGACAGCTCAGCTTCGCTCGCTTCAACTCCTTTATCCTGAGCGTAAAAGAGACATTTGTTGAATTACAGCATACTTTTGGTTTTTTGGCCAAATATCAATATTTAAAATATCAAATCTACAAGTTTTTGATAACTGTTAAATTAAATATTTTCTCAAATGACTTCAGATAGAAAAAAACCTTTGTTTTGTGAATTTCTTTCTTTGAGAGTCGAACAAAATATCCCTCATCACTGTAGTTTTAATGTATACATTGAGACATGTACGTGACGGTTACCTTCCAGTCTGAGGCGGCTCCTTCAGGGCGCCGAGCGACACCAAAAGCTGCTCTGCTGCAACAAGAGCCTCAGCAGAGGGAGACGTGGGAAAGGGGAAATTGACCACCTGCAGAAACAGAAAATATCGTCATTTATAGAGCAGCATTTTACTCAGAAGAAGAAAGGGTTGCTCTCGCTTCACTGACTTTATCTATATTGAGGTCCTTCATCTGTAAGACCAAGTCTTCCACAGGCCTGCGCGTGATCTCTGCCTCTGAGAACAAACTGAAGTCTCCAAACACAGCAGAGGAGTACAACCTGTGAACACACCACAGAAAAGAATTACTTGTGAATATTTCCGGCGACTTGTCATTAAACTGTTACACGGCTCCACGGTCCTTACCTGTAACAGTGTCCTGGCTCTGTTCGGCCCGCCCTCCCTGCCCTCTGATTGGCAGAAGCCTGTGAGGTCCATGTGATTTTAAAGGACGACACACCGGTCACTCGGTCATAGAAACGTTTCTTAACTCGACCACAGTCAACCACATACTTGATGCCAGGGATTGTCAGAGATGTCTCTGCCACATTAGTGGCTACAACACACAGACGCGTACCAGGAGGAGGCGGCCTAAAGACCTACAGCCAAGAAGCACACACAAGTTATCAGTCTTAAACATCATATTATTTCTTTAATATTATATTAAAACCTGCTCCATAAATACTGTTCAAGGCAAAAACCAATTCCTCTCAAAATGTAACCCTCTTTAGTGCCAGTGTAACAGTAATCTCACCTTTGCCTGCTGCTCCGGGGCCAACAGAGAGTACAGCGGAAGGACGTAGAGAGGAATGGACGGATCAGCCTTCACCTCTACACAGAATAAATATAGCAGAGCAGGATTTGTAAGGACCCTCAATTCAAACATAAGAATAAATACATTAAAAGAATTCCTGATCTGGAGCAGCTTGCCTGCATTACTAGGATCATCTCCAATGTCGAGGTCAGAGGCTTCATCCTCCTCATCACCAATCCCTGCCTCTCTGTCCTCATCACCTTCATCCACAGGGAGGGCAGAGTAGTTATCCAAATCGATCCTGGGCAGAGACTGGAGACACAGATAAACATGCATGAAGCTAGGTGGCTTTAATCTCATGTCAGAAGCACAAAAAAAAATCTTCAGAACTACAGGATTTTAGTGGAATATCACTAAAAGTTGACTCACAACAGGCTTCTTCTGTTTGGCCTTCTTAAACTTCCTTGTTGTCTCTGAGGTGTCTGTTTCTTCATCTGCACCTGGATGCAAAAACAAGTAAATACACAAAATCTCTGCCCTGAAATATACAAGCTTGTCAGGACAAAAAAAAAAACAACTTTGTGTTACACTAACCAGTGGTTGTGTTACCCTTCCTGAAGGGGAAGGCTTTCCTCAGTCTCCTGCACAGACTGTGAACCTCAGCCTGACCGGTCAGAAACACCAGGATACCACCTGAAAGACCACGGGGTACCACGTGGAGCCACGGTGAGTGAAGGCAGACAGTGTGTGTGAATGTTAAATTACATTAGTCTAAAAAAATATAAACTTGATCATGCTGAAACAAGATGATTTTAAAAATATGATCTATGAGCTTTGGTTTCTTCCCTGTTGATCTAAGTAGATCTAAAAAGCCTTGATGCAAAAAAAGAGTGCGTGAGCACCTGGAGGCAGCATCCGGTGGATCTTGCAGGTCTTTTGAAAAGCCTCTCCGGTGAAATCCTCCAGTGGGGTGCGTTTGTTGAAATGGACAGTGACTGGGAACTGGCGAGCGTCCACCTTGATGACAGGTGGGGGCGTCCGAAATAACTTCTGGTTGTCTGTGAAGTCTTCAACCCGCAGAGTGGCTGACATGACCAGCAACTTCATCGGTATACCTTTCTGCAGAGAAACGATGCACGTGACCACTTGAAACAACATAAAAACCTCAGCCAGAAAGACGATGAACAAATAGAATTCTCTGTGAATCAGATCACACCACAAACAGCAGCTTTGTCTCTGACCTTGTTTCTGAGGGGGACGATACGAGACAACAGTCCAATGAGGATGTCCGTGTACACACTCCTCTCGTGTGCTTCATCGATGATTATCACACTGTATCTCTGGAGCAGGAAATCCTGAGACACAAAAAGAAGAAGCATCGAGTCTGAGTCAGTCTGAACCAGGTGGCTGTTCAACTGTGCAACATAATTATTCAAGTGAAATATTAAAATTGTTTTTGCATTTTTATCAGACTCTTAGAAAATGAAATGAAAATGTTTTGAAATGTTACAAACATGAATGTCCTTCAATTGTCTTTTTACATCTCTCTCTGCAGAGAAAGGCAGCAAGTCATTTGTTTCTGTCAAGTCATTCATTCTGTCAAAGCAGAATGAAGACGGTACCTTTTGGATCTCCTTTAGTAAAACACCATCTGTCATGAATTTGATTTTGGTGTCGTCAGTCACATTCCCCTCATATCGAATCTGGTAAGACACGACCCTGAACAAAAGATTGATACAAAATGTTATAGTGAGCGATATTTCATGAAGGTGATTCACAAATGAAGAGTCTGTGTATTGTCCTCACCGAGTGGACAGGTTCATCTCTTTGGCCACTCTGTGAGACATGCTGACAGCTGCAACTCGTCTGGGCTCTGTGATGCCAATAATGCCACTGCCGCTACAAGGAAAGGATCACATACAATAGATGAATAAAATGGTTTTCTGGGAAAAACTCAACAAGGAACAAAGAGGATTACCTACCTGGCATAGCCGGCTTCATATAGAAACTGAGGAACTTGTGTGGTCTTTCCACTTCCTGTCTCTCCACAGATGACAACACAGGGGTTTTCTCTCACTGCCTCCATGATGACCTGCTCCTCTGCTAGAACAGGCAGCTTCAGTCGAGCCTCCTACAGCAGATTAAAATTCGCTTGAAGTAATTACAATCAAAAAACCCTCCGACTCTCAACAAACACACAGCGAGTACACACACACACCTGTATTTCTGGTAATCTGTCAACAGGAATGAAGACAGCTGGCTCTGACGGCTTCTTGCTTTGGACTTTCTGATCTGAAACTTTCTTCTCACTCTCTCCATCTTGTTTTGTTTTCAGTTCTTCTTCCTTGTCTCTCTGCTTGTCCTCTGTCTCTTGAGAGGGAGATTTAGTTTCCTTTGCTTCACCCATCTCTGTGCTTTTATTTACTTCTTCATTCTCCTCTTCCTCCTCCTCATCATCATCGTCAGAGGAAGTATCCAGGTCAGCACTTTCTTCTGCTTTTTCTTCATCATCATCTTCTTCTGCTTCTTTCCATTTTCTTTTTCTGTTTGCTCCACTGACACTACTGATCTTTGGGCCCGATTCTCCATCTTTTATTTCATCTGATGAACTGAAAAACAAACCAAAAAAAAAAGCCCTAAAGCATTAAACCCATGACTTACATTCACTATATTCTCATCCTCCACATTTTAAATAGCATTTATGCACTCACTGTTTAGTCTGGTAAAGCTTTTCTCCTGTTCCCAGCTTGGATGTGGTGTAGAGCAGTTTTAGTTCAGACTCAGGTAGCTGCACCTCAGCCAGTTTGGTCAAGATGTCTGCTCTCTGGAAATGACAGAGAGACACATAAGCAGGCAGATCTCAAATTTGACCAATGTCGTGTAAAGAGTTAACAAATGTTAAGCATTTTGCATGAAACAGATCTGATAATCTTAAAGTGAATACCTGAGTCTGGATAAAATCAACTGCACGTCTAGATTTTGGTAGCGTAAAAAAGTAACTCCAAACACGACACTTGGTTGCACTACAAAAATTTTTTTCATTAAATAAATGGAGAAAAAAGAAGAAAGGAGGCACAACTTGGCCACAATCTACATATTCAATTAATTGTTTGTGTATATATATATATATAAACACACATGCTTTTTGTCATGCTCACCTGAGCTTTCTTGTCTTTGCGCTCCAGCACTTTCTGCAGCTCTTTCCTTTGCTTCTTGGTGAGGGGCTTTTTGGTGGAAACGTGTGCCACAGAAGCTTTCTTCTTCTTGGCTTTGCTGGCTGGAAGGACCAAAGCATTGCTCTCATCCACACCTTTCAGTCTGGCCCCATCTGAGGAAAAACAGAGCACACAGGAACAGATGACAACACGATGAGTTTACAGGGAGAAGGAGGGGTGAATAAAAATGACACTTTTTACTCCACTTACTGTTATGAAAAAAAAGTAGAAAAACATTAATAAGAGCAAACAACAAGCACAAAAAAAAATTACTCCATTTCTTCTTTCAGACATAAACTGAGCAACACCTGGGAAGGAGGTTGAAATTGTTGAGTTGGTTTTGATACTAGAAAGCATTTTCAGAAATCCTGCTGGAGTTCAGGCAGATTCCGGGCTGTTTTGGGGACTTTGAGGCGGAAGACTGACAAACTTTAACAACAATAAGCACCGCAGTGGCCGATGTGAGAACCGGAGGGGCTGACGGATGAACTCACCCTGCAGCTCCACAACCACCTCCGTCCGCTCTGCGTCGGCCGCCTGTTGGCACTCATTCTGCTGTCGTCCCTTCCAGTTGTGTTTCTTTCTGAGTTTACCCATTTTTATTTGACGTCTACAAATCGGTAAAAAAAGAGGAGCATTAAAACTTGTAATGTTTAACATCTGGGGAAAGAAGACTCAGCGAGTTAACGAGGCTAAAATTACTCTGGACATTACGGCGTTTGACCTTGTTTACAACAGCTAATGGATATTTATTATTATAAAATACAAACCTTTTTTTTATTCCAGTGGTTAAAACGATATTTTAGATTTTAAATCCTCACGTTTGAGTTTTCAGCGCTGCAACAACATCACGTGTAACTACGGTCCATCAGGGAAAAGCGTCCGGAGCTAAACACGGTCAGCGAAGAAAGGTTCCGCATTGAAAACGTAGGAAAAGGAAATTAGACCTTAAACCATAAACCATAATTTGGAAAGAGATGTCAACAAATATTCACTCAAAATAAAAAGGAGAAAAAATGTTATGTCGGTTTTTTCCAATTAAATGTTTCATTTTAATATAAATTTATCCCATGATACAATACAATCGATTGGGAATGTATATAAACAAGTCTTTTGGAAAATGAGACCTCTTGTATCAATGAGATGACCTTTATGAATAAAGGTAAAAATAAAAATAAAAAAGAATCACAGTATTGTGAATGATTTTTACTTCAACATTTCAAATGTGTTTTGTTTAAAACATCAGAATGTTGTTCTGTTATCACGTAAAAAAACATTTTTCAAATTTAAATTAAAGTATTTCAGATACAATTTCGAATTCATGCTTGACTAATGATTATTTTCACTTGCTCACACCCACAACCAAAACATAACAAATAAAATACTGAGTTTGGGTACAGGAAATTTTAAAATATTACATCCATTATCTTTTACCAGCTTCACAATCATGTGAGTTTTTGAACATTTATTCACCACAAAACACTGACTATTTACTTCTACAATTGTAAAGTATATATATTTTCTTAAAATTTTTTATTAATCAGTGTGAACAGAGACTTATTCTTATTATCATCTTCACTAATGTATAAATACCTCACAGGAAACAGAGGAAGAGTGTTTCCAATGTTGCTCAGCGATAACAAAATGGCTTCAGAAAAGAAGGAAGGCAGTTGTCAAATACAGAAAAGAGAGAAAATACAATATTTTCAGGACACATTTTCACATTTTCCTGTGTGAAACCTCCTGCACTTTGTTCACTCAGTTGGGATGTCATTATACAGCATATAATTCAAATTATTTTTATATTTATCTGACAATTATAAGAGAAATAAGGGCACCTTCTGCATTTATTCATTTAGGCTTTTCTTTGATTTGTCACCACCTTAATCTGAAACACCAAATAACGTGCTGTGACATTTTTTCTCTGTGCAAATGATTAAAAAAAAAAAAATCTTAACTCATTGTGTCTCATATTCACTTTCCATTTTCCACCTTAGGAGCTGCTGTCCTTTAGAGGAGTGTACAGGTTGTCCCTCAGACTGTCCTCCGCTGTGAAGCTCTCCTCTATGGTTCTCCTCCCCTCTTTGGACAGCCTCTCAAACCTCTTCAAGAACAGGATGAGGATCACCAGCAGAACGGCTTGCACAGCCACAAACACAAAGAGACAGACCTGTGAAGCCAAAGCCAGGTCACAATACCAGTAGTGGCAGGTCCCCAGGACCTCCTCCTCAGTCAAATACATCACCAGCCGCCCCCTCAGGCTGGGAGGGGAGCTGCAGTTGGCGCCCTGGTGTAATGTGACATCATTGGATTGACGCAGGAGCCATGCTCGCAGGTAGAGGATACCGCAGTCACACAGCCAGGGGTTACCATGAAAGGAGACGGAGCGGAGGAGGGGCAGGTTATCCAGGAGCCCGTTGGGGAGGGTGGTCAGCAGGTTGTTGTGGAGATGCAGCTCAGTGGTCTCCGTAGGGAAACTGGTGGGCAGTGAAGCGGGGGTGAGTGACCTGCTGCTGCAGTTCACCTGAGTACCACGACAGGAGCAAAGGTGTGGGCATGCTGATGACCTTTGACCTCCGAGCAGAAGGAGCAGGCACAGGGGTAGAAGCACCTTCATCGTTACAAATCCCTGGAAGGGAGGGCACAGTTACCTCGTGCTCTTTATATCTCTTCTGAGCTGAAACTGAATATGAAATAAGAGCTAATCTAATGTGTTTTTAGCACCATATTAAAGCGTAAGCACGCAAATTATTATAGTAATTATTATAGTAATTATTCCAACATGTCGTCTCTGGCTCAACACTTCGTAGTAAGCCATCGACAAAGACCATTCAAATGTTACTAGGGAAAATACACTGTAAGTGTATGTTATTCTTATTCTATTCCTCATTCTCATTGCCATCAAATAAATAAATGTGTGATACGTCGTGTGCTGTACTACTGAAGCAACAATAGTTCGTTGTTCACTTCTTGTTTAGATTCGATTTAGCACTTTCACAAAACATGTCTAACATACAGTATGATCAAATTATGTTTTTGTGTAAAAATTAAAAATAAAAGAGAACGTCATTTGACCTTTTTACAAGATATAATTTTGCCTCTTTTGTCAGCTGACAGGAAAAGACCCTTCTGTTCCCTTCTTTTGGGACGTCAGAGCAGAACACATTATGAAAGCAACAGAACAGAAAAGTCCTCATAAGGTCAGAGGAGATGGATTTACCTTCAGTGCCGTGTGCCTTCAGGAGAGGACTGTGCTGCTTACTGTGGCTCTCAGAGATACTGTATGTGTGGTACATCCGGCTGGTGTTCACTGATAAGGACTGCTGTCAAATATGAATACGCACACACACACACACACACACAAGGACCTGTACAGTAACTCGACAAGTCTTTTATTCAGGTTTAATTAACTTACTGATAATTTTCGCAAACATTTGAGGAAAAAAGTTGAATTTGGAAAATATAAATATAAATAAATATAAAATTGAGACAAAATTTCACATTTCTATTGTGTCCTTCAGGATTATTTACTCATTTCACACTAAATGTGTAAAAATGTGAAATTTGTCTTTCGCTCAGCATATTTTCCAATAATTAGTTATTAACTGTTGAATATTAACATGGCTCTTAATTGAGCAGGTTTTCCAAGTTTCTCTCTATTATTGATATGATGGAACTCAAATCATCAAACTAGTGTCGTACAGTAGAAGGTACAGTCGTGGCCTCTGAACTGCGGTGGAGTGGAAAGGAAAAGAAGTAAAAATGAAGTTTGTACTTGAGAAGATATGCTCCATTTTTCATATTAATATTAATATTTGCCTGTGTCCGCTCTGACTGGCAGGGAGAAGATGTCGTGGGCAGGGTAGAGGACAAATGTCTGCAGGAGATAAACACGAAACAGCAGATAATGTTCAGGCAGCAGCTCTGGCTCTGAACTCTGGTGTTCAGACTCTGACATCCAGAAGTGACGTCACGCTGCGATCACCATGATCTACAGAGAGACAATGGACAGGCAGTGAAGCCACTGGGACGAGAAACAAGGGTTTATTTGTCACACCTTTATATAAACGGGGCACAGGCTGAGCTCACAGCCTTCAGGCAAAATATGTACTGTTCGGCAGCATCAGCAGTGTCGACACACACTCAAACACACACTCAAGTAACCTTAACTCACACACAAGATACACATCTTCATCGGCATAACCCACTTCCAAGGAGAGAGATTTAAAACACAAGCAGAAACACAGCATTTGCTCCTCATTATTGATCTATTCTTACCATCTCATTGTGGCAACAAAGCATTTTGTAGGTCATGAAGTGTATCTTAATACAAGCACAGGGCATCGGCTATAAAGCAGTAAAAATAGGCCCACAGCAGTTGGCGGATATGAGTAATGGCAGCATGCTCGTGCATGCACCAAACCTCTCATTATGTCAAAGGCTCTCCATTCACAGTTAGCCACTGGCAATAAGTGCATTTTCAGTTCAACCAGCACATATAAAAATGCTGGAAGACGATAATTTGACTTGCCATATGTAAAAAAAAAAAAAAAAAAAAAAAGTTACATGAAGGTATTTATGAGGATCAGAGAGCAAACAAACCAGAGCTAAAGTTTAGTTTTAATAAAAAGTAACGTCACTGTATTATCTTTGTCAAACAGCTGGGAGTTTTATGGACGGATACTGAGTGATTTAAAAGGGAAATACATACACTCACACACCCAAACATAATAAAAAAACAATTTTTGTGTTCAAATCTAAACATCACCAAAAACCTAAATTTCTTTACAAAACATCTCATAGCACACATGTTCATACCCTGACAGAATATCCAAAAAGTCTAGCATCGCATTTATAAATTAGATACACTGAGTAGTTAATTAAATTACGCATCAATATTATATATGTAAGACTGTTTAACCACAGCGGGTGGAGGGGGGGCTCAAAGTGGGAAAACATATAGTTTCAGAGGGAGAAAAAACCCTCTGAAAAAACACAACCCTCCAAGGCAGACGAACTATACAAAGCACCAAACTTAAGATAAATGTACAGCCAGAGTTGCCACTAACACATGATATCCACTGTGTCTGAAGGTGTCACTGTCGTTCAGGGGAGAAGCAGCAGGTGGCGTCGGAGACATCACTGCTCTTTGTCGTGCATCTGCTGCTGCATCTTATTCAGCATCTCCTGCATCCTTTTCAGCTGCAGAAGAAGAGACACTTTAGGAGACTTCAACATTTTCAACATGAAGCCCAAAAACAAAGCATTCAGACTTTACAAAAGTGGACTAAGTTCTTTTCATGGACATGAGCACCGCGCTCTCAAAAAACAAACAAAACCCAACGAAAAACTCCCCCCGTCATTTGCTACGCGCTTGTTTGTTACATCACACAACCATGTGGCTCAAGTGTGAAACAGAGTATGGAGGTGATCGAAGAGAACGTATTCTTAAAGGCTTTTGCTCAATATGAGTAATTTTGTGAGTCTGGAAATGGTGAGCCTTGGCACGGGAAAAGGTTTGAGGGGAGACTGATGATTAATCCATCCACACAGGTCACTAACCACACAGATACGGTTAGCGAGCACAGGTTTGTAGCAGCTTCAAAGGTCTGAAAAATCTCTGTGTTCCCCTCAGAAAACCACAAATCACCGTTTTCGTAGATAACATGTTAGTTGGTGAAGTTTAAAGGTGGCAGTGGGCAGATTCAGACAGAGCCAGACTTGCTGATTCCTTCTCAATCCAGCTAAGTGAAACTAAACAGATCCAATATTTACACACAGAGACGTCAGAGTTCAACCTACATTAATAATTTTTTGTGTGGTGAATGAACATCCAATCATCCCTCTGACATTAGCAACCCACTGTGCACGTAGTGAGATGGGAAAAACCACCTCTGAGGCTTAAGAAGGACTTTTTCTCCAAGTAATGGATCCTCTTGCAAAAAAAAAAACATGCAGAGGCCAAAATTGTATGTACCATTTGGATTACAGTCTTAAACCTATTCTCTTCTGAGGCATCACCATCCTGAATTTCTGTGGAAAACATTTAGACCCAAGTCTAATCCTTCTCAGTGACTTGACCTCTGAAGTGATTTACATTGCAAACCTTTCAAACAAGGTCAATATCTGAAGCTAATGTGAGGACTGATGCAGACGGTGCCTCGTACCTCCTCATCTTTCATTTTGATAAGTTTCTCAGTGTCCACATCTGGAGTGGACAGCGGCAGGATGGGGATGGGACTTTCCATACGGTTGTCCTGAGCCAGTTTACTGAGAGAAGAAGAAGAAGAGGATGGGAACAGACAAATCTACACTGAAATCTGTGCACATCAGCAGTTGTCTAAAATGTTTACAAAACTTTCCATGCCTGATGCTTTTGCTCACACATACCTGGTCATTTCCTGTATGCATTGTGCTCTGTAGTTTTCATAGTGGACGTCGCAAGTTACGTCTTTCAGGTCGTGCATGTGTGACCGAATCAGCATGTTCCGCAGTTTCACAAAGTCACAGTGCGACTGATTCTCCACTGAACAGAGAAATTTGTTTCTGAGTGTTGACATTCAAACTGGGCCTGATTTGGATAGAGACTGATGAGATGATGATACGTGAACTTACCCTCAACGATCCCCCAGGGGTAAAGCCTCCCCCTCACTCTCTGCCCTCGAGCCTCCACCACCGTGTTACTGCCAATCACAGCAAATGGGGTGCACTCCTGCACACAGAGACACGGAGATGGGACTTTATCGACACTTATCTAAAGCTGACTGAGCGTGCTGAGCGCTGATACAGAAGGAAAATGAGCAGTCCAATATAAAGGTGACAAGAAATGCTGAGACATGTAAAACACTCCTCGTTGTTTATTTTCCTTCACAGATTTTCCCAGCTGATGTGTGGATTCACGTCACAGACCCGCATCACTTAGTGCCTGTGAGCTTCTGCAAGAGCTCACGTGTGTTAAAGGCTCACACACGCACACAAAAAATTCTCCATTATACTATCACGGTATTTAGCCATGTAGGTGAATCTAATTTCATTAAGATCTCTGAGATAATTAATCAACCTCTGTACACTTAAATCTAATATCATCTTAACTGTTATGTGGTGCCCCAGTTAGTCTTTTCAGTGAGCTACAAAAACAATATGAGTGTGTTGGTCGAAATGTCTGTCATGTTGACTTTCAGCTGATACTCCAGGTTGTGTGGACACTTTTTCTTTTTTCAAAATTGATTTTCCAAAAATCCTTCCCACTTCTCAGACGGAACTGTGGAAAGTCCTAACCTCCACTTCAACGTCACGTTCTATGTTGACAAAAGAACCCTTTGTTACACTTTGTTTCACTTTTCTGCTTGTTTTCACAACAATAACAATCACAGAAAAACAGAAAGACTGGAGCAGACTGCTGTCCTGTGAGGTCCTTCAGCGCACATTCAAACACCAGGGAGGTCGGACAGAGGTGATGTGACACACATTGAAGTCTTTATTCTTGAAAATCAACAGGCCCCGCTGCTTTCACAACTGCTTTCTACCAGATGTTAAAATCCTGTAAAAGTGGCTCACAGTGAAGCCTGGGGATTATCCTGAGTTATTGGGACATTGTTTCAGCAAAAACATGTTTCTATTCTAAGCATGTGAGGGGTACCCAAACAAAAATAAGGTACAGGAAAGGTACTACGACATGGTATCAAAATGAAAATAAAATGACAAAATAAAGAGATTAAATTCATTCCAGTAATGTTTGTCAAAACTCACCTTCAGCTCTTTGTCAAGTTGTTTAAACTCTTCATCCTCGTCAGAGTCACATTCAGGGAACTGATAAACTTTGATCCCAAACTTGTCTATTTCCTCTCGTATCTGAACGTTGAAGTTCACACACACACACACACACACACAAAGACAAACCAGGGTTACAGGGATCAGGCTTGACACAGGAAACATACAGAGCTCCAGGACTTGGACTCACTCGGTCTTTGAGCTTCTTTATCTCGTTGGGTGTGAGACAGTCAGCTTTTGCAATAAGTGGAATTATGTTCACTTTTTCGTGCAGAGCCTTCATGAACTCGACATCAACCGGACGTAGCCTGTGGAGGAAAGGCCACAGGAGACATCAGTCCTCCTAATCAAAGCAGTTTTAAATGACACCTCCACTTTCACCTATTGCACAACAATGTGCCGTCACAGTCTGTGTTCATGTGTGTGTTATTACCCATGTCCGAATGGAGGAATGAAGTAGAGGCAGCAGTGGACTCTGTTGTCCTGGATGTTCTTTCTATTCAGGCCGCTCTCATCCCTGAAGTATTGCTCAAACTGCTGATCTATGTAGTCTGTAATGGGCTTCCAGCTAAGAAACACACACACAGGCTACATTAGCAGCTCCTCTGGACTCTGTGAATACAAGTGAGCAGGCCGGACCAGGCACAGCCGCCCAGACCAGCAGGACCAGCTCACCACTCGTTGTTGTTGACAGCATCTCCAAACCCTGGAGTGTCCACGATGGTCAGTTTGAGCTTCACTCCTTTCTCCTCGATGTCTACAGTGTGTTTGATGATCTCCACTGTCTGGTTGATTCGCTCTGAAGAGCATTGGCACACCGAAGGAGTAGGAAAGTTAGTGGCAGGCAGAAATGAGGTGAAGCTGCTGGAACAGCAGGCCAATGAGAGTGTCCAATAATAGCTGCAAAATGATCCCTGAATGAGTGCTTCAGGACTTAAGATCATCATCTACCTGAAAAATATGAAGCTCTTTACATTTGATATTTTTTATTACTATAAACAAGAAATGTTCTAAGTTCGTTAAAGCTTTAAACCCCTGCACTCTGCAGCACTGAGCCTCTTACTGAAGGTACAACAGGTCATGACAAGACTACAAATAACAGGTCATGAATATATAATTTAATGTAAAAAAGATCTAAAACAGCTGGGTGCTGCAGATTTTGCAGCAAAATGACTTCAACAGAAACCGTTTTCAGTAATGAATGAATACAAATTTAGTGTTCATGAGTTCAAGTTTTACTTTGTTATAGTACATACATTCAAAAAAATACAAATGATTGCCACACAAACAAGTTACTTAGAGATTTATTGTTATTTGATATTTACACCCAGTAGGTGCAGAGTTGATGCTGCCTCATCAAACTGGACCAACTGTTCAAAACTCTGATTTGTTTATAGGGGCAAGCTAATATCACATTGAAGACAAGAACTGTGTGGCTTAATAACTGATAATTGTAAAAGCAGATATTTTCCTCTCGTTCTAAACTGCATGAAAATGAACAATTAAATAATCTGAAATTAACCTGGCCTGTGTTAAATGACTGACAAACAGAGATGTTAAGAGCAGGAAGACTCACCCTCAGCGTTCAGTAACTTCCTGTCTTTGTAGAGGTCTGTGAGGAACAGGCTGTTGACCAGGGTGGATTTACCCATACCAGACTCTCCTGCCACACAGGTCGGACCAAAAGTTATCGTGTGCATGTATCTAACAACCTAAACAACATCCACATAAACAGCTGCCCGTGCGTTTTGTATCAAAAGTTAAAACTTTTCATCCCTCAGTTTGAGTTGAAACGGTTTCATACAGATGTTGATTTAATTTTAAACCTAACCCCTTAAAACTTCCAGGTTTCTCATATTTTGTCATCAGCATTTGTATCAATAAATCTCAGCAACACCCTTCAGAAGTACCACAACGTTAAATCAATAAAAGCTTTCTGTTCTGGTTGCACATTCAGGCCCAAACTGACCTGCCACCATCAGCGTGAAGTCGAAGCCTTTCTTCACAGACTTCCTGTGGACCTGGTTGGGCAGAGTCGCAAAACCCACATATTGTTTCTCCTGAGATGGAAAAAAAGACACAAAGAAGAACATGGATGTTGATTAATGCATTAATGCATCTTGAAATAAAGATTCATCGTGTCTTTAGTATTCAAGTAAGTAAGTATTCAACTTGATGGAAGGAGAAATATTTTGATTCAAACTTTTTAAGCAAACAAATTAAACATTTTCAATTTGGACTTTTACATTTGTGAATATTTTTTTACTTTTTTTTTTTTTAGTACTGCTTATACTGTTTATAGTTTTGCACATTTGCTTCAGTCAGTTTCTGAA
This sequence comes from Echeneis naucrates, assembly GCF_900963305.1. Taxonomy (NCBI): domain Eukaryota; kingdom Metazoa; phylum Chordata; class Actinopteri; order Carangiformes; family Echeneidae; genus Echeneis; species Echeneis naucrates. Next base: position 18,289,068 of record NC_042519.1, read on the forward strand.
TGCCCTGCAGGATTGCATTGTCCAGACATAAGGAACAGGTAGCCTGGTACAGACTCCAGCAACAACCACATCTTCACATCAGCTTCTGTTCAGTGAAAATTTCTACTGCCCACAGTTAAAAATGATGCAATCTACTGATGCAGTACTACTTATAACTGAGTATTTCTCCAATGTGATATTGCCACTTCTTTAAGTAAAGAGTATTTCTTTCAACACTGTGTGGCACATACTCAACATGCTGGCTAATTCCACTTATTGGATTGTAGACTAATTGTTTAAGTTCTACTATAAAGCAAAAAATCCCAACAGCTTCAAAAATAGAAGCCAAATATTGAAATAACATTCGGAGGGCTCTCAGGACGACGTGGATCTGGTGGCGCCTGATGCTATAAAATTACCACAACAGACAGGCGGGGTGCATAATACAGAAAATCTACAACGGCATGGAAAAACACGTGCACGGCATTCCTCCCTGAGCAGCTGAGAATAACCAGTGTCTCAGATTTTCCAGTAAATCTTTCTGGGAAACACACAAAGAGAGCCATAGGACACCAGGCTCTCATTGTGTTGGACAGTAGCTCTCAGTCCAGTAAGTTTTCCCTTCTGCATCTGGCAGAACGTCATCTTTACCATACAGTGCTACATGCTGACATGTGTAGATATAAATACACACTGGAGGCCCACAGGGAGCGTTCACACACGGACAGAAGCTGCATTCAACAGACGCAAAAAGCTCTTTTCTAATTCTGCAAAGACACAAACCAAACACCCAGCCAGCATCCTCATACGCTGTCATAACTTGTCAAAGGCATTTCCGACAGCCCCCTTGGCTGAGAATTGTATTCATTAAAGCTTGCACACACATAGCAAAAAACCACAGGTGGTGCAATCACTGCATGCCAGACATATTAATGAGTAATCCCAGAAAAAGAATGAAGCCCAAACTACGCTCAGACACCACCACAGAATAACACCAACACCAGGCTGACAGCGGCTCTTACAGGTGAGATGGCCTCTTCTTCAAGTCTTTCTAAATGAAGTTTGAAATAAAAGCACAACTTTGCTCTTGTCTACATGTATTTCTTCCCACAAATCCAAGACTTTACCTTCTGCCTGGCCGTTCTCACTCGCGGGCACAGCAATCGTTCCACAAGTTTTTCTTGCAGCATGATGGCATCCATCCTAAACTGCTCAACACTGACAGACCAAAATAGCCAAAGGTCTCACAAACTTAAAAAGGGAAAAACATCAACGGAACAAAGAAAAAAGAAAAGAAAACAAAAAACAGAAACCCCAACAACAGTTCAGTAAGGCACGGGGTACAGCACATTCAAACCTTGAGAACTTGATAAACTCGCCTTTCACTCTCTCTCTGCTCCAAAATAGTCTAAAACACACCTCTTTCCTGTTTGTGCTCTTTAAATATGTGCCTTTAGTTCCTCCTCCTTTCTTTCTGCTAATTCCCTTTTTCTTTTTCCCTGCCCCTCTCACTCTTTCTGTCTATTTGTTTCTTTGCGCTGCCCTACGGCGGTCTGACTCTCCCTGTTCAGACAGGTACGGAGGAATTCTCACTGAGTGGGAAGGAAAAGGAGAGAGGGAGGAAGAGAGAGGTAGCAATTTGAGGGAGGAAACAAGGCAGGGATGGAAGAAGTGAAAGTCTAAAAGAAACTCATTCATTCAGCCTGAATTCCCTCCCCCAACTCCAACAGCCGAAAAATAAAAGTCTGTACTGAGAGGAGGAGCGGACGTGTGCTTGTTGGATGCGATAATCAAATTAACAAACGAATGAATTGGGCAATCCAGATATTTGCCGAATGCTGTAATGTTTGTGTGAACTGAACTGTGTTGACTCAGCACTGTAACACACCTGAGGCTTGCAGTGAAAACCTGAAATATGAGCCAAAGGTATTATTAATTCAAGCTTGACCAGCATGAAATAAAACAAGGTGGCTATTAAGATGTGTTGAGCTCTTTAAATTGAGTAAAGTATCAAGGAAATTCTAAAGTTTCAGCGGCAGACAAATGTTTGGAAATCAAAATGACTCATGAGGAAAGCATCTCTGATATTACCGAATTAGTCTCAAGATAAATTTGAGGGTTACTGAGATAATAAGTGAAAGAGAAAAGAAGAAGCGTTTCAACATAAGCCCACCTCTGCTGAAGTATTGTATATAATCTGATTACTTCGTTTATTTCAGCTGAAACCATCTATATAGAGGGAAAATGTGTCTTTGGTGGAGCTGCCACAGACTCATAAATATTTGAGACGTGACAAAGGGCTCCATGTCAGCACTATCTCCAGTAAAGTACAAAAGTGAATTGCATCTCATGTTACATCTTCAGACGCATGAAAATGGAATAAACAAACACATATAAATCGGTTCACAGCAGCCAGAAAAAAAAAATTATTTTCATTTTTTTGTTGGCAATAGACATCTTCTCTACTGTAGTTCTTTAATTATCCTCCAATTTAGTCAAAAGTATCCAATCAATCAATGAATTGGTTTTGTTAAGACACTAAAACTGGTTCCAGATGTTAATGGGGGCATTTTTAACTAAAGCGGTATCTCGATTTGAAATAGTTCAGCAGTGATGTGAAGGAAACCAGCCTCCATGTCGTCTGCTCTGGTTACTCCAACAGTGTGTGTGTTTGTGTGTGGAGGTGAATGAGGTATATTTCATTGCAGAGGTTGTACTCAATTGCTTCCAGATGTGACAGCGGTGTGTGTGTGCGTGCGTGTATGTGCGTGTGTGTGTGGGTGTGTGTGTGTGTGTGTGTGTGTGGGTGTGTGTGTGTGTGTGTGTGTGTGTGTGGGTGTGTGTGTGTGGGTGGGTGTGCCTGTCTCACTCATAATGTGGGCAGCAGAGCTTAAATTCTCTTTGAAATAAAAGAAGCTGAAGATTTTTTTTTTCCTATTTTCTCTCCCAAAGTGGACACACCCCAGGGTGATGCCACGTACCGGATATGACAGTCCCATCCCCCACCACGGGAGGGAGACAGAGGGCTCAACTCAGATAAAAAAATGAATGGGTTAGGATTTTTTATAACGCCAGAAGAGATGGTTTTCTGAACCTCAGTGGTGCTGATGCTGAGTGAAGCGTTTGGGTGATTTTAAAGATGAAAGAGTGTGTAAGTGTTTGTGGGGGGGTGGGATGGCTCCTGCTGAATAGAAGAAAGGAACAGATGTCTTTAAATGGTATTACAATAGCCCCGGGCCAAACCCCCCCACCCTCAGCCTTTGTCAGTGGCCAGCTGTCTCTTTCACCCATATATATATATATATATATATACAAACAAACATACACACACACACTCATACAACCTCCTTATAACTTAATTACATTTTATTAGAAATTGTTGCTCCTCTTCTGAACACACATTTGGATTCAAACAGCACATCTGACTAAAGCTACGAACTTGCTGGAGATGGCCAGTTTACCAAGTTAGAGTGAAGATGATATGAAAGTCATAACAAGCTGCACAGACGTAATGTGATTCCTGTGACAGAGCTGCGGCTCAGCCTCACCTCTCCGTCTCTTTCCAGCTGGTCAAACACAAACAGAGAGAAGGAGGGTGGGACGTGGAGCGGCAGGTGCAGAGAAACTTTAAGGATGAAGGAATAAACATGACATGAGGGAAAGTTAAAAGGTATTTTCCCAGTCAACTCTTTTCTACAGCTTTAACGTGATTCTCTATCTTTGAAGTTGTTTTGTTTTCATGCATCAGCCGTCCTCTCTAAACTCTCTTCTTTTCTACCTCACTCATGATTATTGTCATGATGAATTTTTCTTCTGATTATTGTTTTGAAGTATTATTTAGGTTATAAATTGTCTTAAAACTGTGAAAAATTTGCTTTTAATTCTCAAAGGCTCAGAAGTCTTCCAAAGTGATTGGACTGTATTTTCCAGAGAGCATTATAACATTAGAATTCAACAAAGAATTCATGACGTTCTTTGCTGAACACGTTCAGCTTTCTTTAAATCAACTAAATTAATTGATTCAGCATTTTGTATAAATGTATAAATGAATAAGACTGTAGAACTAACACTCAGTGACTCGTCTCCAGTTGCTCACTGTCAACTGCATAACAAATTGTTGGAAAACGCACAGGATGCACAATTTGGCTGTTGACTTTGTGCCCCGAGTTACTCATAATGAGAAGAAGACACTTCCTCTAAAAAACAGAGGAAGTGTCTTCTGCTCTATCTGAATATTATTGGAAAAGCTGCCCAATGACTCTGTGTGTTTGTTTGTTTGTTTGTTTTTTTGTCAGTCAGTGTTTTGGACAGTGGTACAGAGGCACAGATCCAGGGATCAGCCACTCAATCAGCAGGCGTTACTCTGTTTCTTCCTCCCAATTTACACAAAGCTTTGGAAATTTATACAAAGGAGACAACTCTCAAAAAGCCACAGTAGTCTACCCAACTGCCAGGGTATACACACACACACACACACACGATCCGAAGGAGTCACACATCAGTCCCCCTTAGTCAGAGAGTTTTAAGGGAAAAGACAACCCAGCACAGACATGCAGCATGAACGAAGGACACTTCAAATCATGACTCTCCATCGTTCAAAGCAGAGCCTCACCACACACACGTCCACCAACAACATATACAGGACAAAGTACGCTGCGTTTTCATGGCAATGTGCCTTATTTTGTGCGGGTGAATTATCTTGCAACCTGAGAACGTCAGCTCTAAAAACAAGCGTCAGCGTAATAAAACCACAACAATAGAAGACATTGAAATGTGAGTTACACAATAAGATACTGCTGACATTACGCAACATGATTATCCAAGCCGGTGCACAAACAATATCAGGTCAGGTGGGTGGAACAAAATCCCCCAAAGTATCAAATTAAGGGAGTTTCAAAAGTTACGATCATGCAGTAAAGCCGGTCATTCTTGGATTCCTAACAGAAGTAGGATGCTCCAAATGTTGTCCTCTGACAGATCGAATAACATGTTTTGACTCTGTGGGGATGTGGACCTGATCTTGAAGATCAGCTATCAAGTGGTTAAATCATGGTGACAACTGCTCCTAAAATCATGTGGAGTGTCATCAGCTTGAAGCTGCCAGATGACCTGCGATGTGGCAGTGAAGAGCGCTGACCTTCAAGTTAACTTCTCTGCATCTCACGGCCGCCCAGCTGGCACTTTAACACCATTAACCCTCAATGCTTCTACTAACTTGCCTGTTAGCCTGTTACTAACCTGCTGACTAGCAAGCGAGGTACGGGAGGATACAAGGGGTGAGAGGGTGGTGGCGAGTGGGGCAGAAGGAGGGGGGCCGTAAACACAATATGAATGGATCCTGAGCCCCTTCGCTTTCCACTCCATTTGTGTTTTTCCTTCTTAGACATGCGAACTCCTGCAGAGCACTTGGCTCTTCAACATGCTAATCTGACAGCATGTAACTGCTCAGGCAACAATAAAATAGCTTCATTGAACCCCACTTGGATCTCAGAGGACAGCTGAAGCATCCACTTATTCAGTGACAATGGGCACTTGTGAGAGCATGGCTATAATCTTGATTTGCATCAATGAACAATTAGCAAATGGATACAAAAAGTACAGACGAACGGAGCAGAAAAATGGACATTAAGGAAAAGTCTGGTGATATTCTACATTTGTCTTCCTGCCAAAAAACAAAACTAATCTTACACATATCTTAGGCATCTGTGCCTTCTGTACAACTGTCCATCCATCCATACAACTATTTTGCAGCACCATTTTTTATTTTAGTTTCCAAAGAACTGTCCTGCTGCTGTAATTGTCACAAAGCAGCCAAATGTGTATAAATCCTCAGCTAAAAATAGAGGGTAGTAAAAACCCTATTTCATCCAGTTTGACTATTAGTCACTAAGAACTTGCTGTTTAAGGGAATTATTCCACTCGAGTGGAAACCATATATTTATGGGCTGTTTAGAAAGGTTAATGACTGAATGGGTGTCAAGCTGAGTTCCTGTCAGAGGGTACTGGGAGTTAAACCTCCTCGCTGTTGGTTTAACCTTTTCCAGGGACAATCAAGTCCGATGTACTTTTTTGTGTTGGTAAACTGATTGACTGCAGAAACAGTTCTCTGGTGTGTTAATGCTGCTACTGGTGGCATGTTCTGAGATTCAATTACGTTTCTAATCTAATCCAAATCTGATTTTTTCTTGCTTGCTCTGGACATTTTGATTATAACACACAGTCCTTACCAGCTAATTGAACTTGTCCACGCTTGAGACATTTCACTCTCGACTAGAAACACTTGACAAAACTGTCACAACTCAACAAGTCCACTTGCTTTTTTGTCAAGCCATATTTCTAAGATCAAAAGTGAACTTGCCAGACAAAATCTTAACTCAGCATGAATGAAATGAAGCCACAAAGAGGCCCAAACTCATGTGACAATTAAGAAACAACAGTCAACATAAAAAACGAGCAAAACTCAATCTGCAGAAGACCATGTGATGTGCTCAAAAGCCTCAGGGCAAGTGTGCAAATGGACCCTGAATTATTTTATTTTGGCAACAATACAGAATAGCACCAGCCTCCAAGTGTAACAATTTAAAAATAATTAGATGCAACCTTTCAGAGATTTCTGGTAAAATATAAATGTTGTAATGTATGTGATTAATAAAGGTGCCATTCAGATTGTTTTGGACTTTACTGGGCTAAAAAAACAAACACTGAAATAATTTTAATCTCTCTTCATAATGCTCAAATTCCAGAGTGCAGTTTCAAGGAAATCATAATCCTAAACAAATCAAGGTTAGCCAAATACTTCACAGAAATCACAGTATCTGGGTCAGCCTGCAGCCACCTCACAACAGTTTTTAGAAACATACATCCTGACAGGACCAGCCCTGCATGTCCGAGGCCCAGAATAATACGAGAGAGGTGATGGGAGCTGGTTTCAGGTAGAAAAACAACTACACACACACACTTTCTCTGGATCATTTACATTTCAAACATGTTTGCAGCATGACGAAATGACGGAATGTGCATGTGAATAGACAGCAGGAAAGAAAGTCTGAACAAAAAAAAAAAAAAAAAAAAAAAAAAAAGACGCCAAAGAAAACTTGCAGTGGCAGAAACACACACACACACAAATATGGCAGGTGGTCTTGTCCTGTATGTTTTAAGAGTTCACTGCGTTTAAGATGGATTACTGTGTCATGTTACGTTGACAGATGGATGGATTACACAGAGGTCCACTATAAGGATGTATGTTTTGGAATCTTTTACGACACCTCAATTGTGCAGTTGTGCTGTCGAAAGTTTTGCTGGTCTATTTGTGCCTTCCTTTTCCTATCCATTTATTTAACTTGGCTGTGTTAGATCTTTTCCTCCTTTTTCCACATTTACATCATACTCTAATCTAGATAATCCTGAGGTAAATCCTGCGATGATCCCAGGTGGCCAAATAAAGTTAAAGTTTCAATCATTTTTATTTTGTGTATTTATGTATTTGACTTTTTTATTGGCCTATAACTTTGATGTATTTTATGACGTTGAAGACACATTCATTACAAATGAAGGACCTGGTAGTTGTTGTCATTAATCCAAAGAGACTTTACATCCTACTCAGTTAATGGTGTGAGGTAGAAAATGTCTAGAATATAAAGATTTTAACGAGATAACACAACTGCGATAGTGTCTGAAGATGTGGAATAACATCATTAGAAAAACATAAAAAGAAATATTCTTCAAGGTTTGCTGGACTTCAGCTCCACCCTTAAACTAACCTTACACCATAATGACAGCAAGTTTTTCTCAAAATGTCTTTGAACGTTTCTCTTAGGGGCCGACACTGTTAGAAAGTGAAATAGTGATTGAAGAAGATTAAGACTTCTTGGATCAGCACCTGTATCCTTCTTTTCTTACAGCTTTACTTTTCTTCTCAGCAGCAGGAGCCACAGGGGTCCAAATCCACAGTTTTAATACCCCCCAGACAGCCCCCCTGAGACGCCTGTTCCTGCTCTACAGCTGGTCTTCACTGAGAGCCCATGAAGGTCCCATCTGTGGCAGCGAGAGTAGGGGAGGATATTAAGTTTGAAGTGAAGGGACAAATGTACCAAAACACATCTGACTCAACATATGTTCTTTACTGCAGGGGGGAAAAAAGTGTGTAATGTGTCGGTGAACTGCTACGTCTTGACCTTGTGGCATCTCAGACAGAGATAACATAAAGGTGTGATGTAATTAAGTAAAATGATGTGTTACCTTTAAATTAGTACCACTTTGTATAAATGCATAATGTATATCATATCGTTTATAGATGTAGAGTCAGCAAAGGTCACAGGTTTCTCACGCTAAGGGAAGGTCTCCCAAAACAGAAAAAAATTATTATTCATCTATAACTATGAATATTAGTCATTTTAAAATTATGATTTAAATAGACTTAAATTGTATTTTTTTGGAATTGCTATTCTCATGTTTCCTATTAAATATGGAGCATTAATAAAGTATGAACTATTATAGCTATAATTTGTAACTCATTAAATTTGCCTCATCAGAAAGTGATAGCTCTAAATCCTGTTTAACAAGCAACTTTTCATTTGCAGCAGAAATACAGGATTTAATTTATAGGTAAAATCTGTAAATATTAGTCAATACCAGAGATTTTTACAAAACATGACACTCATTTTCTCAGACACTGGATACAGATTAGGAAAACGCCCAAAAAGGAGAGAAATCAGGAGGAATAACAGATGATGGATGCCTGTTAACATTCTTTCTTTTACAAACAAAAAGTTCAATTCATAAACTATAAAACTCTTTCTCAAATTATCAAACGCAGGTGTTATTTTGTCTTGGTTGATGGAGGCTCCCTGACACACATGCTACTATTAAACTATAAAAACATACCATTAGACTGTAACTGGCACTTGTGGCTACAGTGAATGATATTTACCAAAGGTTACACTGATTCAGTGAAAGTACATAAATATATAATACTAAACATGTAATATTAAGTAAATGCTAATGTATTTGTGACTGTATCAAATTCTGATTTGCTGAGGTTCCAGTTTAGAAAGCCATATTTGTAACTCTTCTTCTGCCTGCCTTCAAACTAAATCTGAGGTTGATAAGCTATCAAAGGACCCTGTGAGGAAATTTTACAGGAATCTGAGAGAAAGAATTACAAGAAGCCAGTGTTGATGAGCTAGCTAAGAAAATTTTAATCTAATGTGATTCAATCAAAAGCTTCAAACCAGTTACTGACTGACTTTATGGTCAGGGTGGTTTTCTGACCAGATGTTTTCACAATGCTGACTCCATCACTTGAGAGATACACCCTTCATCTGGACCCTCTGTGCAGCCAAATGTTGCTCAAGTGTGATTTTCTCTTTCAGTGTCTGATTAGTGATTGAAAATGCTCAGTGAGTATCTGCCCATACACAGAATAATCACACAGCACCCAACTGTGGGTAGGTCAGATGGTGCGGCCCTGACATTCGTATCAGTAAATTCATGAAATTGGATAGAAAAAAAAAAAAAGATAGTTGCCTGGCAACATGATATCACAGCAAAAGAAGTGACAGGAGCATTCAAGGTAATGAGGAAGAGGTGTGGAAAAAGAGGAGAGAGGAGAATTCTGTGAAAATATTGATTTAGGGTTGATTATCAGTTAAAACTCTCTCAGTTATGATTTTATCATGAAATCAGACCCACCAGGCATTATTACTGTATTTTCTTTCTCCCTCTCTCCTCCTCCGCAGCATGGATGGTCCAGAATAGATATTTTCCTCAGTGTCCAACAGGGTCACATGCAGTAGAGTATGTGGGAGTGAAGAACTGATGGCAGCCAACAACAAATCTCCCTAGGTGTAAAAGCTGTATAGTAATCTGAGTGAACCACCATCCATTACTACAAGTATCAGTACAAACGCAAGACTTTTACTTATGATGAGATCACTTCAAGACCTACAACTAAACGTAACCTTTTCTACATATTTCAGTGTTATTTAAGTTTTTTTTTTCTGGTTTATTCTGATCCAGAAATGCTGCTGGTGTAGGGCTGAAAATGTGAAAATATGGATATACTCATTTTTGGGGACCTAATTCTAATGTGATCTAATACAGTTTTATCTTGAGTAGTTCTGCTGGTATTATTAATTTTACTTTACACCTGTGAAGTCCTCCAGGCTGTGTATGAATGTGTGACATATGTTGATACATTTCTGCTGTTAGTTTGACTGAAGAGTTTTCTTCTTGCACTGAAAATATTCTCCTCTTTTTAATGTTTGTTCAGGCTTATTCGGACTCACATGTTGGTCGATGGACACATTATGAACTCTTATGACTCAATCTTTCAATCAGCAGCACATGTAAGTCCTCTTCTCTGTCATCTGAATCTGACACTATCATCCTCCAGGAGGAGGAGGACTAAGGCCCAGGCCGGGGTCATCAGAGACACGACCTCCCCTGCGGCCTCATGTGGCAGCTGTGAGTCCCTGTTGAACGATCAGGGAGGGAGATCTGCTGATGAGGTCCGCCCATCGGTCCACTCAGCCGGCGATAGCCGCTGCTATCTCTCCTGAGTCAGGGAGTGAGAGGGAGGATGGGAGGAAGGATGCTGTCTGCTAGGTACCATGTTGGCCGCTCGCCTCTGGTGACGCCGGCCTGCTCCACATATGAATCTAAAAATGAACCCCCCCCCCCCCCCCCCCCCTCCTCCTCCCCGATCAGCCTGTGATGGCACGGCTGCGCTCTGAGCATCAAGCCTTCATTTAAATGACTGCAAACGCGCACGTCGACAGAATAAACGCAGACGTCGGAGCAACGAAGCGTAAACACGGCCGATGCTGCCGATAACACCTCATAATAACACATGCATTTTCATTTGCTCTTCAAAAGATGAGGCAAGGGCAGAAAACGCCATCTCCTACCTCTGTGCTGTCCTCTATTGGCCATGACAGGATGGATGAGGAGGCGCAGGTGCAGGATGCAGAGCGACGCCCAGAGAGACACAAACATGAGCCAGTTACTTCCATAATATTCATACACACAACCCACCGCAGACCCAGAGCCCGGGCTCACCTGTTTTAACCGGGATCCGGCTCTTGTATCTGATGTTGCTCGTCATGTCTCCTCTCTGGGTTTTCTCGTAAGCGACAGCTCACAGAAAGCGGCCCCTCCGCTCGCCTCCCAGCCCGGACAGAGAGCGGCAGGGCGGGGCCGAGCCGACGGATCGGCGCTCCTCCTCCGCACACTCAGCCAGTCACACTGCGCTGTCCTGCCAGCCGGGGGGGTCCACAGAGATGCTCAGCAGATATTTAAGTCTTCGCTAACATACATTCACCGTCAAACTAGTGATGGGAAGTTACCGACTCAGGTCTTTTCGACTCGTTCAGCAAAACGAACAGATCTTTTTTTTAATCGGTTCATCTCGTTCGTTGGAACCAGTGTGGCTCTGTAGCTGTCATTTGAGTGACGACAGAAAAAACACTGAAGAGCAACATGGTTTGGCATAAAACACACAAGTTTGCTTTTGGTAAACTATTGAGCACCCTTTTGGGCCAAAGCCTACTGAAGCTGCCGGTAGGAGAGGTCCCTGTCTATCATTAAAAAGCTCTCCTTCTGTGATGGCTGTTCACTTCAGCCTACCTGGTCGCTGAGTGTATGAAAGCCAAATTAAACGTCCATCCCATAGCTGCACAGCTAACGTTAACTTTCATGCTAACTTCAGATAGCTGCGACGTGACAGCTTCGGCCATGTTACCACGGTAACCACGTGACTAATGAACGAAAGACCCGAAGGCCCGTATCAGTCGCGCCGACAGTGAGCCTGCGCAAAAGTCACGTGACAAGTGAACGAGAAACTCAGACCCAAAGACCCTATTTTATGAGTCGTGAACGAATCAGCCATTCCTACGCAGAGAGCATGCGGCAGAAAAAATGCGCGGAGCAGACAAAAAGAAGAAAAAGAAAAAAGAAAAAGAATGAATCAGCCACTGAGATGACTTGTTACTCCCGAGTCATACAAAAGATTAGTTCAAAGTGACTAGTGGCTGCTGGTGTCGGTAACTTCACGTCCCTTCAGCGGTGTGTGGCTGTGTGGGGAGAAGCTGTTGGTGCTGAACCGGGCTGCTGCCTCCTGACTACATCCCGGCTGCTCAGGAGCTGCTGGGGGAAGAAACTCTCGGCTGCCCGCACCGGCTACAAGGGCCGGCTAGCTATGCTAGCATAAGCTGGGCTAGCTAAGGTTCAGAGCCGCGACTCTGACTCAGTAATTCTTGTCGCTTCTAGTGTTAGAAAGAGAAAAGAGGTTGGATTTTTAGCTAAGTATAAGTTTGACAACAGTTTACTGTCTGTTAATCAACATGAGGTAACACAACCAGCAGAGACCAGACCCCCCACAGACTTCAACAAACCTCCAGACTGGACCCCCCCCCCATAGACCCCTACAGACCTCCAGACTGGACCCACCCCCCATAGACCCCTACAGACCTCCAGACTGGACCCCCCCCCCCCCCCCCCCCCCATAGACCCCTACAGACCTCCAGACTGGACCCACCCCCCATAGACCCCTACAGACCTCCAGACTGGACCCCCCCCCCCCCCCATAGACCCCTACAGACCTCCAGACTGGACCCTCCCCCATAGACCCCTACAGACCTCCAGACCAGACCCCTAAAGATCTACAGACTAGACTCCCCCCACAGACTGGACCCCCCCATAGACCTTATGCTGTCACCTCCCAATAAGAAGGGGGCAAGTTTGATTCCTGGCGTAGACAGCTGAACATGTCTAAGTTAATTGGTGACGTGCAATGGACTGGACTTAAGCAAGGAAAAGCAACCCCCGCAACCAGGACCTAGACTGGACCAGACCAACTAGATCAGACCAGAGACCGGACCCCACTAGGAACCAATCCGAACCTGACTATGTGGTGACTTGAGTGGCAGAGAACCCAGCGACCAGACCCCTGCGTAGAAACTGGATACCTTCCAGAGACTGGACCCCCTCCCACAGAGACTAGAGACTGGACCAGATCCTTCCATAGACTGGACCCCCCCCCCACAGAGACTAGAGACTGGACCCCCCCAAACAGAGACTAGAGACTGGACCAGATCCTTCCATAGACTGGACCCCCCCCCCCCCCACAGAGACTAGAGACTGGACCCCATTCACAAACAACATCACTGCACCAAACTGGAACCATGAGTCCTGATTCCTACAGCAAATGTTTTGCTAACTCCTGGCACTAAAATCTCAACATAACTAAAGCATTGACAACGCTACAGACCAATCCAGCTAAATGTAAACATTTTACGGATCAATATGATAAGTTAAAAATAAACGTTACAGCTAAAGTAAAAAAAGTTAAATGATTTAAGAGGACCAAATAACCCACATTATCTGGCCTCAAGAAATTGCAGCTATATAAGACTAAGACTAAGAAATGTATTAGGAATGTGCCATTCAAAGTTAAACAAATATCAACTTACTTTCTCTAAAGAAATTTTATTTCAGAGAGAAATACAAAAAATGTTGACACGTAAAAACAAATGTTTAGTGGCATGGTTAAGAAATAACTGTTTGTGTCATTAAGTTCAACAGGCAAAAATGCATATGGGCAAAAGACAAGAGAAACAAAATAATGCCAAAGAAATATCTGACAGCAAAGTTTGATGGCACTGCTGGAGAAAAGTTAAGTCTGCTGCTCACAGAAGGCTGGAGGGAGTTCAATATTGGATGGGAAATCCCAAGTGTTACAGTAAGTAAGATGATGAACTGCACATGTAGTGGACAAATTGGACTACTAAATGACATCACTGAATAAAAATTAAGTTACCGCAGTGGATTAGTCCATAGTTGTAGATTGGCACGACTATGATTATGCAGCTCTAAATGATAAATACAAAAACATCAACAACTTTAGTTCAACCGTAACATGATGCTACTGAATAGTATTCGTTTGACAACTTGCATATTGAAACTTCCCAGCCTAAAAATCAAACAAGGCAAATATGTTCCCTGTCTAACCTTGTTCATAATCACATTACCTTTCATCGTGGTAATATTACTGAAGCTACTGCAATCTAAGACGGAAGCAATCAGCAGCTGAAGGTCTGAAGCATCCAAAAGGTAAAGGTGATGAGCTTCAGATTTACCCATCAGCCTATAGAAAACACAACAAGCGAATTGTTTCTTTACTTTTAAGTTATAATATGTCCAAAACTGTCTTAAGTAGATAGCAAAATAAATGCAATTTCATCTGGATTTGTGCATATATTTTTGTAAACATGGTAGTGTGATCACAAAACCTTTTAGTACCGTTGTCTCTGGCAGCTCAGTGGACCATAATTAAGATGAAGATCTTAGTAACAGATACATTTCTATGATAAATCAACAAATATTCAATATGTGTGGTCAGAAAACTTGAAATGTTGTCCAGTTCCACTCAGCCAACTACTACAAACAAAATTAGAATTAACAAAAATGTGTGGTAAGGTCATGAACAGCTGATGGATGGATGTTTGGATGGAAGATGAGGAAGACATGGAATTGTGCCGATGAAGATGCTGTGATCCTGAACTCCTGGTGGGTCTGCAGGCTGGTGGCAGTCAGGGGTGGATTCAGAGGAGGACCAGCTGTGTGTGTACTGTATGTGTGTTGCTGGATGGGGATCACCGTGCTTCACTTCTGCTCTGACCCATTAGTCATCTGATTTCATCTTCATCTGTGCCTGCATCTGAGCGATCATCTCCTGCATGCGTCTCAGCTAGGTGGGAGAAAAAGTAAAATTCAATTAAATTTAGGTTTTTCAGGAAAAGCCCCTCTGCTGCTTTGTGCCTAATACAAAATATATCTCATTAATAATTATTAGAAATTAATTAATATCAGTACTGCATAGATATTAATATAAAAAAAATAGCTGAAAGGTAAACAATGTCAATGTGAAAGTGACAACTGGGCCATCAAAATGAAAATACAACCATCATGGTCAGGACAACTAAAGAAATAACCATTTTTTTCCCTTGTATTCCATCTTGTGGCTAAAGGCAGAACTTCATGTAAAGATATTTTTGCATTTGGAACAATTTTATTTAGCAACTGAAAAACTGGAATGCAAGGCTATACTGCAGGTGGCTTAATATGAAACATCAGCAGTTTAACCTCAGATAGTTAATTATGAGCAACAATTTTAAGCCCCCAATTGAGAAAAACCAGGACATTTAACAACCGATTTTCTTTTGTACCATTTAAAAAAATAATTGAAAACGTAATAATGTAAATGTCTTATTTCATCCATAATGGATTAAAATACATACCAATTCACCACCCTTTCAAAGAGTTTTATAGAACAACAGACAAGTTACAGTTGAATATCATCTCTATTTTCCTTTTAATAACTCATCAATTTCTTTCTAGGAAACTGTGATATAATATTACAACAGTAACAGTAGCTACTCTAATATTTCCTTTCACTTAAAACCAGATCACTGTCTCCTTGGATTTCTGAGGTCATTCCCACCATAAAAACCAAGCCAGGACATCCAGGCAGGAAGTGATGGCATATCCTGCCAGGGCACATTGTTTACAAACACTTCTGATTGGACCCCACCCGCTTACTATGGTGCACTGCAGCAATAACACAAACAGAGCAATCAAAAGCAATCAGGAAACAGGTTATTGCCTGATCGCCTTCAGGCTCCATGGCACAAAAGGTAAACAATGCAAAAGAAATAAATAAGGCTTTTGATTCTCTTTCTAGAATACAGTCACTGAGGAATTGAAATGTTTCCTGACTTGACGTTGCAGCTTGTAAACATGGGGCCATAATGTTCGGGACAAGTTTTCAGATTAGAATCACAACTGAATTGACAAGACAGCTTTCGACACAGTTGGGGTAATTCTGCTTCGACCCTTTACTAGAGACCATTCTTTAAGCACATCTGGGCTAATTTAGGATACTCTAACTTGAGTGATCAGATGCTACAGAGTATTTAAAGTATGAGTTTACGTTTGTCTCATACAATATCACTCGTGTGCCCACATCCACACTGGATAACAAATAAACTTTACCTTACTCAAACTAGGACTGACCCCTGGGTTGAGCCACATATTTGATATAATAATACAAATTAGAACTTTGTTCAGACCATCTGATTGTACTCAGGTGGTAGATGTGGTTCTAAATATTGTATATGAAGCTACGTTTACCCTAATACATTTATTTACATACATATAATATTTGAATTTTACAAAGAATATAAACACACAGACTAGGAGAGGATCAACTATCAAAATAAACATTAAAGAGATATTTAAGGAGCCCAAATGGCACTCCCATATTATATTATGCTATAATTTAAAAATTTTGCATGATTGTAAAAAGCAATTTGCCAAGCGGAGCACAATCTGCAATGTGACGTAAATAAATACTGTGTAATTCTGTAACTTCAGTGTGTGTTGGATTAGGATGCGTTAGCAATAAGAGCAAGTTTGAAGCCTATTTGAGTTTACTTTTACCATACTAAATGAACATAAAGCATTGAAGCTCTTAAAGAGAAATTTTGAATGAAAAGTAACGGAACCACCTGATGCAAGTGTATTTAACACGAGGAAAAGGTGCATTTTGTTATAAAAAACTATGATTCAAACTCATAATGGAGTTAGATGAGGAAAGGAGGAGTGAATCACAGTAGCCAATAACTCTTAACACACTTGAATACTGCAGCAATAATGAATTACTAATAAACTAATCGGTAGACATTTTTGAAAAAATTTACACTATGTGTGAATTTTTACCTCTGCCTCCTTCTGTAGCAGGATCTGGTCCTTATCAACCACATCCTCATCCACAGCCCTTCAGGGAAAAAAAAAACCCAAAGTGAATTTAATATATGAACTGCACTTGAAACAGGAAAAGCTCATCTGTGATGATTGCAGTGATAACTTACCTGCCTGCTCTCTTCAGCCTCTCTGAGCGGAAGTTCTCATAGTGCAGATCCTGAGTTACCTCCTGAAGGTCTTGCATGTGGGTCCTACAAAAGACAGATATGCAATTCCAACTTCACACACTAGTAGGCAGTAGAGACTTGTTTAAATTCCTCCAGTGAACTTTTATGAAATGTTTATTGAGGAAAAAGTTCTGTCAAGGTTTAGCTCCTCTTTTTCCTTTATCACCAGGGGAGACTCACACAAGCATGGTACGTAGTTTGAGGAAGTCATTGTGCTCGGGGTTCTCTACTTCAACAACTCCCCAGGGGTACAGACGACCACGGATCTTCTTCCCCTTCACTTCAATCAGCTGGTTGGAGCCAATGACAGCAAAGGGAATGCTCGCCTGGGATTGGAGGATAAAAGGTCAGTTAATCCCCATGGAGAAATAGCTATAGAAAACAGAGGTATCACAGGAGGTGGTGTGATAAAGGAAGGTAAGGGACAGAGGAAGAGAGTGGCATCCATCCTTGTACCAGCAGAGGGAAATGTCTGTAGTTTCCTAACAGCTGTGCACCCTTCCCTCACCTTCAAGACTCTGGTCTGCTCTTTGAACTCCTCGTCCTCATCAGAATCAGCATCAGGCAACTGATAAATTTTGATTCCGTGCTCTGCAATCTCGTCCAGGATCTGAAAGGTGGAAACCACAAAACATGAAGGTCAAGGTACACAGAGAAAACTAGAGTCTTACACACAGCAGTGGTGTTATTACAGAGATGAAAGGGTAATCTTAACTTTTTATTGTTACTTCAGATTTTCTTCTCTCAGCTCAAATAAAGTAGCAAGTACAAGTTCAATGTGATAATGAAAGGTACAGCTCATTACAAAATCCACATTGGCTTCTCTAATTTATCGAAACATATATTTATAAAATGCCTTCATTCACTGTAAACTCTGACTCATATGGACAAAATAACAGCTGCTGCTCTGACCCATAAACAGAAAGTAAGACAGCCCTATAGACTAATGCGAGGGTGAGTGACTACCTGTTGTTGCAGCAACACATTTAATTAAAGCCCCCCATGGAGAAAAAGGGGTGAGACAGAAAAATAATTATGGGGTGTGTGCGTATGTGTCCATGTCCGTGTGTGTGTGTGTGTTCAGGTTCTGAAAGAATCAGACACAAAGTTCTCACCCTGTGCCATTCACAGACCGACCGGTGAAGAAACAAGTTAAAACAAAGGAGCTTTATTTGCTGCTACCTTCAAGGACTGATGTCAGTATTTATTATTTTAAAGATCAAAGCTGCATTTTCTTTTGTTTTTACCAGAGCAGACTTCTTAAATCCACAATGCAGTCTTATGTAATGGAGCCAAAAAATGTCAAGTGTTGCTTTCCTGACTTTTGGGGGCTTTCATGTACTGTAGTGTGTAACTGGAGAGTGGTGAGTCAGCCAGGAGCCTGGGAAGTGAGCGCAGGTTTTTCCTATGGAGTGCAGCTCCTGTTTGAGACCTTGTTATGGCTGTCGCTTGTTTTCTCAGTCAGCTTTGTGCAAAGTGTGTACAAGATAGTGTGTGTGTAAAGAGAGTTGGGTATTGTTGTGGAGCAGATCTAAAAACAAACAGCTTATGGAGGGCCCACGAGGAGAGTGAGACACCGGACTAGAGCCTCTTTTAACTTCATGTACTCAAACACAATTTACAGATTCCTCTCATTTGGAACGTGGACAAACATCACTCTGGTGGGGCAGAGCATAGTGAATTTGGGGAAACTGTGCACTCAGTGGGAAAATAAACACACATGACACAATGGCAGGAAAAAATTAAACAAATAACAAATCTAGTCACAAGTAGATAAGATATACAAATTTAGATTAAATGCAATAAAAAACAGGAAAAATCAAACAAAAAGACCACCAAAAAAATACGTTACACAAACAACCAAGAGATTACAAAATATTTTATGACTACAAACTACCATTTAATTTGCTGAAACATCTGGTCACTGCACAAACATGAGTCCGTTGTCTGCCATCATCTGTTTCCAGACCTAGCTAAGCCAAAAACTACAAAATGGCTGTTTACCTGAATTACTCTGTTCCGTAACATGTGCTTAGTACGGCCTGACCTATAATCAAGACTTTTCAGGGATCATCAAATGTTAAAATCACTGCCTTCTCCAAATCCCTGTTGCCTCCTGCTGATTTACTGTACACAATGTAAGCCTTAAACCCTAATGTTACACCAACATCTCCTCCTCCTTACAGTTGTGTATTTTCATTGGCACAGAGATGTTGGCAGTGGGAGCCATTTTGATTTTATGATCATCCTGTTGGGCTCTAATGCAACCTTTTACTACCTCCTCTCTCTGAGCTGTTATGGTTGGCCATTCGGGTCTACTCAGTGTTGTCAGGGCGGTGGACTAACAATGCCTCACAAGACTCTTTCTCGGTATTAATTAGAAAAGGAAGCCCAAGATTTATTGCCTTATGTTTCTGGCTCACAATGTTGAATATTAAGCATTGTTTGGCAAATTATTTCATCATGTTTGCCAGTTATGATAAGTGAGGTGGTGGGGCTGTGGGTGTTCATTTAGAAAATGGACTAGAAATGAGGCAAAGAGCAGGTGAATCATGAGAGACCTGTATAGTCAATATTCATTGCTCAGTTCTGGGAATAGCAGTATTAAAAATACTGTAGCGGTTTTGTGTAACCCAAATATAGCATACCTCTGGGTCTATACATAGACATAATGACACAGGGTGAAGTCATGGGGGACACCTTTAAGCAGCTTTTCTACCATCGCAGAGCAGGTACGACCAAAACCTCCAATCATAATACAACATGGTGCAAACCCATCATTATAGGGATCAACCATTTCATCACGACAGCCAACCAAGGGAATAATATTTTCGTGATTTTCTCATTCTCACAAGCGAAACCACAAAAATATGAATGACTCAAACACCTTTTAAGTAATGAGAAACAAATTCTGGACAAACAAATGGTGAGGAAAACAAAGAGCTGTCAAAGAAAAGGGCAAAGAAACGAAAGAAGGGATTGTGGTGACCACTAAAGTTCTGACATTCAGTGATTAGTGATTGCATGCACAAACACACAGTTACACAGTTGTCTCATGTGATAGTAGAGGACAGAGGAGACCAACACTGTAACAGGGAACAATGCTTGGAAGTACACCCATGGACCCAAGGAAATCAACAATGCAAAGAGAGAAAAAATATCCACTCAACAAAACAATCAGACTGTACCTTGACACTAATCAACCCTGATTGAGAAGATCAAGGATTGGGAACTCTAAGGAACAGTGTTTTTATGTAATGTTTATGTAACCAGGCAGCGTGCTGCCGGCTGCTGAAGAGTGGCCATGGGAATGAAACGGTGCATCACTGCCACTTCTGATGAGCTTTCACATGTTTTATACTGAGAAAACACCTTGAGGAAAAGGGGCCCTCTTTTTCCAAGACTTCAGAGTTTATTAAAAGGAACATTTTGACGTCAGCATTAAATCCATTTTCCTGAGTGGTCTCTGTCTTTATGAGACTCCTGTAGTTCCACCTGCATCTACAATCCAGTGAATAAAAAAGTGTGTCCTTGTGTTGCCTCTAAATCCATTTAATGGCCTTTATGTAAAATGTTCTAAAATTGTCTTTTGAGTGCTGCTTCTTCTTTTTTCAGCTGAATAAATGATGGAATTCAATACAATTCGCTAGCCTTAAAAGCCTGATAAATTTTTTTGTGGGGAAAGGTAAAAGTTCAAGGTCACAGTGATGTTGCATTCTTGTGAATGCAATACACTTACCAACAACGGGAAATTTAATTAGTTGTGGTACAAACATTCACTTGATTAAAGGATGAACTGAAAAGAATTTAGCGGTCAAAGTAAAAAGGTCAGTGCCTTTGTTACCTTACAAAAAAAAAAAAAAAAAAAACAACTTCTTGGCCAATTCTTACATTTATGCACTTTTATGACACAGTTTAGTACAAATGCCCATTAGGATTAAATTGTCAACGTTATATGTTAAAATGTTAAAAGGTCAGTTTCACTGGCATCATAATGTTCTGAAGGAAACACTTCTGGCCATTATTCAATGCTGTACCTCAGGAAGGAGAGAATGAGACCATATTTCCTCCAACTTGGCAGAGGCATACAACTGCAAGGTGGTAATTCTAGTTTCCTGATGTTTTCATCTCGCAAAATTAGTTTTGATAGCGCTTTGGAGAAAAGTGAAAGCAAGTAGGAACATAAGTTACATTCAACTGTTAACAGTAAGAGTAGGAGGCAGAAATCTATCTAGTAAAACTGACCCTTATATTTCCACAACAAAAAAAGAAAATGAGACACCAGTGAGTCTGATGAATTCAGGCTTATAAATTATGTAAAATATTTGTACTGGACAACCAAAAAAGGAAAAATGGACTCCTTCCACATAGAAGGCCAAGATACTATTTGATAAAGTAAGAAATACTATAATTAATATGATGTAATCATTGTAAATCGAGGTTAAAAGCCTTTTAAGTTTTGGACTGGTTGACTCATAAATTAAAAGATTACTAGACAAAAGCAAAAGTCCAATTCCTTGATTCCTCTTTTCTCCAGTTTCCAAACTTAATTTCTCAACCATAAGACACAAGAGAACAAATGCTTCTCTCTTGCCATGAAACTCCTTTGAACTCACTGGCTTTCTTCTGCCTGCAGGGAGTCTGAGGGGGTGAGGGAACCATGACAAAACCTGATCTGGGGGGGGTCATCAGAGGGACTTAAACCTCATACCAGCATCCCACACGAACACACATGGTGACCCGCTGCCTCACTATGCAAACTCGTATAATCTGGCGTCAGGAGTAAGAAGAGTTCAGGAGTTGTGTGTGTGCAGCTTTGAAGCTGCAGTGGATCACCAAAGATGGAGACTAGTCTGGAAAGAGCTATAAAGTCTGCTTACATTTTCAGCCACTCAATGTCAGACCAACAGAGACTATATAGAGGTAATCCCGCCAGCTGTTCAAATATCATCTCAAACTAAGGAAGTATATGTCCTAACCCAAACCCACGTATGGGTAGGCACAATGACTTTTTGTTCATAGGATTAAAGACAAAAGCATCACTTGCATGCAGAGAAACACATTCCAAATATACCAAGTCAGAGTTTGAGAATGAGTGGACAGTCCGGACAGGAACGGATCAGCCAGAACAGCTGGATTTGTTCTACCAGGAGGTACAGAGGAAGCCCCACCGCCATGGTAACGAGAAGGCATCATATGAGTAATGGTGATCAACACATTCGCACGCACACATCCACACACCCACACTCCTATTGTCTGGGCTAAGTATTAGTACAGTTAAGACCACCCACCTCTCCTTATGATCAAAAAGCATGGAGAGGAACAAGCCAACTATTCATGTAATCTGAAGTGAGCTTTAGAAGAGGACAGTGTGACTTTTAGATTTCAGCCACACAGCAAATAGTGACTCATTAGCAGCACAGCAATGTCCGGAAACCATCTTTTCAGGTTGGTCCTAAAACAAACAAAGAAACCTGCTGTTTTTAACGATCTTCTGGGCTTGTACTACATGAACTAAAATTCATATTTATTGTTTAAAAGATCTGCAGAGACGTGCTGAATGCCCTGACACAATGACTGCAGAGGGTCAGAAAAATAAATACATCTGCGTGTTTGAAACACTGGCAGGAAACGCACTGGGCTCATGCTGACAAAGGACTCATAAACATACACACACACACACAAGCATCGAAGTAAAAAAAAAAAAAAAAAAAAAAAAAAAAAAAAAAAAAAAGAAATATATATATATATATATATATATATATACACACACACACACACACACACACACACACACACACACACACACACACATACATCAAAAATGAAAGCGAAGTCCACATCACTACGCATCTTTAATCTTTAATCATCTTTAATCTTTAATCATATGCTTATACCTTGCCTCGTAATTTCATAACCAACAGATCTGGCCACGTAGGTTAACCCTCTGCTGCTTCACTTTCTGTTATTGCTATTTAGGAAAATGTGGTGACAATACTGGCCAGTGCAAGCAGTCTAGCACTGATAATGTCTCCCAGTGGAGCTGTGGAGCAGGTTCACATAACAGGAGTTTGGTGGATAGACAGCCAGTCAGACAATCACGGGAAAAGTATGACACTGCCTTGGCCAGGAGTAAAATATGGCAGGTGAGGTGACAAACATGAGGGAGGATTTTGGTGTGAGGAAATAAAGTGGAGGAGAGAGGAACGATGAGGGAAACAACAAAAGATGTGGGGAGAAGGCAAAGAAGGGAGGAAACCTGAAGGGAGAAGAGCGAAGTAAAAGGGAAGAACTATTGTCTGCTGGATGCTGCCTGATGCGAGAATAGAGGAGGAGTTGGTTCTCTTGACCTTGCTGACCCCTCGCTTAGAAGAAAACCTTTGACTCTCCACTAGGGCCAGATGATATGGTCAAAATATATACCATGATAGATCCCTTAATTTTGGTCAATACAATATCATCCCAATATCAATTAGAACATTAACAAAAGAAAAGTCAGAAAAACTACCAAGAATCCCCAGAACAGATGTCTGTCCCTACAACTAATCCAAACCCCAAAAAAATGTGCTTGCCATATGTAACTTCTGTGGGATGATGGTGATCATCCCACTTGTTTTAGGGACAAGCTAGTTTAAACATCTATAGTGCTTTATCCTCTTCCTTATTTACTTTTTCACCTTTTTTATTATGACTCGTGGAGGCTCATTCCGTCACATTTGTAGTGTGGTCAGAGCTCTTTGCGTGTTGAAGCTGAGCCTAAGAGTCCTGAATGCTGGCTGCGTGCCTTGGTGTCTTCATGACGCACCAGATGTAGCCTATTGCATTCTGCTTTTTTCATTCAGCTTGAATGCAATAAAGTGACATCAAATCAAAACA
Organism: Echeneis naucrates; assembly: GCF_900963305.1. Lineage (NCBI taxonomy): Eukaryota > Metazoa > Chordata > Actinopteri > Carangiformes > Echeneidae > Echeneis > Echeneis naucrates. The sequence goes on from NC_042519.1 coordinate 18,312,911, forward strand.
TCAAATTACTTTAATTAGTTGAAGTTAGTTAAATATCAAATTGGTTTTAGTGGCATGTGTTTCTGAGATGTCTGAGCCACTACTGTACGTACTGTACTACCTTCAGCTGCACAGGTGGCAACACCAAAAATTCATAGGTTATTTTCCAAAAGTAAAATATTTTATCATTTGAGATTTTCCTGTAGATTATTTTCTAATTTAATAATTTTGAGATTTAAGTGTAAAAATGTAAAGGCTTCAGCTTCAATTTTAGCTTTTGTTCTAACAAACTATCTGAAGTCCCAGAGAATCTGCCGTTTGATCCATTGCTGTATTGGTAAAATTTTACAAAAACATAAACACATGAAAAGTAGTCTTTTGTGCAAAGTAAAGGAGTGCTTTTTACTTCTTTCAATCAGGATTCCAGTCTAAACCAGCTGGGCACTATCGTCAAAGTTCAAATAGAAAACAACCAGTAAAGCAGATTGAGACTAAAGCCTCACACAGGATATGATTGCGAGGTCCCAGACTGAGAGGATCATTCCCTCAATATACCCTCCTCAGGACAACTTATGAACTAGGGACTACATAGACCACAGAGAAGGAAATTGGCATTAGAGCAAATTAAAAACAAGGACACAAAGAAGCAGATGAAGAAAGTAGGAGGCAGCTGAGTAAAGCCCTGCCAGCAGAGGAAAGAATGGGAGAGAGGAAAGCAGAACTAAGGGGATGAAAGCTGAAAGGTGGGAAATTTGTTGAGTTTTTGAGTCTAAGCTGTACCGGCCCACAGGTTCTGTCTTGTCAATGGAACAGTCTTGAAACATTGCAGGAAATTTTTATTGTTCAGTACAAGCTGTTTCCCCCTAATAAGTGAAAGGACTGGACAAGCTTTGAGAGGAGGGGTCCTATTTACTGTGAGACAAATAGCTCAGCATGGTGACAAAGAACCCTGCAAAAAAAACAAACTAATAAATACTGTGGGAGAGACGCAGAGTTATCAATCATCTTCCCACACCCGGCTTTCTGGCAGGTTCTTGGCTGCTGGAACCCTGAACTTAAAGGAAGGCCTGGTGCCCCACTGCACTGTACCGGACTGTACAGCAGGAATCAGGAACACATAGCGTGGAGCCACTTTAAGTAATCTGATTGAACCAACAAATACTTGAGGAAGATATATTTGTTCTCCTGAGAGGCACTTAGCAAGATGAATAGGTATTACAATTACATTTATTTGTAATGACCGAGTTTATTTGCATGCCAGAAAATAGATTGCTCTGAGCACAGGAGCACTAATGAAGAAGAGAAGAAGATAAAAGCTGCGCATGCGCACAATGTGACTAAACAAGTGATAGTAGGAATAATATGCCCTCTTTAGGGATGCGAGCTGCGATTGCAAAATATGGGGCAGATGCTGCAATTAACCCTCTGCATTTCCTGGCAATGATTACATGTCCAGGAACAAACTAACAGTACATGTAGTCAAACTAAATTTAACTGTGTCTATTAACGTTTGTCAAATATTTATTATTCCTAAATTTTGTCAAAAAAAAAAAAAAAAATAATAAAAAAAAATCATGTACTTTTGCACATTGTGTATCTGTGTGTGGGCCTCAGCATGCATTTGTCCATTTTTTTTTTTTTTTTTTTAAATCAGCAGCTAATTGCTTCTTAGTATATAGTGGGAAATGTCTGTTAAGGGAACAGTTAGCAGAGCATGCAAACAAACTACTGCACAGATAGTGTTTAGGACAGTTCAGCAGCTAAGAGGTGAGATCATTTGATACGGTTAGGCATTTTCCACTCTCCTGTAAGCTTCACTTTTACACCGTAAAAATGTCTGACAATTAACTGAATGAGAAGCAAAACATAAAAACTAATTTAAGGGAAAAAACACTGACATTAAACTCTTATCAGGACACTTGACCTGCTACACACTGCCTGCCAGATTAGAAAACCAACCAGCTTGGGGGATTTCTGAAGTTACGGGCGGGGGTCTGTGTTGGCAGGAAACACAGTTTTATTCATCTTAAGTGCCAGAGAAACACTCAAAAGGGTCAAGGAAGGTCAAAAACACAAAACAACACAACAGAATACAATTCAACTGGCAGTTCCCTTAAGGACAATTCAGTAGGGAATTTCAAATTTGATGCTGGAGTAACTTGTGCAAAATGCAGAATTGATCACTAAGCCCTTGAATTTTGATACTTTGACAAACCTTTAAATCTTGATGTTTTAGGCAAGTCAATAAAGAAAAGAAATGCCTTAAAGCCCAAACTGTGACCCCTCTCCTAAGATGCTGGATCTACAATTTTAGACAGTCTGACTGTGGGAGCTTTGAAACAAAGCAGACTCCTAGAGCTGGACTACAGTCAGTCTTTAGCCCAAGCCTGCCAGACCACCAGCTTCGAGGCTTGAATGAGACATAAGTGGGAGGTTTGGACACGCAGGGAAGGTGGTGAGAAATACTAATTCTGTGTTAAAATCACCGTAAAACTAGCTGATATGAAAAAGTAAGTTTCCACATACAGCCCATGTTTTTGATCTCAAGCAGCAACTAACTAACTTCTATTATTAACTTTTATGTTTATAATTAATCAGCACCTGTAAAATGTCAGACATCAGTGAAGACTGTTGTATAACTACAAGTAAGGTGGCATCTAACGTCTTCAAATTTGTCTGAATTGTCCAGCAACCAAAGATACTAATAATTATATCATATATTCATGAAAATGCAATCAGAAAATCAGCAATCTCCACGTTCTAGAAAATACAGAATAATTTTCCATTAATTTCTAATGATTAATTAAAACAGCTTACTTCAATTCATTTCTAAAAAAATAAACAAAGCACAAGGTTAGCTTTTAAAGATCTTCTTTCATGTGAGAGGTTATCAGCTGAACATGTTGCACATTCATAGGGGGTTTGTGGTATTGTACTCATCTGTCCTCTCACCCTCTGGACAGCAGGAAAATCAGGAGCGAACAGGCAGGCGGACACTTGGGCCCCCTCCAAGAGGAAGTGGGGTGAGCTGAGACTGGACTTGAGGATCTCTATCTATACTGTATAGGTACAAACTAATTTTCTTGATTCTTCCTTTATGATGTCCCACTTTGTACTTGTACTGAACAATCTGGTTGTATCATCAGTAGCACAAGAATATAACCGATTGAATCACTAAAAATAAATAGGGAAGTGCATGTGTGCTTTATCACACAAACACAAAAGATGTTTGACACAAAAGCTTGCCAATATGGCTGGAGAAGTGATTTTGCTATTATTAGAGTATTGTTTAATGATCAACTTTCCCTAGACCCAAAGATGGGACAAAAACAAACACATAACATTTTGAAAACAAGTGCTTAGACATTCCAGGCTTTTTGAGCCAAGAATCAAATCTAGGGGAAAGATGATTACATATAACAGTGTGTGTTAGTGTGCAAGTGTCAACCTCACCCTTCTCTTCAGTCGATCCCTCTCCCTAAGTGTCAATGTATCAGCTTTGGCAATGACTGGGACAATATTGACCTTGCTGTGAATGGCCTTCATAAATTCCACATCCAGAGGCTTTAGACTGAGAAAGACAAAAGGAAGAGAAGATTAAAAAAAAGGGCAGGGAGGGAGAATATGTGAAGGGAGAATAACTTGATAGCATTGGAAACAAAGACAAACTTAAGAGGTTCACATTCGATAACTGTCTCTTCATCATATGAGGAAAAAAAAAATGTGGACGTGTAAAGTAAACCACAGACAGCACCCACTGTTGCATACAAAATGTTTGTGGTGGGTGAGGGTTACTCATAAGTGAGAGATATCCTATCCAAAATGAGGAAGTCCTGCGACCATCGTTTGTCTGCTTGATGATACGGTTGGTTAATTGTAAACATGTCTTGAAAAATTCAAATGGGGAAAGGAATGCGGCTTTATCCCATAGTGGATTTAACAATGGAAGTGTATTTTCCAATGTCTTAATTTCAAGTGTTGTACTCGATCACACATGACTAACTCCAATTGGACATAATCACCTTCAACTGTTAATCTGTGTTTGTGTCTTTACCCATGTCCAAATGGAGATATGAAGTAGAAGCAGCAGTGCACCCTATTGTCCACTATGTGTCTTCTGTTCAGCCCACTCTCATCGTGGAGGTATCGTTCAAACTGATTGTCAATGTACTGGATGATGGTCTTGAAGCTGACACCAGAAGAAAAGACATAGGCCTCGTTAATCAAACAAAACAAATACATATATTCTATTCTACCATTAAAAGAGAATGAGAAGGAGAGGAAATCAAATATTTTGTCTGTACGACTGAATAGCTGGTGTGATCAAGATAGAGTTAACACGAAGGCATTAAATTATCTTCGAGACAGAAAATGTGCTTTTTGAAAGAAAAAGGTTAAAACGCTTATATCTCATTTCAGTGACCTCTGCAACGTCTATGACTTAACTGATACACGTCTGAACATTTACAATGTCATATTGAGTAGGCAACTCAGGCTCATTCTACAGAAAAAAGCAAAAGGCAAGTGAACAATTTTAAAGCCTTTAAAAAGGAGAATACGTGAGTGCAGCAGTTTAAAAATATAGCTGTGCCAGGACAGTCTACAAGAAATAGATCTTGGACAGGGACGCCACACAAGCAAACACGCACATGTATGCGAGAGTAAATCTAGACGTAGGGAATGCAGAGGGAGGAGAGGTAGGAAATAAGGAGTTTAGGGTGAAATTTGAGAAAGGGAGTTGTTGAGGACAGGAGGGAGGGATGAGACAGCCTACTGGACAGGAAACTGTCCCAAGTTTTTAATCACTCCTGACTCCTCCACAGTACACAAACTCACCAGTCCTGGCTGTTGATGGCATCACCGTATCCAGGGGTGTCAACCACAGTAAGGCGAAGCTTCACTCCTCTCTCTTCGATCTCCACAGTTGATGCCTCAATCTGCACTGTCCGCTCAATCTTCTCTGCGGAGTGGATGTACAAGAATATTTGATGGTTGCAGCCAAATCAGTAACCATGTGGATGCACAACACTGAAATGCAACATTTCTGCCTGAGATACACGCAAACAGAAGCCATTTCACTGATACAACAGCAGGCTTTGAAAGATTGATACCCCTCAAAAAATTAAGTCATGGCTTTTGTCATCTAAAAAAGGACTGTGTGCATTCTTATCTGCACAAACTGACCAGGGAGGGTCTGGATAATTGTTGTTGAGCCAGCATAAGCACTTATCTAAGTCAAATCATAAGGGTAGGGTCATATTTTGAGACTAAGGCATTCCCAACATTCCTCTTGTAATACTGCTCTGCAGGAGGTATTGTAGCAGACATTTCTGTATTATTGCACTGTGGATATTTGTGCACATCCATGCATGTGTGTGTGTGTCTGTGTACTGGGATGTGTACCTGCAGCACCAGGGATGTAGCGTTCAGGGTAGAGATCAGTCAGAAACAGGCTGTTTATAAGTGTCGATTTGCCCAAACCAGACTCCCCTGATAACAAATAAGAAAGGAAGATAAATCTGTATTCCCAAGAGAAATCATACATCTGGGGAACATTAGCTCACATGAAAAGACTTTTTCACTCACCTACAACCATTAAAGTAAATTCAAACCCCTTTTTGACTGATTTTCGGTGCACTTGGTTTGGGAGGTTGGCAAAACCTACATAACCTGCAGCATCTGGGAACTGTACAGCATGAAAAGATACAAACATTAACAGTCAAGTTATGATAAAGACCTAATATTTTATGAGGTGTACAGTACATGTAAAGGTGAAAATGAGATTGATGATGATGCATATCATTGAGAAATTCCAACAGCCAATAAAGCCTAGATATGAAACACTTGTATTTATACAGGATATCCTCTCTGGATGCCTGTGCAAGCGTGTGTGCATGAGATTACAAGTACCATGAGTCTTAATCACGATTGCCTTATTAGAAGCTCCTCCTGTACTCTGATGATTTGTCATAAATCACAGTGAAAACTGTCATGCGTTTTCAATTCTTCCTGTAACTTACCTTCCCCTTTTCTCCAGACTGAGACATTGCTACGGTTTACGGGATGTCTGACAAGCCTGTTGGTGGGAGAAATAAAAAGAAAGAGATGCAGCAGTAAATCAAAAGGGAAAAAAATCATCTTAAAACTTTTAATGAGAATTTCGGTGCTACCAATAGCAAACCACTTCTTACATGCATCAAGAAGAAATTATGCTGCAAGAATTCATAATTAATTCATAATTGTCTCTCATACTAATTTGTGAAAACATTTCTCCAAATCATTAAAAAAAATCTGCAAATGGCATTGATTGTTTTCTGCCGTCTAACTTATGCTTTATCTATCCACAAAGATCACTTACTTTTTCAAGATGCAAGGAAAAAAAAAACAATACAGACCCAATAATCTTAATAAGAATTTTCTTCATGTGGCTAGTTTTTTTTAAGTGTCAAAACCCAGACTGCAGCTCAGAGTATTTATGTTGTTAACTCAAATAACTGCACCACTAAGTCATGTTGAAATGTTCATTCAAAATCACGATTACCAGGTTTTCTAACACTATCACACGGAAAGGACAAAGATTAAGAGCTCTGGGCAACAACGTTGTTCCCAGACTCCCATTAAACTGTTACAGTCTAGTGTACCTCGTGCTCCTGCCCCAATCTATGACCCAAAGCAGACGACAGAGCAACAAGCCCTCTTGATAAATTAGCTACATAATGAGTGAGCAGGAAGAACGGGCTCCATTTTATCACCAAAACACAGGCCCTTGACAGGTGGAGTGTGATAAGCATTAGAAAGAGGCAGGCTGCGTTGTCCTGCCAAATGGAGATGCCCTCTGGTTACATAATGGCAGCAAGGGAGGTGGGGGGTGGCATGGCAACCTGAACTGACCTCTCTCCATTGGCATATGGTAAAGACAAATTTGTGGAGACTTGGGGGAACCCTTCCATTCATTAGATGGTATTCAGGGGGCCCTCTGTATCTACAAGAAAGTGGGCAGAGATCTCGCATACTGACAGGGTGGTTTCAGCAGGCGAACAAGGCAAACAATAGCTGTTTATCCCTCTTGTTCCTGAAGCTTTTCCTACACAGGACAGCTCAGCTGAGAGAGGAGGGAGAACACGTGCCTTACCCCCTAACCACCATCAGCACTGGCAATGTACAGGACAGCAGGGTGAGACACCTGCCCATCACAGTGTCAGGTTATGGGGTAAGGAGCCAAGGAGGTCAAAAGGATAACCCACTAAAAACATTGGAGAGGAACTGAGGCCTTATTTAAAAAAAAAAAAAAAAAAAAAGAACAAACACAATATTAAAAATGAGCACCCAACAAGATGCTTTAACTCAAGATGACATCTGTGAGTATAATTGTAAGCCATTGTAATAATTTAGCCAAAAAGTTGTTTGTGTAAAAAAAAAAAAAAACGCAAATTCATTGGTTCTTGCGACTTAAATATAACTACTTCCTTTATTGAAAGTATACTATTTTTTGGAATCTGGAAAGTTCGTTGAATGTTAGTCTCAAAGTGTCAGCAGCTTGGTTCTAGGAAAGTGTGAATTTCCATGAAATTCTAAAATCTTTTAAACCAAAGGATTACTTAAATCGGAATCAAAATGGCAACAGAAAGCACTGAGTTTACAGCCGCTGTTTGGAAGGTAAAATGGTCATCATGTTCAACATGTTACGGGAAAATCTTATAGAGGAATATTCCGGGGACTACTGCAGACGTGAAAATGGTTAAACTCTTTGCTGAATATGTAGGAATCTATCTAGCACATGGAGAGATCTATAAGTAAACATTTCACAGATCACCATTGTCATTGAGACGAACCTGCTGGGCGTAGTGGACGTGCCCAGTATCATATCACAGAAATAGTGGCTGAGTGATGGATCAAACAATCCTGCATTCCTCCCACTCCTCAAACCACAACATAACTGTGGTTTAAGCATTAGTTTCAGCCCTAAAACATAACAAAGACAATAATAAATGTGTTTTCATTGTTAATGAATATCTAAGCAGCCCACACAGGCATATCCATTAGTATCACACACATACACACACCACTATTATGCTATCATTCCTCAACAGGCTCTGTGGGAACCAGCATTAGTCCAGCTGTAGATTTATTAAACCATTCCAATATCGCAGTTGTAATATCACAAAGACAACACTACAGGACATACAGGCGGGAGGTACACTTCCACAATACTCTCTTAATAATGGCCATTTAATCGGCCAGGCTGCTGAGCTGCTTACACACACATACACACAGCTACCAACGGGTCAGACATGGGGGGGATTTAACAGTTTGGGCCAAAAGGGAAAAATGCCACCATAGTTAAGCCAAGCTTTTTGGCACATAATGAGTTTACAATTGATTTATTGGCTGCAATAAAGCCATGAACGTGCAGCGCCACTAGCAGAACTATTTACCTTCCTGACTGGTGGCTTCAGGGTCCAAACACCAGCTCTCCACGGATTAAAGACTTTCTGCTTTTACTGGAAACACTGATGCAATAATTTCACACCATGGAGATTAAGTTAACTCAGTGGCGTCGAAACAATTATGTTAATTTACTGGCGACTGATAATAGCAATGGGGACCCCATACATCCTGAGCATAATAAGGTGACGTTTGGCACATATAAATGCATACACACAGACGTACACAAACAACTAACCCAAATGAACATGGGGGCTTGACTTTTAAGTCGCCCTTGGGGACTGAGGGTGGTAGGAGCGGGCAACAGTGATACAGATATGATACCTGTTTTTAAGCTGGGGCTTTAAAAAGAATTAATTCCAACTGCCCACAGGGAAGGGGCAGGCACAATAGGCGGAATGAAAAAGCCTTTCAACCATGAGGAAACCAGCAGGGTTGTTCATAACACACAGTGTTTAAAGCACAGGATGGCCCATTTATGATGATGAGACAGGGGAGGAAATGACTATAAACATATCTCAGGCAAACAAAAATGTTATTCTAACACTGTACTGCTCACGCAGCTGTTACAGGACAATTAACTTAAGGTGGAACACATTGATGATTGGTGAAACTAAAACTGGGGTTACAGTAAGAAGTCCAACAATGACACATTATTCAAGTAAATTTTACAACTGAACTAGAGAAGAAATGACAAGTTTTTAAATGATAAGACAACCAGCAACAAATGAATCACACAACATTTTGATGGCTAATTATACAAGAATACCAAGTTGCAGTGACATATCTGAATTTGGCAGGTTTTTGGTTTGCTGTACTAGCCACAAACAATCAATCATGTATGAAGTGACTTCACTTCTAAATGTTTTAGTTGACGTAGTAATAATAAAATTACATACAGCACAGAAATATGTATCCAAACCTAAAACATATAATTTTTTAATTTAAAGTGTTTAGGTTATCAGATTGCAGTGTATCACAATAAAACAAAGGAAGTATTTCTAATATGTCTTTCTTCCTTCACTCCTTCAAACAAAGTAGTGAATTAAGATATCCTGCTGCGTAACATCATTTAAACCTCTTGCATTTAACAGCCAAGGTCCATTTTGGTTTGTCCAAATTAATCAAGCTTTGTTTTTCCATTCACGCCACAGTGAAGCACGGGAGGAAACGCCACCTTGCAGCCCATTAGTGCAAGACCAACGTCTTCCTTACTGCCTGTGTGGCATTCAGTGTTTGTGATGCAAGGTTACAGGAAGGGGAAAGGTGAGAAAGCGGTGATGGTGCTGAATTTTTCCCACTACAAAATCAAATTGATCTGTGTCCAACTGAGTAAAAAGCGTGGTAGATTCTGAATCTGCCAGTTTAAGATTACATCTCTGCAGTCTACTGTGATGCCCATACTGTTCACCACTCAACAAGAAGGGAAGAGGAATGTACATGTTTTCACTGAGCCAAAAACACCAGCGAAGATGGATGATAGTTCTTCAATAGTGGCCCTCAGCCACATCTTAGATACATAATGAGAATACGTTATTGTTTCCCATTGTTATTGTGAAGTTGTCTAAACAGAAAAATTATTTTGCCAGAATGTTCTGTACAATCTGAGGTCAACGAGGGTTCAGATGTTAGAAAGCGATTTCAGAGGTCAGGAATGTTACACAAGAAATATATGATGTTTTCTGACGCTGGTTTTATATGATAGTAGCATAAAAATATTTCGGCCCACTGAAGTGTGGGGAGTTTGAACAGACTAAGAACTGAGACAATTGGGAAATTATGAGTTAAAAAAAAAATCAGGATTGTTGTTTATTTCTTTTAAAAATTGTAATGTTCTCCTGAGAGCTTAGTAAACCGGGAGATGGATCCTTGGATAATGGTTTGAGATAGCTGAAAATTCATTCACGGGCAGGCCTCTGGGTCTGTTGGGTGTCCACCACACCCAGTCTGTCTGTCTGTCTGTCAGTCCACCAAACATCAACTGGGACAATGACAAAGACACTTTCCACACACAGCGCTAACCTTGGTACCGTCGCGTCTCCAAAACGCATTTCCTTTGTAAGAGTAAAATAAATCAGACGGACATGTTTGAGAGTGGATTTGACTGCGACGCAGCGCTGAAAGTTTACATGTCAAACTTTAGCATGCAACAGTTGTTACCGCGGCTGGTGTCCTGCTGCCAGCTCGGCTTCAACCGCCGCCCCGACTCAACGCAACAGTGTGTGAACAAAGCACGACAACAAAACACCGGTCAGTCTTACCTCAGCGGAATTAGGATTTATAGTTAATCAACTGGAGATTTTTTTTAATATATATATATATATATATATATATATTGTTTTTTGGTCTCTCGCCACCGTCCCAGCCCAGGAAGGGAAACCCGGAAACCGTTCCCGTGAGTCCGCCCTCGTCCCTGAAGCTTCTCTTGTCCAACGGCTTTCCAGCAGAGCGACTGACGCCATTTTGGCTCAACGGCCCAAAGCGCTGACCCTTATAAGGACGTTGGTGTCCGGAGCCAACATGGCTGCCCAAGGGTTGCAGTTTCTTCAATGGTTCCCGTTTGAGCCGCTGACAATTTCAACTTCGTGAAAAATGTCTAATGCCAGCTGTGTAACCCATAAACTAAAACTGAGCTAATGCATAATAATTCAAACCACTTTAAACTTCTACTCCAGTACATTTGCAGAGAGAAATATCGAAATCTACCACATTACTTTGATAGTTTTTATCCACAAATGGAGATATTTGCATACGAACCCAAACACAACTCATATAAAACGTCAAACAAACACTGCTTCTGGTTGATTCCTATTAATTAGCCAAATTTTTTATCTGTATTGTAGTCACATAACTTTTAATCCTTTTTAAGTTCGGGTTGTTGGTTTGACAAAAGTATTTGTGTGTGAATAGCAGGTGTAAAACAGGCTCTGGTGAAGACATTACTTGCTTTCAGCATTTTTAAAAATTCAATTAATTGAGCAATCAAGAAAAACAAATAAATATAAAGACATTTTCTGATGAGAAGAATAAATAAATAGATTGGAAATTATTTTACTATGGCTGGTTTACAACCACCCAGTCTACCTCATACTATAGTGCCATAATCATAAATAACTAAAAAGGGACACAACTGAACCATCATTATCTTAGAATTAAGAATACTTTTTTTTTTTATTCATATAATGTTATGTTCCAATCAAAAGGATCCTCACATAGGGATACTTTTTGCGCTTTCTGTAGACACTAAGGAAATTGAAAGGCAGAGAATTGGGATTTCTCGAAGTGCAAGCGTTTAAAATTAATATTGTAATGTATTTTATTTTGCTTAATCTTTACTGGTTTTTTTGTGTCAGCTAGTTTTGAGCGTCACACATTTCACAACCTGTGTGAAATGTGCATTTGAGGCCATGTATGGACGAGCACAGACAGGTGGCATTTAAATCCATGTCTGCAAAAATCAATAACAACCGCTGTGATTCACCATAACACTACACCTCAGCTGCTGCATACCCTTACCCTTACCCCCCCGACACACACACACACACACACACACACACACACATTTCTTCCAGTTTCATTGTAAATAACCTTTCAAACTCACAATGAGTCCTGGACCGCACTATTCAGTCGCACAACCTCCCTGTATTTTCATTGGTCCATTGAGGATGCGGCCACAGCCGATTGGAGGAAAGTTTCTCCTCCGGTCCACACTCCCCCACCCCGAAGATATTCGTGTTTCGGTGCCACTGTGATTCCAGTTGTTTTCACATCCCCTCCCTAACAAAGAGGCTCGGAGCTGCCGTCTGTTACATCTCCAAGCAGAGTGATGCGCAGTTGAAGACAGACGCTCCTGCACTTCGAGGCGCGACCGAAGAAATAAAAGGCAGAAATACAGCTATCTTCAGAGAGGAGAAATCAAGAGACGGCTTGCAAAGTTTCTGAAAGAACTTAGAGAGCGAAAATGGTGTCTGCCGGACTGGAGATCCTGGGACTGTCGTTGTGCGTATTTGGCTCGCTGCTGGTGATGGTTGCGTGCGGGTTGCCCATGTGGAAGGTGACGGCTTTCATCGAGGCCAACATCGTGGTGGCTCAGACGCTCTGGGACGGTTTGTGGATGACCTGTGTTGTGCAGAGCACGGGCCAGATGCAGTGCAAGGTGCACGATTCCGTCCTCGCCCTCAGCAACGACCTGCAGGCGGCCAGGGCGCTCACCATCATCTCCTCGATGATGGGCGTGCTGGGGCTCATGGTGGTGATCGCCGGGGCGCAGTGCACCAACTGTATCCGCACCGAGTACATCAAAGCCCGGGTGGTGAACGCCGGAGGGGTGATCTACATCATCAGTGGCCTGTTTGTGCTGGTTCCTCTCTGCTGGATGGCCAACAACATCATATCGGACTTTTACAACCCGCAAGTGCCCGCATCCAAGAAGAGGGAGATCGGCGCCGCGCTGTACATCGGCTGGGCAGCCACGGCGCTGCTTCTGATCGGAGGAGCGCTGCTGTGCTGCTCCTGTCCCTCCGGTGGGAACACGGGATACTCAGTAAAATACGCACCAACCAAGAGAGCCGCGCAGAACGGGGACTATGACAAGAGGAATTATGTGTAGCCGAAGCAGGCCGTGCGTAAAAGTGGCCTGCAGCTCTTTTTTTTTTTTTAAACGGACGTTATCTTTGCACCTGTATTTCTATTTTTATTTTTTTGTATTAGAAATCTGAACTTCGAAAAATCAATGGAAGCACATCTGCTGTTTTATCATCAATCTTCAATATGCTCGGACCGCAAATTCACACATCCTTTTTGTATCTACAGGAGATGAAAACAAAGAAAGACCATCAACCAGAAGAGGTAGACAAAAAGGAGTATCTTTGTTAGGTACCTGCTTTTGTAAGTCTTCGAAATTATTAGTATTTTGAACTGTTTACTATTGTAATTAAGACATTTTTCTGTTCTAAGGGAACTCTTGCCATCGAGTAATTCGGCTCCACTGTTTTGTTTTGTTTTTTCCTGATGTGCATTGTCAGCACAAACATGTAGACTACAGTAACCGAACGGTTGCGCTCGCTGCCTTTTGTGGATCGACACCGACATGTTGAGAAATCCAACAATGTCTGAAAGCAGCGAAGAACGACCAAGAGAAGTAACCTGCAGAGCCTGAAAAAAAAAAAACAAAAACTGAAGTTGCTGGCGTTGACTGGGAGGTTTGCAGTCTATTTTTGGAGCGCTTGCAGATTCCAGAGAGACTGGGATCCTCAGCTCACAGCATGAAGTGTTACAGTGCTTTTCTCGGCTGCACTGAGCACCTGCAACGTTTGGCATCATCGTCTCTGCAGGAAGTTTTTTTCTTTAAAAAAAAAAATCTAAAATAAAAAAACAAGGAATAAACAGTTTTCTGTTGGTTTGTTGACATTTGATGTAATGATTCATTATCCATGTATACGAAAGATGCAATATTGTTTCATTTTTATTAAGATTAAACTGAATATATTGTCTAAAAACTTTAAAGTTAAAGTGTCTTCTTCTACTAAAACCAGGGATAACGGAGTTGGGATGATCTGCCACGGATGTGCGTAATGCATGCCGTTCCCACCGTGAATCCACAAACCCCCACGGCGGGAGAAAGTATTTTGGTTAGCCATAGAAATCCAGATGACAATGCCCATTCAGCTCTGCTGTTCAGCTCACAATACTCCACAACCCCCCCACCACCGACCCCCTTCAGACCCCCCCGACCCTCCTCATGTGCAGTCAATGAAAGGCGTTTAAATTAGAGCTTCGGAGAAGTTGCTGGGATCTCCTTCCCGCAAGTCATTCAACAGTCCCCCCCCCCCCCCCCCCCCCCCCCAACCAACATGCCCCTCAGATAGATGGACTCCATGATGGAGGATTAAACACCATCGCTCTCAGGTCAATATCTTGTCCTCAGCTGCATCAACTTGGACTCAAACGCTGGAGATGGTAGTGTGAAATATTACAACACAGATATCAAAGATTGAGGACTTGTGAGAACAATAGAAAAACACAAGACATTTCAGTCCATGAGTAACGGCTCTCTTGTTTTAAACTGGATTACAAAAGCTTATCCATACTTGTTTTGCTGGTGCCTTAAGAATCTTAGCAGGTCATATGCCTCTTAAAAGTTGAAAATATGGCCTTGCAGAGATTCTGTAATCAGTGGAATCTAAAGGAGAACTGTAGTAGTTGATTGTTGTAATATTCCCCACATATAAAAGACAATCCTCGCTCTTTTGCCCTTATCTTACATTCAAAGCTACATATGGGGATGGTATTTTATATGTACATGCGTATTTTTGATGTGAAATTTGATCTCATGGACCCTCTTCAGTTTCACATACATTGTCTTCAGTTTATAATCTGAATTCCAGTCCCATTTGCATGTAAAATCCACAAATGCATACTTCCAGAGCCAAGAAAAATGTATCAACTGTTTGAAGTTTTTACGAATGTGGAAATTCCTGATTAAAGTCAGCTTTAAACCTAAAATTTGATGACCAAAGCAGCAGAAGTATGTGTTGATTCAGGCAGTTAGTTGGAATTCAAATTCTGTGTCATTTGTTAACATTGTTTGTCGGCCTTCCATGTTGCCACGTTGTTGAGGAATAATGCTTTCTTTTTTTTAAGACAAGGCTGATTAAATAATATAGTTTTGTTGTCTAAAAATTTGCGATATGAGCAAAATCAACAATCAGTCTCTAAATTTTTTAGGACAATCATTCTATTCTTCAGACATGGGCCATAATTTTATTCGATGTTAAAACTTATCTGTCTAGTAATTCCTTAAACAGAGGGGCATTGTAATTTTTTGGAAAAATCATATTTTGGGGACTATATTGTGCCACATATTATTACAGACTGTTTTTCTGAGTTTTTAAGGTGGCAGGATAGAATTTGTAGAAATATTCAGTCTGTTGCATTTTTAATACATCTACAACTCATCGTCAGCATTTGTAGCAGAGAACAATAAGCCATACCAAGTTTTATTTAGCTTGTCTGTTGGGTCAGTTGGGTTTAGCAATTTTACAGGATTTGCTGGCACAATAAAAATGAAGAATATCACCCCCGACGTAATTTTCAGTAAACTTGTTTACAGTTGGCGTTCCCACTTTGGGATCTTGGTGGGTTTTTCAACACAAAGACACTCCCTGAAGGTCCAGTCTGGTCTGACTCAGTGAGATGTTTTTGTCGGACCGTTAGTTCCACTCCTCTAGTCACCACACAGAGGGTGACGAAGTGCAAGGGGTGTGTGTGTGTGTGTGTGTGTGTGTGTGCGCGTACGTTTGGGGGGGTTAAGTGAGTCTATGTGTGTGTGAGTGTAGAAAGAGTAGGGTGGGGTGGGGGATGCACCTTTAAAAAAGCCCTCATTCCAATGAGGAGAGAGGCAAATAGGGCCAGCGACGTCACTCAATGGGTTCTCGCCATGGTAACCAGCCAGAACCTGCAGTTGCCTGGCAATGGGAGCCTATAATGTGGTGGTATGGATGAGCCTAATAAAAGGCCTGGCCAGCAGACATTCCTGCAAGCACGGACACACACGTACACACAGCCCATGCACAGCAGTCTGGAAGATGAAGGAGGGATTTACTCAAATCCTGTAATGGTCAGTGCATAAAAACGCTGCGACAGCACAAACGTGTTTGTTTCATTGTGTTTCAATTCAAGAGCAAATGTGTGTTGCAGTAAATGTTGAATATGGGTAACAAAAACAAAAACTCTGGCCAACGGGAGGATGAAACATGAGTATAAACAAATGAGTTCCTGATATCACAAAAATGTCTCATAGAAACAGATGACATAACTCAACAGACACCCACTCCGACCTCTAAACTTGACCTTCCAGAGCCCGGTGGGGTGAAGCCCACACGGGGAAGGTCACGTCAAATCTCGGTCAGACTGTATACTTAGTCCACATTTGTGCAGCCACCAGCGAAAACCGAACATTTTTTGGGAAGGCTGGACTGTGACAAGGGGAGCTCGTTTCTCATGACTTGAACTTTGAACCTTGAAACTGGCCTCGGGTCAGGGGAGTGGAAAGTCACTTCCCCCGACTGACCAGGCATGATCTCATCGCGACAGAGTCCCCCGCATTTGATGGAGGTCACAACCCTCAACCTCTGAGTTCGTTACACCTGCAACTAACTAGTTAAACAATCAGTCAATAGAAAGTTTGTCAATTTAAAATGTCGGTTTCTGCGGTAATAACCAACAGATTATTAGAGGTAGAAAGATAGTACATACATCTATTTACCAAAGGAAATTTTCAAAGATCAAATAATATGTAAAACAGACCTGTAATTGAACTATGATATTTTGAGGATTAAATGATGGGCTAATGATAATGTCTGTAATGTCTTCTGTTGGATTTAAATATTTGTCTTCATATTCACAAAACTAAATAGATTTAATTGGTATTTTTATGAATTGACTCAGATGGACAACAGAGTCAGCAGGTGCATACAGTCCACAGACATCCCAGCTGGACAGAGCTTACTCACAGATAGTAAAGCCAAGAGTCAGCAGGTGGTTAAAAGTGGTTGACAAATGTGGCTTTGTATACAGAGCATACAAAGACCCCATGGGCCATTTGTCAGAAACACAATGCATGAGCGAGATTAGTTAGAGATGGAGGTCAGAAGGAAAGAAAAACACTTGTTTCTCCTGTATTGCAAAGTTTACAGCTTAGTAACTCACAAGTTTTTGTCACAGCCCAGCAGCACGACCAGGCTTCTTGTGCAAGGGACAGCGGAACAGGAAACAGGAAGGAACATAGAGGGCGTGGAGGAGGATGAGGGTTTAGTGTGTCTGTATGCATGTGTGGGTGAAGGCGCAAACTCATTGATACAACAGAGTTCATATATCTGTGGACAACATCAATGTAACTCCTGACTGATCTTTTTTTTAGTCACAATTCTGACTGTGATCAGATGATAGCATGAATTAATTGGTAATGGTTCATTTATGGGTCTGTAAAAAAGCTGTTCCTGGCAAATTTTGGAAATACATTCAGAAATGATGATCGTGGAATCAATGGGATGCACATTTAAGATACATGGCAGCTGAACACTTTCTCATTCAAATGAATAAGAAAATGCGTCCAAACGTTTGACTGGTAGCGTGTATGGAGAAATAACAACTGCACCATATTTTGTTTCATCCTCACCTTTCAGCTACAGCAGGAACCAGTCCCAAACAAGAGACAGAGACAGACACAGTTTTAGAACTCCCCCAGCAATAAAACCTCCAAGTGATCTCTAAATGCAATATCAGTTGGAGGTTAAAATCTGATGCAAAAACAGGGAGTTTTAACCTTAACTCAACATAAATATTTATAAAATTTCACTCAAATTTAATCCCATTTTACCAACATCGTCTTTAAGAATTGATGTGTAATTTGCGACAAGACAGAAATTGTTTCACAGCCAAAGTGAAGTGTTAACAGAGTGATAAACAGAGGGACAGCTTTATCTGAAAATTTAAGACAGGAGAAATTAAAAAAAAGGGAATCTAAACTTCGCTCATGTCTGACTAGGTTCATGCATCATTAGGAGGCAATTTTAAATAACAGGCTACATTAAGACATATGCTGCAGACACACACACTTATAGGTAAGGTAGATCAGATAAAGCAGTGAATGACCGGCCTCTTCAGAGATGAAAGGAAGGCCTGGCAGCATGAGGAATGTCTGAGTGGGATCAGGAGACATTTCTGATTTGGCATGGTTAGCAAAATGTATGTGATGTCAGTTTCTGTCTTCAACCGAGACGAAGGGGAGAGAATCCCACAGTAGCATTTATTTAGTCATCATGTTTGCAGTCAGTGGACTGCGGTACAGGTGCTGATGCTTTCACCGTTCACCTCTGGTGGTAATTTGGACTTGTATATTCATATCGCATATAAACATCAGTGGCAAAGTAAACAAACAGCCTGTCTGCAACACACACCCATGACTTTTTATGTGCGCAAAGTCTATTATTTTTATTCTAGTTGCATCTTGAAGGAAATGTCGTCGTTGAATAAGTCAACCCTAAATCCAAAAGATGTGTGTGAGCAGATTGATGTAGAATAATGAAAACTACGTTAAAGGGTTTCTTCTTTCTCTCTGTGGTTGTGCAGGGACCTGCAGTTTATGTAAAAGAATCAAAGTTGCAGTGCGTGTCGTCCATCAAAGACAGTCCTGCATGACTGAGCCACCTACCACAGAGGAGGAAAGACACGACCCCAGCAGCATTGTGCTTGAGCCGGGCCTTCTTCATTGCATGTACACCCAAACATAATGTGGAAAACAAAACAAAAAAAAAAGCTGGTAACTGTATTTACACATAGACATACTTCATCTTGGACGTTTTAAGTGCCTGTTCATCTCAGATACACACCAGATGGTTTATGGGGCTGGATTACCTCGTGTTAACTTGATAAACTGATTTATTAATTGGAAGGAGAAAGGCCCTCAGCTTATCAGTGAGACTTCAGGTATGAATGTAAATAAAAAATAATGGCTATTGAGCAAATGGGCTGCAGTCAGAGAATCAGTGTGATTGATTCTTCCGGATCCCTTAAAGTAGGATGTACACCCACTATATGGGTGTTTCCCTTAAAGGAATAGTCGGGCCTTTTGCACTCCTTTCTTGAAACCATTTCAACGAGAGGGTTGATACCACTCATATTTCTGCATGGTAGCTAAATATAGTCAGTACTATTAGTTAGCCTAGCTCAAAGACAGCTGCCGTTGGTCTCTCACACAGACTTAGGCAGAAGCTCTTCCTTCAAATGTAGAACGACCGTCTGGTCACTGATCAATCAAATCAAACGTACCATTGGACTGTATTGAATTGTAAAGGATGATTGCTGATCTTATCCAATATAATAGCAAACACTGCATAGTAAATCAAAAGAATAAGCCTTCACCCCCCAAAAATATATATCAGTAAAAAACTAAAAACAATCAGTCTCAAATTTATGCAAATTTTTTCCAGGCAGTTCTAATCTCTTTTGCTTGGAAGCACTTTAAAACAAAGGAAGAAAGAGACGGATTCAGGGAATAACACCCCAACTGTGAGGGGGCTAAAGGTCACAGAGGCTTGGGATCATTAAGGGCATCTGTTGGCTGACAGGCTGACATGAAGCAAAACAGAAAATTTAGAAGAGGGTGTCTTTTTCTGTTTTCTGGTGGGGGGCGGGTTATTGTGGCTTTTTCTTTTTAGAGAATTTCAAGATTGTATGGAAGGTTTGTGGAGTTAACTGTGTACAGGACTTGTATTGTGTGTGTTTATGTCCTTTCCAGTGCGTGTGATCACCCTTTCCCAGCATGACGGAGACAGCCAGTCAGCTGTGGCTCTTTGTCTCTGGCTGTCCATTATAACTAATCCTGCCTGGACACCGGGGAAAGAGACAGAAGAAAGACCTGGATGAAAACAACTGGATGAAAAAAATACAAAAATGAGAGATGTGGAGCGATACGTCTCCATCAGAACAGTGACAAAGTACAGTGCCCAATCCTAAATGTATAAAATTCACACTGAGGGGGAAAAAAACTTCAGACTCTTTTGTTCATTGTTACTTTGGCCGTCATCAAACAGCAATATAGTTATAGTCAGTTATAGTATAATGTAATGTGAAAATTTTTACATGTTTCACTCATCAACCTGCACCATCATGGAGGTCTGTGATCAGT
Source organism: Echeneis naucrates (assembly GCF_900963305.1). Classification (NCBI taxonomy): domain Eukaryota; kingdom Metazoa; phylum Chordata; class Actinopteri; order Carangiformes; family Echeneidae; genus Echeneis; species Echeneis naucrates. The sequence goes on from NC_042519.1 coordinate 18,333,024, forward strand.
CCTGAATCTATCCTACAACCCAAGAACAACCAGAGTCATAAAGCAGCAGCCAGGTCCTGCAGCATATGCTCTGGTCACCGATGAGCACTGAACCTCATGGAGTCAGTCTGAAGGTTTTCAGGTCTATTAAAGAATCTAAAAAGTATTGGAAAGGAATGTTTTAATATCTTTAATAAAATACTGCATCGTCACATCCCGTCACAACTCCAACATCTCTAACTCCTCTAAGCTGCTCGTCGCAGTTGAGGCAACATTACTGTTTGAGTGTGAGGCGTTAGAAAATGCAGCTCTGCAGTGTATGTTTCCCTCAGAGGGCATGTGCATGTGTGTGTTGGATCTGTTGCATGGCGCATTCCTCAGAGGCAGAACACTGGAAAGGGCAGTCGCTGCACTTCACCAGAGGTGCAAGAGGGGGGAGGACGGTGAGCAGAGTGACTGATGGCTGAGGGGAGATGGTCAAGCAGGTGACAGACTCTGCTCATTGACAGGTGAGTGTCAGGCGACTGGAAACTGCAGCTTATCCTGAACAAGCAACAGTTTGTTGTCCTTTTTGAGAAACAGAGCGGAAAATGTGACCAAAACACAGTGCAAGTTTATTTGTGACTTCAGAAGCAGCCGCTAAGAAAACAACCTCATCACAACATCCATTTTTTGATGCTCGCTTCGTACCATATCCCTCAGTTGTCATCAGCATCTGCTTGAGGTTCGAATTTCTTATTGAGGCATCTTTCAAAGTTCTGCCATCACAAATGAAACATTTCATTAAAATGAAAGTGCCATCTCACTGGTGTTGATGACCTTGAAATTGATATTCCTGTGTTACTGACAGTATTTACCAGGTTAAAAGTAAAACTGTGGGCTTTAAAGATAAAAAGCTTCTTATTGTGAGAGTGCTTTCACAGCCGCTGTGTTTTGCAGACCTGTTATAAACCCTGTGTAATGAGGCAACCTGCAACTACCCGCACAGTCAGGAAATGGACACCTGAGGCGAGTGAGGCTCTCAGAGACTGTTTTGAATGCACAGTTTGGAATGTGCTGCTGGAAACTGATGGGAACAGCATGGACATCAACAGTCAGGGTGGTTGTTTCACTGAGTGGATCGACTTCTGTGGAGATAGTGTCATACCGAAACAGACAGTATGCTTTCTTTCAAATAATGAAGCCTGGATCATGGGCCACATCAAAGCAATCCACAACTGGAAAAAATACGCTCTTAGAGATGGTGACAAAGAACGATTCGAACAGGTGCAACATGATCTGAAGAGACTGATGAAGGCAAAGGTGGGAAAAAAAAAAAGACTTCACAACACAGCAAAATCCACAAAGTGTGGAAAGGACAACAAAAAGAACAGCCATTAACAGGGGATGTGGACGGAGCCAAAAAAAGTTAACCAGTTCTTTAACAGATTTGACACTACAGCCACACCAACCCATGTCTCTACTTCATCTGTGTGCATCCAGACTGTGTGTGTCCAACGCTGCTTAAGGACTCTGCTGCCCAACTAGGTGAACTCTCCAGAAGATGTTCAACCTGAGTTGGGGGTGGTTTCCAGCTCTGTGGAAAACATATTGCTGGTGCCAAAAATATAATCTCCAGCTGAACCAAACAACCAGACTGGTGGCCCTCCCTTTGCTAATCATGAAAACTTTGGAGTGGCTGCTTCTACGCCTACTGAAACACACTATACTCCCAGCAGTTTGTATACAAAAAACACATGATGCTGTCCCGTGCAGTTGTGTGTCCATAGACAAGGACAGAGAGGATCAGAACCTTGGACATCCGCAGGAAGATGCAGCAGATAGTATACAGTAATATGGTGCAGTCTGCTGGGGAGGCGGCTGAAAACAAAAGCATACAAGGGGGCTGGGAAAAAAAAAAACAAAACCGTTTTTTCAGTTCTGGAACAACTGGACAGCTCCATCTGCTGATGAAAACCAGTGATATAAATCAGATGATCCAGAACAGCGTAAATAGAAAGGAGCAGAGAGGCTGCTGAAGACAGCTAATCAGCAACAGATTGTCCACCCTGTTAACGACATAAATGTTTCTTTCTGCTAGACAACTCTGCTACAGATCATGTGGGACAGGTTTGTTCAGGATCAGAAAAAAAAAAAAAAACAAGCAAAGTGATGCAGCTTGTACTGCGGAACAAGCTTTTTGCTAAAACTGTCCGCTTATTTAGATCAGTATTGTTCACTGTAGCTTACCTATAAATTAAGTTTCGGGGGCACAGGGGGATGATCATTATCTGTGATATAAGTGTGTGTCTGTCATGACCCCCCCAAAAAAGACATGAGGTAACAAGCAGGTAAGTAAAAGGAAAAGTGTTGAAATGTTGTTTGTTTGTTGTCTGCACACATCAGGAGGCTCTACTTTTTGTATTTATTAAAACGTTTATACAGAAAAAAAAAAAACAAAACAAAACCCCAACATAGTCGAGGGTTTATTACTCCAACTCTTTTGTTGCCATAGTTTGTAACCACTTTATGAAAGCAATAGTTGAACCTTTATATTTTCAGTTCTATTGTTTCTATCTACCTTTGTGTTATTGTTTTATCAGAAATGCTTTCCATTCTTTGCATGTTTCTGTAAATCATCACTTGTCTGGGGCTGTAAAGTGGATGTAAGCTGGCCCAGGGGAAGCAGCACACATATTGTACACATTCACACACAATTAAGTGATACTGACGTACACATCCTCTCTGTTGACAATAAAAACATTTTCATTAATGTTTCCTACTGCTGCACGATGCAGGTCGGGGCATGTTTTAGTCCCACTGATTCCACTCAGTCCAGACTTTGCTGTGAAACCACCCAAACACCCTTCACAGTGAAGGTCATGATCTCATCCTGATCTGAAACTGATAAGGATCTCAATTACCCCTCAGAGACCTGTTCAGGCTCCACTTTTCCAGTCTCTCTCTGGCAGCAAATTAGCACCAGGAGGCCTGGCCTACATTCTCTAATGTGGGCCGGGGTCGCTCCCCTCACCTTTGTCCCACATGAACATGCTGAGCTCATGATGGAGTCTAATAAATCAAATGTCTACTTACTACACGTCTCACTATCTTAATACAGAAGTTTTATTTTGTTTTCCACATGTTGTGCGTCACCAAAACAAGAGTGGATCAAAATGGAAACGGTTTAATCAGCGTGGATCACTCTCTCTGCCCCCTTTTGGTCACCTGCCAGGAGTAAACACTCTGCCAGGCCTTTGTTTTATGACAAAAGAGAAAGTCTCAACTTCCTTTCTACCAATGTGCTATAGTCTCTCAGCTTGGGTCATGGTGGATGTGAATCATGAAGAGATTATTGAAATCTACTTTTTAATACTGGAATATTTGAGAATGAAAATCAAATGAAGCAAACAGAGGTTTGGGATTTTTTCTGGTTGACTCTATTAGGTCACCTGTCATGGAGATACAAGCAGGTGTTTTGTTTTCAAGGTCCAGAGATTTCTCTCATTACTAAGTTACCTAACTTGGATAACAAACAAAAACTTGAGTGTTTCCTTTTCCTATTTCCCTTAACCCAAGATACACTCAGTCATATTTTCCTATTGATTAAATCTTAGTAGATAAAAACATTTCTCGTGTCCCATCTGTCCCACTGTGAAATGATTACTTGAATAATTTTTCTTGAGGGTCTGGCACCAAAAAAGCACTGCACCTAATGGCTAAAAAGGCTTGAATGTGAAGATGGATCATATACCATTATTTGATAAATTATTTGATAATTAATTGATAAATATACATTAAGCCTTTTAATTTGATTTATTAAACATGTTTAAAATGTTATATGGTGTGGACTACGCACAAACAGACAGGAATAAAACAAGAATTCAGAATTTAAAAGCAAAGATAAGACTTCCATACATTTACAAAAGACTGTACAATATACACAACCTGATTAAAACTTTTAAAACCAAAACAACATGGACAAAGTTCTTGTCTGATGTGATTGATTGGCATCACTCACGTCTAATGTAAAGATGTGACGGCACCAGACAGAACCAAGGACTTGGACTCAAAACTCCAGCTCACGTTCCCATTGAGTTGCTCATGAGAGGAGGGTGATCAGGGCATCCAGAAACTTACTTCTGTCTTCAGTCTTCAGTTCAATTACTGCAGAGGAGGAAGAAGAAAAGGTACAAAGTAAATGCGTGAAAAAAATACAAGCGCACACATCTTTCAATTATGTGTAGTGACTTTGGATTAAAAAAGGAGTTAAAATATATTAAATTAAATTACACAGGACCGAAAATAAAGCAAAAATAGTAGTTCAGAATAAATGCTGGAAACAAGCCCGAATACTTCAGAACAAGGCTGCCATCTGTCTGCAGTCTGCAGAAGAGTCTGACATCTCTATAAGAGCAAAGTGTCTGCCACATTAACGTCAGTCTTATTTAGTACCATATAAACTCATTTATGGCAGATTTTTTGTTTGTACCAGCTGTACAAAACTTAATAGAGCTCACCCCTCCATGTGATCTGGACCTAGATAAGCTGCAAAAAATTACCCAAGGAAAAAAAAAACCTGACTGGAAGTTTTTGCTAAAGCTGACAGAGATATAGATGATTGTGCTCACTACTGTCACTAGCACAGTGACAATGTCTTAATCAGCAGGTTAATATATAATGTAAGCGTTAAATATAAATACACAACTTTAACTATTATAATGATTAAATAAAAACAACACACTTGTATATATGGTTGTAAACGGAATATCTTTGAGACATCTAAGGACAATTGAGAATATTAATGACACTGTTGAAAGAATCACTGAGAAATATAAACTCAAAAGATGCTGTTACTTACTGGATGTATCAAAATGGTCATGAAGAGTTCGGGAGCCAGTACTCTCTGCAGCTTTCTCAAACGCTCGACCAAAGAAACTTATTTAGTACAGAGGAGGACAATAATTAGGAAATTAATGAATAGTAGCTCTTTCAATTGTTAGAATTACTAACGGCAATGACTTGTAACTTCTTTTTGTTGAGGAATGAAATTGATGATGTTTGGGTTTGGGGGAAATTTGCATTGAATTGGGCTTTTCTTAAATGTTAGTGTTTATATAATGATGTAGAAATTACTCAAATGCTTTTAGTACAACACTGTCGAGATAAAACATAGATACAACAGGAAATGCAAATAGAATTTTCTTCTCAGTACATCAACAGAGTATATAAAATATATATTTAAAAAAAAAATCTGATTGCATTTGATACGTTATATTGAGTTTAAAATGAGACCAAATTGGATGCTGCACTTTCATTCATTAAAGATCTCATACAGTCGAGCTATTCCCATTTTACTAAGAGGTCTTACTTCTTCTTGTCAGATGTCTCAGACTCCGGTGGGATTCCCACAACAAGGACACTTCCCTTCTCTGTGTCCTTAGGAGCAGCCATGATAAGGGGAAGCCGCTTGCAGCGCTTATTCCTCGTCTAAAACAGCAGGATGAAAGTGGAATGAAAGCGTGGAAAGACAGCAGCAAACAGCATTCCTGCTTCGCTCACATTCTCAGTCAGCCTTCAGAGCAGCCAAACACTCACCGAGTGGACAAAAGCTTTCAGGAGGTATTTGCAGAGCAGAGTCAATGCCATGGGTTTAGAAAAGAGCTTCACATCAGGAGTTCCCTACAAATGAAGAGCAGGAAAAGGAGAAGATTAGTCTGAGAAAATGATGCCGATTAAAAAAAGCCAAATACACGTCAGTCAAAAAGACACTGGTACCTCCATGAGGTAGCAGTAAAGGAAGGGTCCCTGCGACAGAATGAGGTTGGTACAGATGCAGCTGGCTACAGTCTGCTGGACAGCAATCAACTTTTTCTTAGCCAGGTCAATGCCTGTATGCAGCCGATCAAGGTTACTCCTGTACAGAGAGAGAGAGAGAGAGAGAGGGACAGTTAATATATTAATAAGCTTTATGCTTTTATAACACAAGTTCAGACTTGGTCACCAAAATTAATGAGGGAAGAAATTAGCACCTAGAAATGAGTGTAATAATAGTTTAGGGGTTTTGCATGTCGCACTGTGTGAGATAATTGAACACTGTCAATTTCAGCACAATAACACGAACGGAAGAAGGAAGTTTGTTATTCACCTTTGCTGCCTTTGAGTTTTGAAAACGGAGTACAGCGTTTTCTTGAGTCAAACAAACAATTATTTTCCTGTGCGCTCATTGCACCTTTTGTGTTGTGTATGAAGCATATAGTTTTCTTAAACTGTAATGGGTAAGTGTATTCTCTCATTTCCTGTGGTGTTTTGATTCTTGATGTAGGTTTATAACAGTTTCGCTTTGATTTTTCAAATCAGTTTCCTCGACTTTGCAGCCTGTATTTTGTTCCCAAAGTTAGAAAGCTGGCATCCATCAAGGCTCACCATTGTTGGCTGACAACATGATTTTGTACTTCTTGCATCATTTCAAAAATTACGTATAGAGTGATGTCTTAAGACAGACTGAAAGGACCTTCGGTTCTGCTACACACCTAGACAGGGAGTCAAGAGCCTTGATGAAGCTGTCACTGTCACTCTCGTCTTTCTCGTTGTTCTCTAGTAAAGCAGCAGTAGCGTGCACCATGTCACTGGCCAGGAAACGGTTCTTAAAGCCAAAGTGAACGCCAAACGTCTGGATACGGATATCCTTCATACTGATAGAGGGGAAAATTGATTCGTGATGAGCACATAAAGCAAATTGACAGCACAGATCTCATCAAGTATTTCACTACGTTCCTACCCATATTTATTAGAAGACTCTTCAATGACATCTCTTAGATTCTCTTTGATCGACATGTCCATGGAATTGAATTTCTGCCGCACTTGTTTCAGGGGCAGTCTGTCACAAGCAATATAATGTTAGTAAGTAAAACAAGTGAGCTAATAACTCATATCACAGGGTGACACTCAAATTCCACTCTAATTGTGTACAGTTTTTACCCCATGTCAGCGAGGAACTCCTGGAGCTTCTTTTGTCCATTTAATGTCCAAAGCTTAAAGTTGCACGACGTGTAACATGAATTACAAATGCTTTCATACAGAGACCAGTGCTGGTAGAGGGTTAGTCGGAGGCTGACGGCTGGTGGTCAAGGAACCAAAGAAAAACAAAGTGTTTGTGACTTTTTACTGCATTACCATGTCTTATGAATTAAGGATACTCATATTCAAAGGAGATCCTCATGCAGTCGATGGAGAGTGAATTCTCCTCATCCTCATTTCTGTGGTTATGTCGGGAAACATGTCGCTGCATTGTGGCGATGTCAGTCACATATTTCATACTAGAAGCAGGGAAGGATACAAAAATTAACTCAATGCAGGGTAACACACTGTAAATACATGATGTAACCAGACCCCTGGATGCTCAGAGTCAGAAAGCTCATCTATTTAACTGTAATGCTATTTTAGAATAGTTTTGAAATGCTAAAGCCGTTCTTACTGTGTGATTTTATCATGGACCCACTGGTCTGTCAGCCCAATGATGGCCCACCTGCATGAGGAATAACTTCAGTACAGTACACTGCTCACATTCAACATATTCTTGTCATTAAAAACAAAGATTTGGTCAGATATCTCACCAGAGCATGTCTTTGGTGTCTTTAGTCAAAACCCACGCTAGTTCAAAAAACATCACTGCAGCCTGATGAAACACAAATACATACAAAATTATATACACTCACTCGAAAACACAGCATTTCTAAGGTATCCAAATAGTCCAAGTGAATTTTCATTGCTCATCTCGGGTTTTCAGAAAACAAAAGAAAAAGTTTACTCACAGAAGTCCCATGATATTCATACTGCTCGTAGTCAAACAAGATCTCCCTCCTGTGATATGAGTGGGATGTTAATATGAATGTAGACCTTGTAGCAAAATACTATGAGTACGTCTCAAAACGAAAACTTCACCTTCGTGCTTCCCACTCCCTCCTTGCCCGCTGTCTTTCAATTCTCCTCTCAACCGCTCCCTGTAGTGACATGAAAACTAAAAATTACTCAGGTGTTTCCAGCCAAATCAACCCTTTCCTGGTTCTTTTCTGGGGAGTTAAAAACACTCACATCATCAAATCTTCTCCGTTTGCCAGAAGGCTCAGAGCCTTCGTCACTCTCATTTCCAGAATCTTCTCCTTCATCATCTTCGTCTCGGAAAATATCATCATATGAGGGCACACCGAGGTCATCATCCTGTTTGATTAGTAACTTAATCTGTGGATGCAATGAGAATAGTTTATACAATGTTAAATTCTAATTTAAGGAGTAAACTGGAGAAAATATTTTGCCAACATGTGAAGCAGTCAAAAAAAAAAAAAAATAAAAAATCAAGAACCAATATTTTCAATTCTCAAGATTTTTGTCTTTTGTCAATGAATTGAGATGAATTGAATATTATCCATAACCTGGTTGTCATTGTAGACATTGACCACATCTACAGGGCGATGAGTGTCACAGATGAAGAAGATGGAGTCATCATCGGGCTGCAGCATCTCAAGGAGATCGACATTTGCCCCACAGTTGATGAGAACAAAGTATCTGAACTAAAACACAAGAATACTTTTATTTCAGCACGACAATGTGAAAAACCTCAACAGTTCTTCCTCACTGATGCACCTGTCGTACATTTGTGTGTTTTGCTGAGGTCCAACTTAACCATACCTGCTCTTTGTGTTCAAGGAACGCAGTGCCAAGGTCCTGCCAGCCTGTAACTGGCACAAGTGTGTACTGGACTTGGTCACAGTGGAATAGCGCCTTGAAAAAGAGACAAAATGATTCAGAAATTGAATTTATTAACTTTTAACTAACTGGATTTAGAAAAGAAAAAGAAGCTACTGAGAAGCTTCTTCTTGCATGTTTTACATCATCCCAGTAAAACAGCCAGCAATAAGCTTTACAGTAGAGAGTGGATTTCATTACCCCGTTCTCATGTTAACATGTTACATTGTACGAAAGGAACCCCATAACATCTGATTCATCTGTAATGTGATAATTTCCGAGCAGACTGACAGTTGCTGTGATTCATGACTGGTGAAGTATGTTTTGTTTTTGTTTTTTTGTTTTGTTTTTTTCATTAGATTTGACTCGTTGTTTGGGTTAGTTAACACAAACCCTATAAAAAGTGGTGAAAAATGCTGTCTTCAAAACGACTTATTTTATTTAACCCACAGGAGGATACAAATCTGAGAAGCTGATACAATGACAGGTGCAGGTGTGAGACGATCATTGATAAATGATGTGAAACTGAAGGGGACCTGTCTTCCTTCTGGCCTTACCTGAAGTATCTTACAGGCGCAGAGGGCGTCGATGTCTGCGGCCACCAGGAGGGCGACTCTCTGAAAGAATAAATCATCTTAGTCCTGACTTTACTGTCTTTCCGCTGTCTGTGGTTAAAGATAGTTTTTGGTTGTGGCAGAAAGCGGCCAGCAGCTCAGCTCGGTATTGTTGTTTCCTCCTTTAACAGGTTAGCCAACGTTAAGTTGAATTCGGAATAATAAAGCAAAAACAAAACTCACCTGGTTGGCAACGACTTCATAAAACTCCTTTCTAATGTCCGTGAGAAACATTTTAAAAACGTTTAAGACGAGACGAAGCCGATGAAACTGGACCAAATTGTCATGTACGGAGGTATTTTGGTTTGCTGCTTCGGAAATGTGGCGCCAAATCCGTACGTCACACCGAACCAATCAGCGTGGAGGAAACGTGCACACGTCACACGTTCTGGAGTGACGCAATGACGTTGCGTTAAAAACAAGGCTGCTACGAAGGAAGAAAAATAAAAAACACAAAAAATGTCTGTCAAATTAATTTTGAAGAAAACGTTTATATTCATTTATTGCTCCCACAAGCTTGTTTTTTACACTTTATAGATAGAAATTAAAGTTGACGTGACTACAATTAACTTAATTTTTTAGTTCCTCTGCTTATCTGTATGAGCAGAGGAACTGGACAACTAAGAGCTTTTTTTTATTATTATTAAATACACTTGGTAGCTATAATCACTAATTTCCTGTTGATGTGATGTTTCATTGGGGAATCACTTTTGGTCCAGGACTATCATTCCCTTAACACTTCCAGGTAAACCAGGATCAAGTCTGTCCAAGTCTGGACAAGCAGAGGGGAAGTCACAATGATCATTTTCATATTGGGCTGACATCACCTCTTGATAAAACACCAACAAAGAAAACTGCTGCACACTTCTGTTGTTGGAACCCAAACTGCTTTTTAATTTGTCAGATAAATTTATTGTTGTTGTATCATGTACTTAATCGCCCACTTCTAAGCATATCCATCACTAGAAAATTCATAAAGCCGGATCAGGTGTCTGTAATAACCTTGCATACTGAAAAGTAACTCTACAGAGAATGAACAGCCTCTACTGCAAGATCATTGAGAAATATTATTTAGTGTCACCAAGAGATTCGTTAAAAGCATCACAACATGTACAATCAGAATACTGTATCAGCATGAACAGCGGTTGTATGGTCCTACAAGCCAAGGCAAATTATGATGGCCATGACATAAATAACACAAACAGGCAGGTTTTTGTATAATCCCTTTTCATGACAATAGAGCTAGACTAGACATGATAAACAACCTGATACAGTATAAATGATGATCACATAAATGAATAGAAATTCATGGAAATGTTGGGATTTGGAAGAAAGTAAAGAGGAAACATGCAATGCAGCAAACCTCAATGAACTTTGCTTTTCCTTTAACGCCATTTAGAAACCCATGTGCTCTTAACAAATATGGGTACTTTTCTCATGGAATAGCATGATCATTTAAGATGAACAAATATTCAAAATTCAAGTTAAGTCCTCCACGTCCCAAAATGAAATACACCCAGACCTGTGCATCCTTTCACCAATATCTGCAAGATTTATCAAGTAACATCTGTGTCATCTGTGTCAAAGGTCTGTAAGAAGGTTCCTCCTCTTATTTCATCCATCAGATGTAAATTTTACAGAAATTTTCTCTTCAACAATTAAAGTTATGGAAAATAATGAAACTAGGTTTTTCTGAGGTAAAGAAAGGCAGCATGCCACATTTAAACACAATTTTGTATCATCCTAAGTGAATCCTATAGCCCACCTGGTACAATAATAGAAATTAAAAGATTCAAAACAAGTTAACATGACAAAGCATACTCTATCACATGCAGTATTTACTAATTAACAGATAGCCATAAAGTAATGTAGTAAACAAAGGCACAAATTCATTTGCCTAGTTTGGTCTGAAACTACTGTGATCCAGCTATTTATGCTTGAGTCACAGCAAAAAGTGCTTCAACCCTGCAAATCTTTTCCTCACAATGAAACATAAATACAGGACAAATTAAACGCAACAAAGAGGATAAAATCAAAAGGTCACAAATAAATAACAACAGTATGACAGACTGCCACATTTATCCCTTTCACTACATGTTAATGAAAACTTTCAGAGAAGAGTAACAGAATCACTGCATGTCAAGTACCAACAAAACCATCGACAGGACTGAAAATCAGTCCAGCAGGAGCACAGAGAGGTCAGCACCACCTGGAGAGATTACAGATTCTACTCAGGTTCATCTGACAGAATTAGGTCCATGATGATACCAAAAACGGACTTCTGTGCATTTCACCTCTTACTTTATACAGGTTGGCAACAGAACCAGGAGAACGTGCAGTTCACGAAAAACAGACCTACATTAAGCCTGAGATCACCGATGCAAGAAAACATTTCTCATCTGTTATTTTACAGTCATATTAACAGTAATTGATGATATTAGTAGATGTGCTGTCCAGTTAGAGCAGAGATGCGATCATAGATTATGTTTGTGGTGGAGAATTAAAACACAGCATTAACATTGAAAAATTGCCAGAAGAGTAGAACTGCTACATTAGGAATGAATGGAAACATTCAAAATATATCGTAGGAAGACGGAGAGATTTAAAGCACTCAACAGAAGCAGTCGAGCAAAACTGCAATGACCAAAGCTGCAGCGCAGGCAAAATAATGTTTGATTAACCTGCCTTTGAAAACAACTGAGATGGTACTTTCAGAGAGGAGTGGGTGACGAGGCTCTATATGCTGTCATCAATACACATTTTACCACTTTGAGGGATACATTTGCAGATATTTTAATTTTGTCTTACTGTCCATAAATCTCATGAAGAGGCCAAACACTGATGGTCATCAAATTGACCGTGCCATAGCGCTGTTGTTGTCAAAAAACACTACTACAGCATTAAATGCGTTAATCTGCAACTGAAATATTCTCTAAACAAATTCACTACTTAAACATCTGTTAACATTTGCTAAAAAGATTCAAGTCTTTGGCTTATTTTAAGAACAAAACTTTGCATTTGAGACAGAAAGCCAAAGTATTTTAGATAAACTAGCTTTAGTCTAATCATGGGATTTGTTGACAATAAGAAAACAATACTGAGTAATGCCAGAGTTATTCTTTCATTTCACTGTTGCAAATCATTAAGAATCATTAAACTATTTAATTTTATCCCAATTGTGGAATCAGCAAATTCATATAATCCATGAATCAAATAATTATTCAAAAAGTGCATTTGCCCTACAAGATATGTAACAGTATAAAATAGAATATACCCTGACACCAGATTTTATCCACGTCTCCCACCCCTTTCAGTTATGAACAGACCAAATCATCTCTTACTTCCACCGTTTCCATCTGAAAAATAATCAAGCACTATAAGGTGAAAATCTTAGCTCAAAGATCCACTTATATTGGAGCTTTGAGACCACATTTAAGTGTCATCTCAGCAAACACAGCAGGCTCATGTATTGTCATGTAACACCAAATGTGTGTGTAACAGGTAATCAGTCTCCTTCTAAACAGGTTTAAAAGGTGGGCTTGTGATTGGGTGGTTACTGGGTCAATCCCTGAACTAGCAGGATAAATCTGTGTAGAAAGTGCAAGAATAGTTCAGCCGTTCAGTGGCCAAAAGACGATGGCTGTTATGCTGTGCTCTTAAAAAGAAAACCTGGCTCTTAATGAGGGCACGTGTTCTCCTTAATCTTAAGTCATTCTGGCTCACAATGGGTCTATGACTGCGTCCCTTCCCACAGCTGTGGGTGGTCTGGTTTTTAGAGAGAGCAGGCAGCACCTGCTTCCGGTGTTCATTGAAGCTCTTGCTGAGCCCTCTCAGATTTGGATTGTGTTGTGCCATCTGAGCCTCCTCTTTGCCCATAAGACGCCATTAAACCTCTGAGTGGATCTTTGAGCTGGCAGCCTCCTCACCAAATATTGCTTCTAGAGGTCAAGAATGAACATCCATGCTCAAGAATTTAAAATACGATATACAGGCATTTCCCCTTAAATCTCAACCCTGCTTATTTAAAAAGTTGCAAGTTTACAAAACAATCACAAAATAGTGACCCTACATGAAAAACGGTGTCACAACAGCTGAGCCAGAGCTTGATGGGCAGTCGACTACTAGTGCAGTGGTTGTGTAGTTGGCCTGCTCAGCTGTTGTGAGTGTTCAAAGTCATGTGATCTATAGGCACAATACACACGGTCTGTGGGGCTGGGCCAGATGGAAAACAGTGTGTGTTATTTTAAGCAATTTTCAAATGTTTCAGAAACAGTTTGAGAGAAATCTTATTCAGGAATGATTTTGTAATTTCAGTTTAGAAAACAAACCGTGTCACCAAACAAAATGAAGTGTTCCACAATGCAGATACAATGATTGACAGCAAACAAAAAAACATCAATACAGCCCAGCCCTAATAGTGTGAACAACAGAATTAGAATGATTACCATGTAACCCAGTATAAATTACAACAGTTAAGGGAGTTATGCTGAGTTGATCTACACGGGTAGGATGTAGTTGGAGTTGGCTAGCTTGCGTTCCTGTACGGCAGGAACAGTCTGTCTGTGGCGCAGAGGTCTGTGGCATTCATGGTCCTGAAGAGGAGGGTAGTGCTGCCTGTAACACAGCCAGGCAAAGACAAGGCCAAGCAGCGAACCCACTAATACATCTGCATGAAACACACACGAGATACAGATGAGAAAAGTTTAAATGCACAACTTCCTGTGAATGTTTCAGGCAAAATACAGTGAAAGTTAACGATGCTTCTGCCAGATTACAAGACTGTGCTCAAATATTTACATGATGATTTGTGCCAATCACAGCTCTTTGAGTGAGTCTGACCTTGCCAGTGATGTTTGTAGTCACAGGTTCTGGAGAGGGCAATCATAGACGCCACCAGTAAAGGGGTGAGGAAGGCACACAGCCGCCATGCTCTGCCTTGACCTGCTGCATTGAAGCATCGCAGTTTTCCTGCAATGTACAAAGCTGTGAAACCCAAACCTGCAAAGGCAACTGGGAGAAGAAGGAAAAGATCAAAGGGGTGATCAGAGCAAAGTAGAGTTTAATATAGAAACAAAAAGAACATAAAAAGAAACAGCAAAAGGGACTCAGGGAATCAGGGACTAAGAGATGGAGAGATGCTTTTTGAGCAGTGTGCTTTGTGTTCATACAACAAAATAAGAACCTGAATCAAAAGATCATTGTATAAATCTAGGTACAGATGTATTTGACCCCAACTCTGCTTTTACATTTGTTTGCCTTCATTGGTGCCCACTGATGAAAATGTACCATCTATTGGGACGAAAATTGCACATAAGAGCTTCTCTTACAGGAAGAGTGTCCACTGGGAAAGCTCTTCCTGCCCTCTATAATGTCATCAGGGTCACCGCTGCATCTCAGCTCCACGTTCATTTTACCATCTGGGAAACAGCGGGATAAGAAGTCTGGTCGTGGCCTGAGGAATACAACAGATAAGTTTTTATAAGCTTTTATCCACTGTAACACTAGCACACTTGGTGACTTGCTGACGTTGTGCACAGTGTTTACCTGCCAACAATAAGTTTGATGGCATTGGTGAAAACTCCATTCAGCACCAGAGTCAGAGTAACAGCTGGATGAAAGAAGAGAACAGCTGAACAGTTAAAAGGAAAAAAGCCAACTTATAAAGAACCAAGAAATCATATACAAGTGCAAGTTTCTTACCAAGCAAGGCCTCTTTCACATCTCCTCGTTCTGACTTCTTTGTGATGGTGAAAATGAGGATTACAAGCACTGGGGTTACAATCGCAACAGTCTAATGGAGTGAAAAGAGAGGACAGGATAGATAGAATTCATGCATATGTATTCTTTGACTGAATTGTTGTTTTAACAGAGACTCAAGTGTGTTCATGCTGCTTGAAGGCTTATGTAGCTTTAGTTCACCGGCTACAAGCAGAGATGAGAAACAGGCTGCACACATGTAGGTTGTGCAAGTAAAATTTGTTTTCCCCCAAACCTCAGGTGACGTCACTTCATCTGTCACTTTTTATACTCAATGAGATTATAAAAAATAAATAAATAAAACTAAAACACATGATATTCACTGTGGCACCACAACCTTCATGTCCCTGAAAACTGCAATGAAACCAGTGGTTATGTGAAGGACAGAAAGTAAACACCAGAACTTCCAATGGTTAGTAAATTATTGAGTCATTGAGATTAATGTGGAAAAAAATTATCATTGTCATTCAGTTTTTATGTTGTAATTATAGTCTTTTGTGACAGATAAAGTTAAAAAAACCTTTTAAGGGTTGATGTACTCCAGTTTAACTCACAGACATGCAGAAACATTACTTACAAACATGAGGTACGTGGGTACATGGTCATTCTTCACAGTTTGGAATTTATACAACCACATCTCCTCTGCCTGAATCTCACGAATGAAAGGAGGAAGCTGCTCCGTGACACTAAGCGTAGCACAGGAAGGTTATGTTAATGTTTTTTATATCGTTAAAAACTAAACATCAACTGCGTTTCAGATAATGGAATCGTGTGCCAATGTTGCATATGCAGTAACGCACTCACAGATCTGATTCAAAGGAGGACATACTCACAGGAAGACCACTAACAGCACCATCCGAATGGAAACCTCCGAACGAAAACCCCGAAGCAGCCTCCCCTTCATTTTGTTCCTTGAAGTGAACTTCAGTCAACAGCAAACATCGTCACTCCACTGAACTGGCTCACTTAACTAGGACTTTAGAAAAATGTGGGGATTAGTTTCATTTTATAATAATTGGTTTCACTTCTGTAGCACTACCAAATGATGGCAAACCTATTACTCATTTGCTGGAGGCTGTGTGTATCCAGGTGGGAAAACAGTCGCAATATATTAACTTTAGTCAATCATTACTCTGCACAAGTATCTGACGTATGGTTTCTATATAGTCATAATAAAAGCACATAACTGGGGAAGCTGGTAAGAAAGAAATGTTGGTGGTGTAACACCAAAGACATTTATTTAAGGTCATTTAAAATGGTGATAGCATTAAGTCAGAGTTATGTTTCAACTGTAAAGTAAAAAAAAAAGCCCTAATCTTAGTTGTTGATGGCATTTAGTTTTTCAATCTCACAAAAAAGTACAACTAATTCTTAGATCTTAGGCCTGGAGGTGGGGGTCCAGCATCAAATCTCCTTTCTTACTTTCCACCAGTCTCCAAAAAAAAGTAGAAGTAAGTAGATTTTCACTAGATTCAACACATCTCCCTCCAACTGTAATGTGGAGGACCTTTCAGCTGGTGCTGACGAAGACCTGAAGGCCGACACGGTGCACCTGTGCCCTCCACTTCCAGCTCCACACTGCCGTGGGAGCTGCCAGTACATCTGTATGAACATTCAACCTGTCCTCAGAGATGTCAGGGTGAAATACAGCAGTCAGCGAACAGGGGAAAAAACAAAAAGACGAGCGAAACATCAAAACCCTCTGCTGCAGAGACAGGAAGTTAGCAAACCGAGCTAAGCTAGCTAGCAACATCTGTCAAACAGGACATCTGGACCATTTCTGCCTCTCCAAAAAACTGAATGTGTGCTTCGTTACAAACCTGAAACGGGCCGTTGGTTTATCTCTTTGTCTTCATGGTGACATGCGCCGTTAACACGACACAGGCCTCCACATCCTCCGTTTGAGCGGACGGTGTAGACGGCTCATCTGAGGACTTCAGAGAAACGAGGATGGCACCGAGGTAATGAGGCGGAGTGAAGCTAGCAGAAGCTAACGGTTAGCAACCGTGCCGCTTCCGGTTGGAAAATAAAGGCTTACAGTTTCTGCAAAAGGGGAAAGGTAAAACATAATAATATAATTAACAATAACAACAATAATAATAAATGATTATAAACAGAGAAACTAAAACATTAAAATTATAAAATTATGTAAATATTGTGCCATATTCAGACTCCAAGAGATACATTGTAGTAGTAATACTTTATTATAAAGACAGCTCGGAGGTCCATAGAAAATAGAAATAAATAAAAAAAAATTACATTGAGTGTTCTTCTCAGGTTACTCTGTATGAACATTGCAGAGAAGTTCTTACAAGTATAACATTATTATTAGAATATTTTAGTGCACTCATTTTTATTCTGAAAGCTAACCATATTTAGTCATGAATTATTTTCAGCGTACAACTGAACTAACCCTTATAGCATATAATTGGAACTATATAGTATATAACATATTGTTTATTCTTATCTGGGCACTAATGAGTAAATTTCAAATACCCCTTTCCATGCCTATTATCAATTAATAATGCACCACAAAGCATAATTTATTTCATAACAAATTAATAATAAATAATATCTCGTAAATTAATCATTTAACAAAAGCTGGGGGTGGTCAGTTGGTGACATTGAATAATTCTGCAGCACTTTATAAACCGGAAGTGGTTGTGCAGATGATTTCTGCCTTGACAAGTGGATGCATGAAGCCACGTCACATCAGAGAGCCACCAAAGAGGGGAGGGGGGTTCATTGAAATACAGAGAATCTGTTAAATTCCTCAGTCCCACAAAGTGACAGTGACAGTTTTAGTTTAGCCTCATACCTCATCTGAGACAGTGTGCACTTCCTTTTACACTTGGCAGGACTTTCCCTTTAGGCAAAGTCCTCATAACCAACACACTAAATAATATTAATCTAAATATTTTTACTAACCCTGGAATGAAAATTTTCCATAAACTTTTCTAATCTATTCATAAATGATTTAGAATGCTGGAAAATCGAGAAGCGTTTCCGCAACAGACTGACTGAGAAGATGTGACAAAGAAACCCATTATATCATGTCTGACAGGTTTTAACCAGAATGTCTAAAATGTGAATTTTTTTCTAAAGGCTTCTGATTGTTTTTTTTTTTTTTTATCCAGTTGACTAATAGGTGTATTATATTTATTTTAATAATTTTTCTCTTATCAGTTTTACTCAGATTGACTAACATAAGGTAAAAATGTGTTTAGTACTCACAAAAGAATGCTAATCCATACCTGGTTCAGTGTTTTCTCCAAAAGATCAAATTGTTAAAAAAATACAGCAAGACAGAAGAATTACTAAAATACCATACAGTTAGTATGTTTCACTGAGACAGAGTACAGCTTTATTAAAGTCAAACTTCAGGCATGACTGAACTCTTCAAACTCAACTTTAGAATGAAAAAGGACAGAATCAATATTCTCAAATAAAAAGACAGTCATGTACAAAAAGTGTCGTCTCAACAGTCACACACATTTAGAAGCAGAATTGTACAAGCAAAAAGAGCACGCCACAAGAACATGATTCTATGCAAGTTCAATGCAAACTATTTACAAGTTTTTCAACAATATGCAGTATGCAGTAACACAGGCTGAGCAGTAATCAACATGGTATTTTGTGTTCATCCACGTTTTACTTGAAGCAACACCACGAGAGATAGATATGACCCCAGTTAGAGTTACTGTAAGCAATTTTATTACAAGTAAAAAGATGTTGAGTGCTTAAGAAGGTGAATTTATTTATTTATTTATTCCAACACTAGCTCTCCTGACAGCATGTCAATTGAAAACTTAATGACAGTCGGCAACATTGCACAAAAACCAAAAGACGTCACAGTTGACAGAAATATACCCTTTGACATAAGTAGGCGATGTGGGTTGGGTATATATATATAGAGATATAGATATATATCTCTATATATATATATATATGCTAATTCCTTAGACACAAATCCTTCTCAGGTGTAAGGGTCACTTAAATGAGAACAAACATGCTGTCTTCTCAAAATAAAAACTGTGGACACTATACTGAGTGTAAACTAACAAAACACACATCAGATAATATTTTCAGTGAATGAAGCGATGCACGCTGGGACACATCAGGTTAGGTGTAAGTAATACTGCTGCTGTTTCAGGTGAGGAGGGCGGAAAGAGAAACTGGCACAAAGTAATTCACGATCATGTGATCTGCAGTTGCAAATAAAATAAAAGGCTGTCTGGTTCTATAGAATCTCTGTGCAATATTTTTTTGTAAAAAAAAAAAAAAAAAAAAAGACAAAAAAAGACACACCTCCCCATTGAAAATAGGCATTTTAAAGACCAGCTGATTACTAAAGTGGCTTAAACCAGTGTCTAATGTCAGAAACATGCATTTCAGCTCGACTAGTCAACCTAAAGAGACAAGGAAGAAATAAAGAAAAAAGGTTCTAAGACCAGTTTTGTCATTGCAACTCATTACTCAGACATTTTTTTCCTCAATCCACAAACACAAGTCAAGAATGCCTGCTGATAATCTGATAATCACACGTATATGAATTCCAAAAAAAGAGAGAAAAAAGTCAATAAGTTAAAAAAAATAAAGAAAATTCAAGTTTAGACACAGACCATTGAGTCCTAATTATGAAACTACCTGATAGAGAATAATTAATCAATAAAACAACAGTTTGGCAAGGTTTAGCAGTGGGAAAGCTGCACAAAGAATTCAGGAAGTTCACTCAGTTTAACAGCTGGGCAAAAGCTTTATAAGTGTGTTTAAAGATTATAGAAAGAAAAAGGAGAGGAGCAGCAGAAAAGTCAGAAATGTAATGTGTCATGCACAAATATTTGCCTTTTTCTGCAGTTTTTATCCAAACAAGCGCCTGCAATTGTGCACATTTTTCTCGCTCGTGTCCCCCTCTTCTCAAAATGCTGTTTAATAATTGTTACCTTAGTGCAGCGTTTGACTACAGAATAATGTAATCAGGCCTAAATGATAGAAGGACAAACAAATCAGCTGAGGGTTGATTTTAAAATGTGAATGCTCAGTCAAATGTGCATTTTTACACAATATATTGTAATCACTAAGAATGTCTCGTGCACAAACGTTGAGACTTTAAGTGAAAAAAAATTAGCATTTATAGAAATTCTCAATTGGTCAAAGGGAGCTCATGAGTAGAGCTATTACAGGGTGACTGAATTTATATCAAACCCAAAATATTCATTCAGTTATTATTATTCAACATAGGTTATTTGCATACATCTTAAAACATGTCTAGAACTTGCTTACTTTTCTTTGTCCCTTCCTCTTTATCTTTCTTAAGGCCTAATGGTTTATAGTCAGCTGCCAGTTTATTAGGTACAACTAGTTAAATCAAATGCAACAGTCCTGTAATAAATCCTCTGTTCATGAAGGTTATAGTATTTAGCTGAACGTATTTTACAGGGTGTTGATGCAGCTGTATGATCATTATGGAGGATGCAGTTTGTGCTGCTGTTGCATTGTATTGCATTAGAGTGGTGACCCTGTTATTGGTGTCATTGGTATAAAGGGCAATAATAGACACACCTGTCATAAATTTATGCATTCACAAAGTAGAGCACTCATAATTATCATAAAGGTGATTCAACAACCAGCTTAAAGAGTTTCAACAAAATCTGAACTTTATGACCTTTATGAGGGGAGGATTTATTCAAACCCTGTTTGTATTACACCGTGATCACTAAGCTAGGTGTGTCCACTAAACTGACATTGGCCTGACTTCTATATGCATTCAAAGTGACGCCAAAACAACTGAAATGATTTGGAAATATTGGCACCATTTCACCCTGTGGCTTGGCTTTTAACACCAACCACCACAGGACATCTTAAAAAACAAACAACAACAACAAAACAAAATAAAACATGAAAACATCTTTTGAAAGGAAGCAAACATACAATCATGTAACCGGGGGTAGTTTAAAAGAATCCCAACTTCTGAGGTGTGATTATAGAAAAGCTTCCTCCTGTAATGACGCTTGAGTCCAGGCTAAAACAGCACTAAGACTGATTCGAAACAGAAACTTTACATTCCAATATTGAACTGCTTCACACTGCTTTTAACACCAATTACAGTGAGTCACAATACAGGTTGATGAGCAGCAGCTGTTACCAAATGTGGAATCATTACACCAAATGAAAAAAAAAACAAAAAACAAATCTAACATATGCGATGACTAGATACAGATATAATATGTATAACTCCCCATGTTTTTTAAATAGTCTATTTCACTTACAACATAGTAGAGCGGGAGACTGTACTGGAATTACTGTACTGGTGTTTGTTAAAGAAATTGGTATAAAATGTGGTGCAATAAATACAAAAAAATTGGATTTGACAGATGAGTGATTAAAAACACTGTACAGAAGTTTGTTTTTGTACATTATACTGGACTGGACTGTTGTTATACCATTATGTCTTTATATAAAGCCCAGCCTTGAGGATGTTCTCCATGTGGAAAATGAAGACGTGCCCCTCAAGGACACCGAGGACTTTTTTGTACGAAGCCAGGATGTCAGTCATTTCTACTTGTGCCAAAAAACAAACAAATAAAAGAAAACCCGACAGGTTCTAGGCCACTTCGCTCAAAAAACGACGCAGAGCACTCACCACGTTTTTCTGACCAAGAGCGGAAAAAGGTACAACACAGTTTAAATTCCGACGTTACTACAAGAAGAAGAGGTATCCATTTTGAAACACTTGTCATATGTTCTTTTAATATACATTTCTGTATATGAATGACCTAGCTAAATTGTGTAGCAACAAGCCGTGTGAAAGTGCTTTTCAGAAAAGTTTGGCAAAACAAGAAAATGGAAGGGAAAAAAAAAAAGCATCGAAGCGGTCACAGTACACAATGTTACTGAAAATGGACTGCATCTGGGCAGTAGTTCCTACAGCCAGAATCAAACTTAAGGCTGGTTAACAATACTTTAAGACTGCACCAGTGATCACAAACTGGGCTCCTCCATCTACAATACAAATTACAGTAACTGTTCGGAGGAAATGTGAAAACAGAAGTTTTATCGAAAAAAGAAAATAAAAAGGATTTGTCTTGTTTAAAAAAGCGTCTCCTTCTTACAGGAACAACCAGAGAGACGAAGCTCTGTCCCTCCTGATCTTTAAGTACTTTACAATATTATGAGCCAATTATGTACACAATGGCAAGTGAGACTGGCAATATGAAAATCACAAGTACTTCTGTAATGTCATACCATTACACTATATACCATTATATTTCACCTTAATAGGACTATTTTCACAAGGAGGTCTGCGTAATGCTTAACACCTAAACAAACAAACATAATACACCACTCACCAAGATGAAGTGAGAGAATTTGTCTGTAAACATTAACAAACATAGATACTGTATATAATTATATTCATCTATACCCATAAGTATATTAAAACCATGTTTAAGGAAGGTTGGAATGTAGTGTGATCCTGAAAAAATTGCACAAAATCGGTCACCCTCCCTCCCCCCTTTTCCTCTGAGAGGCAGAAGAGATTAATACGATGGCAGAGTGATGGAGGAAGGCTGGCCTGTCTCCGTGAAGCCACCCTGTGTTTGAGATGCTGACCACAGCTTACAGCAGGTAAACAAGGAGAGGTACAGCACGGTGGAGGAGAGGTTCAGTTTGACATCTCCTCCTCCTCTTCGCTACCTCTCCCTCCACCTCACTCCATGAGTTCTTCAAAGTGCCGGTAACTGACGATGTGACAACACGTAAAATTTCCACAGCTGCAAAAATAGGAAAAAAAGAAAAAAAAAAAAAAAAAAAAAAAGAGGAAAAATAATGAGGTGGCGGTCTGGGCCCTCCGATGGGCGTAGGCGAAATGTGGAGAGCATTAGTGATGATGTTCTATGGCGAGAGAGAAGGGAGAATGGTTCACAAGGATGCCTGGTCACTTCCCCTGCCGACACTATGTTGCTCTGCGGTGGTCATCAGTGTGTCCTCAGCTTTGAGTAGCAGCCATCGCACTGATCAAAAAGCACTGTATTCCCTTTTGTAGTGCACTGCTTTGGGTCAGAGGTGGATCGAAGCCCATGAGGCCAACGGGAGCGCACGTTAGAGGGAATGAGGTATTGAGGGAGCTGAGGCGTCACTCTGCAGCTTGCGGACCCGGTTCCATCTCTGGCTCTTCTTTGACCCTGATGGGGCTTAGAGTTGAGTGTCGCGGCTGGGTCGAGCTGGAGTTGGAGCCCAGGGGACTGAGGGGGTTGTGACTGGAGCAACAGGGCCGGTCTTCCAGGGAGGAGGTGGCGAGTGCCCCCATCTCATGATCCCCGCAGAACGAGCGAGGGCAGAAATCACAGAAAGACAAGGCTGGGGCGCCACAGACGCTGCAGTCATGCCACGGACATTCCCAACGTCCTGCAGAGATCAAAAGAGTCAATTATGAGATCAGAGCAGAGAGTCCCGACCACATGTCGAGATAGATTCTGAACAATCAGTAAATAATGTTCAATACTCTTTATCCTTTTACCCTTTAAACATCTGCATGACCTGGTGAATAAACATGAAACGTATTTATATGGAGTTAGGGCAAATGCAATAGTTTTCATTACCGTATGGTGGCTTAGTGAGGTTGAGACATAGCAGGTGGTACGCTTTCGGACAGTCCTTCCTGTCGCACATGACCAGCTCTCCTCCTTCTCCGCAGCAATAACAGAAGTACTCATGTGTGTGTTTGCCCTCCGGCCGTAGCTTGCGCTTTTTCTGCTTTAGCTTGGCGTTCCTGGCTTTCTCCTCCTTCTCTGTCACCACAGCACTCTGGAGGAGAAATTAAAAGAAGACCACATTTCCATCAGACACAACTTCTAAGACAGAATTGCCCTCAGCTTTGGAGGTAGAAGATAAATGTCCTCACCATTGGCTGCACCCCAAGGAAACCAGAGCAGTTATCTGATCCACAGTGACAGGACGTTCTCCTGTTGCCCACACAGTGCAAGTTGTAGTTGAACGTCAGCTCTGTGCCTGCAGGAAAATCAGGGACAAAACTCCCATCACATGGATCTTTAAACTTGCACTGAGTGCATGTAACATCTCTGAGGCACTGTAGCAGAATATATATGAGCACATGACGTGGTTCAGGGTGAACTCACCAGCCTCGATGTCACAGAGGGCGAAGAGCCCAATGCGTACGTCTCCGTTTACCGTCCACTTCTGGGTTTCACAGTTTGGGCTGCAACTGTGGTTCATAAACCGAGAGGCGTTTCCTTTTGGGCCAGCGTCTATCACACGATCCTGTGAGGCGAAACAAATGTTAGGTCACCCTAAGGTTTGAGAAAAGCCTGGTGGAGGCCTCTCCTCTGTGTGTGAGTGTTTATCAGTGCCACTGATGTTACCTTGGTGAGTGTGAGCATGTAGAAGTTAGTCACGTGATTTTCATGGGCACGTTTGATACGTTGCTGGCACTCCTCTGAGTCTATGACTTCTCCCACGTACTCTGTCACAAAGTCACCCTGAGGAAAAACAACAACCATTTACTCATTGTGTTAAGCATCATGCAGACTGCCAGCCAAGTCTAGGAATCAATATCCAGGACTATTCAGCAGGATTGTGGATTTCACACTGTCACTGAATTTACAAAAAGTCATGGTAAACCTCTGTGCACTGACATGACTAGACAGTATATGGGATTATTGGAGGTACAGGAAGTAAAAATAAATAAATAAATAAAAACAACTAATAAACAAACAAAGAAAAGAATGCCGTGGGATGCTTCCTTGGAAAATATTTTCTTATATTTTAAATAAACTTTGACTCCTAGTATTTCCAATACATAACCTTGAGGAAATCATCCCCAGCCTCAGAAACATCAACAATGTGGCTCAAATGTGGAATTACATTTTTGAGTAGGTGCACATCAACTTCAGTGTTGCTGCTTCTGACGACACACCATAGACTCTTAAAATCAGTGACATGCTGATGCTGTACATTTGAGTTCAACACGCACCTTCCTGAGAGGCTGGTTAGTCCTCAGGCCCCAGCCACGGCCGTCTGTCTTTATGACTTCTGTCTCTGCATACAGCCGCTTGGAGAAATACTGGTTTTCACAGCCGTCTCCTGCTGGACACACCTGACAACAGCAACATGAGGGCAACAAGTTAAAATGTGTTATATTGTTCAAGAAATTAGCTGAAGGAACAATATTAAATACGTAAACAAACCTGTGGGTGACACTCATACTGCAGCATGCGGTTTAGACACTGAGAGTCAAAGCTGCATGGGTGCTCATCTGTTGGTCTGCAGTTGCATCTTGGGATTTCTGACAAGTCAGCTACATGTACCTGCACCTTCCCCACTGGTTTGTTGGACTGGCAGAAGAAATCACACACATTGGAAGTAGTGAAGCTCACCTTATACAGTTTTGGGGTTGTTAATCTTAAATGAGACATTAAAATGCGATTACTTTGATGAATTTGTAAGGAGGAGGTTTGCGAGAATTGCGCTCTTGCTCTAGAGCTTCCCTGCTTTCCCTCTGTGCCTTGAGCTCCTGAAACCTCCGGGCCGCTTCTTCCAGAGCTTAAAAAAACAAAAAAAAAAACAAAAAAAACAACAACAATATATTAGAAATCCATCTTTCTTAGTGCTTGACAGGATGAAATCATAACACATTTGCCTGGGAGTGAGAGGAAAAAATTACCTTTCTTAAAGGTTTTGTTAATGTTGATCTGACCCGTGACAAAGTTCTTGTCATTCTCCACATAGGGGAAGACGCGGCCCTGGTTGATCCAGTAGTAGTCATGGGAGCCAAAGAAGAAGACAGGGAAGTCACCAATATCATGGCGTAGGCTCTGAATATTTGACGGGACCAGGCGAGGGTTGCAGATCTCTGCCGGCCACCACCTAACAAGGTAAAGGATATCATTCATGATGAAAAGGTAATAAGACGAGAAAGTCAGGACAGAGGAGGAGAGCATTCAGAATAACTCAACACTTCAATTATTTGTTGAGCTGTCTAATCTTATCCGAATAACAATCTAAAATTATGTCTAATAAAAAAAAAAACTTGTGAAGCCACTGCATGATCACAGATCAGATTTCATGTCTGTTCAGCTAGATAACTGCTTAGTTATACTTATTCTCTTAAATGAAAGAGACATTATTTACGTCACATTACCACATTTTATGCTAGCAGCCAGCCAGGCATTAAAATGGTTGCATTCAGAGTGAGACAGGAAAACACAAATATAGCTGTGCATTTCCTGAATAGCTGCATCTACATCATCACATAGCTTCTGGTTTCGGTGTGAGGTGAAATGCTAATTTCATGGATAATTGGAGTGATATTCTATACTTTTGCTAATGACAAGTAAGGCTATGAAAAGACAAAAGCCAACAATATATTTGTCGGTTACCAACATGTCTGTGCTTCTGTCCCTCTTGTTTCTACTGACATATTTATTTCACTGGGTCACAGTAATGCTTTTACACAGTTGTCTAAAACATCTGTGCTCTGTCCTTTTCAGCAGTTCCTTGACTTGTTTGTTCAATTTGCTGTGGGACCATTTTCAGTGATGGATTAATCCACACTTGGTGCACCAGTGAGAGTCCGTGTTCACTGTGATGATGCCCCATAATGTAACAGTGACACTCTACTGCTATCTAGTATTCTTCAAAAAACAACAGAGCTTTCCGGAATAAGCAATGACAGAAATTGTTTGCATGGATCAATTCACTGATAGCTCTGCGATTTTTGTGTTTTTGTGTTTTTTTTTGTGTTGAGAATAAGAAAAATATAGTGTATCTCCAGATATATTCTTTAAATGTAACCAACAGTTGCGAAGCCCTAAGCAGTATAATTACTGCTCTCTACATACCTGTAGTTGCCCAATTTGACCCAGACAATTTGTTTGTAGTGAGGTTTCTTCCCTGCCCTGCAATCACTGCAGGACCACGCACCCTCTGGCATCTCCATCTCCAAACACTCCGGGTGGAAGGAAGCGGGGCATGAGTCGCAGCACAGCAACTTGCCTCCTACATTTGTAAGGATGTACAAATGTATGTGTGTGATTGCACGTGTGTGTGTGTGTGTGTGTGTGTGTGTGTGTGTGTGAGAGAGAGTGTGTGAGAGAGTGATGGTGAGTGTGTGAGTATATGTGCATGCATTGTGGGAAATGGGTATGCAAAGAGAGGAGGAGTGTATAATTAGGTGATGCACCTTAAAACCTGGACAAACTCTGAATCTCATTTGCAGACAAGCCTAAGAAAAGTATCAATACTCAATTGTAGCTGGAAAAAAAACCAAACCCATCAATACAGCATCAAATTGTGGTTTTTCTACTTTTTAAATGACATAAAAATATTGTCCTTTTGAGGGACATTACTTTCATTTAATGTGATTAAAGTTTTGACCTTTAATCTAAAATGAAAAATTGAGGTCAAGAGCTTTTTGCATGAAAAGGAACGAGAATGGTTGGAAGAAGTTCTCAGGTTTGTTACAACGTTTTTACTACAGCAGACACAGCATGTCTGGCAATCAGATTCAGAGTACTGTACCAAGACCAGTCTATGGGAAACACATGCGGCAGCACGGGTTAACAATGAATCAGTGTTATAGTCGTATAACAAATTACTGGCAAAAAGCAGGCATGCAGTCCTGCCAATAAAGCAAACTTTTTCCATCACACATATCACATCCTGCACAGACCAGCTTGCATGGAATCATCATTTTATAATTTTACAATTTAAAACAATGGGTCTTTTTGTTTAGAGAAGCATCCATCGCAAGAGTAATTTCACAAATCTGGTCCTGATTGGAATTATGTTCCATCCAAGGCAGGTCAAAGCTCAAGAAAAAGTGGTCAGCGAAAATGTCATTTTGTCTCAAAGTTTCAGTCAAAAGTAAAACAGAGTTGCAGTCAGCATCAAGAAGTGAAGCTGAACAAGGCCTTTCAAATCAAAAACAAGCCCAGAGTGCTGAAGCAGAAAAGTAGTGCACCTCCAGCAGTGCTAAGCTCCACAAGCCACAGACAGAACCAGAGCAAGTCCAGAGCATCTGCCATCAGGGGTTCAACTATTTGGGGTTTAATGACCAATTACATTTTCCCGGCAGGATATTTCACTCATTGAAACTTAGAAGAACATTTAATTTTATCTTATTTATAGCTGCTTTATTGCAAGGATATATATCCAGATTGACTGTTCATGCACAGCTGAAACAAACCTCACAATGGGCCTCGTGCAAGAACCACTTGTGTGAACAGATTTGTTAAATGGGAGGTATAAACGGGGGGATTTCCGACAGCTTGCTGCAGATACCGGTTTCCTTCTAATTACAACTTTTTCTCAAGTTGTTTTTTTGTTGCACAAGCCGTGCATAAATATCCTGTCATTCACCACAGGAAAGAAAACATTCGTTTTACTTTGATAATCATTGCTGTTTTTCTAATGTGATAGTTTCAGAAAACCCTCTGCTACACCAGCAACATAGCATTACCTGAATAATTTCAGTCTCTCCTATGTCACATCCCTTTGAAAGCTTCCCATTATCAGTGTCATGGATCACTTTGCTTTAGTAAATATTTATGAGCGCCTTGATGTCAAACTAATTCTCCTTTGAATGTGAAGGTTCATTCTTTGCCTTGGAAACAGTTTGACAGCGTTTTGAACAGACTTTTGACCTCGAGGTTCACTTCCAACGCCACGTCAGATTGGAGACCAACTGATGTGGGGTGAAATGAACACCTCTTGCCTTGTGACCAGGTGTCGTGCTTGGATTATGTGATGACACCTGGGCAAGTTCTACCTGTAGAAGAAGACCATTGCCCCTGAAGATTCTGGAAATATTTCCAAGAGTAAGTCTTCCCATCACATCACTGGCAGCTATGTTAATAAATTTATTAAAATGACCACTACCGACACACAAAGTTTTGTCTCCTGATTTCCAACAGCAGGGCTTGGACACTTTTCTTATCACTATGAAATCAAAGTCGCCCACAAATGAAGAGTAGCAGACAGCCTCTTGCAATGGTTTGCAGGCATCAATTATGCTAATGACACAGCGACAGTGACATTAACCAGGTCCTTTTTACAGCATACATTTTAACTTGTCATAGCAGGAAATAGTGTTTCTAATAACCTTAAAAATGGCTCTGGGCACTTTTCAGTTCCCTTAACTGCAACTGAGTCTCCCTCACTTGTGTCTTTTCCGTGAGTCTTAGCTGCCCCAACTGAAGACACATGGAGTGAGATAAGAGTAAAAGGTAAGAACGAAATATGATTCTTGAAAAATGCGACATCATTTCCTCTGAACTGTGATCCCGGGCAAAGTCTGCTCCTGATGATGTCATCTGTAAAGGGTGGTCTGATGTCTTCACTCTTTAGAGATCAGTCTTAGCTCCTCACTTCTCACAGTAAAAAATGTGAGACCAGAACTGCTTCCAGGACCAGGCAAGGATGAAGAAGTAATGCAAAACCAAATAATGGACTAATTCCCAAAAGTGTCCCAGTAAGCCATAGCAAAATCATAATGACCCCACATGTACCAGGACTCTAGAACTGAAGCAGCTTAGGTTCATTTTGCCATTTAGATGTGTGCTTTTCCTGCTGTGACATGTCAAAGTGTCTGTTAATAAAAGGACAGTTTACAGTTTGGCAAGTACATCTTCTCACATGTGCCCCCCTCCAAATAAAAGGGAAAAAAGAAATAAAAAGTTTGGGATGGAACTACAAAGATGTTCTTGCATGAGGCCCACCATTATCTGTTAATGTGTTAGGGAACTTGGCTGAAGGGGTTACTTTGCGCAACTGCATTTGAATTAACTGCATGTTTAACCAGTTAATTAACTTTGCATCTCAATGCTTTGAAATGAAAGATGCGCACAAAAGGGAAACTAAATCAGAACAGGAGCAGGCACAACACAAACACAAACCGGAGGGACAATGGAGAAAGAGAAAAACTGTTCAGTTACCTTTCCCAACATTCTTTTTGGTAGCTGACGAAGGAGAGGGAATCATAGGTAATTTCAACTCAGCACGATTTGACTCAGTCAGAAGGTAGTGGGACTTATAGGCATATGAACTTAATATGGTGTCAGTAAGGTCTTGCACTAACAGCCCTACACAAGACACACAGGAAGAGACGGGGTGAGCCGCAGTCAAACTCGAAATTACCCAAAATTCACAAAAAGAGAGAGAACATAGTCTCACACACACATACGCACACGTGCATACATACACACAATTATAACACAAGAAAGTAACAAGTAAAACAAAGTTCATCCCAACAGAAAGAAGCCTAACAATGCACTCAACTTATCATTTAACAGACTGATTGAAAGTTATTTTAAAAAAGAGAAAAATGCCTGCCTTTTCTCACACACCAACCAGGGCATTCGTTTAAGTGGAGTGCAATGTCAAAGCCTGGATCACTCTTAGTATTAGTATTGTGATGGAAAACAAACAACATTTCACGGCACCGCTATTAATAAACAAAAATGTAAAACATGTAACATGTAGTATTAAAATAATTTTTTCAAACTTAAAATATCTGAAGGAAGTATGTGAAGTTTCTATTTTTACTCATAGGAATTACTGCAACTTTGACTGGCTTGATCAAAGACTTGATCAAAGAAACTGATGGCATTCCAAAAAAAAAAACCCAAAAAATAAATTAAAAAATCCCCAATCATGGAAGTTGATGAAGTCCTTTTGATGTGAAGTGGAAGTAAGAAAAACGTATTCCTGTTCTTTGTCTTAATACTGACGTCCAGGGCCAGTGAAAACTAAAATTATGGTGAATTTAATGCATGTTTGTTTATTCCATCTGTTCAGGGTCACTGCTGATTCTCAGCTGTTGGGGAGGAAGGTTGTTAATGTGTACTGCATTGAAAGCTTACCTCTGGCACACAAGAAGCACCACCCCACATTGACAGGGGAGGTGAGGACGCCGTTCCTCTTGGCACTGCCGTGGTTGCTACAGATCATGATGTGATGGGTGAGGATGACGCTGCCCGCCGCCACGCAGCTGTCTCCTGTGTGAAAGGCCAACGGGCAGCGGATACAGCGCATCAGACGACCTGGACATGAAGCAGAGTAGAGGGAAGAACGATTTCGTGAGCCACATTCAAGTTTTTGGGAACTGCTCAGCCCGTCGCGTAGGTGTGATTCACTAAAATCACACTCAGAGCTGAAAAAAGGTTCACTCATTTCATTTCAGATTTGACAATGAACTAGGTCAAATTCCTTTATGGGTTTATTCTGTAATTAAAGAAAATAAGATGGAAAAAGAACACCTACCTAATTTATTTTTGTGGCTAGACTTATAAATGTTCAGTGTTTCCCAATGTTTTATTGATTACAGCTGAGTAGTTCTGCCACACAAATAAGCAAATAATTACCTTCCATGGAGCTCACATAGTTTTAAATTATACGATATGAGGAGCTTAAAGGGGAAGTGTCTCTTGGTGGAGCAATAACCCATGATCCTAGTAGGATTAGGATGCAAAACAGAATAAACACACTAGAAAATATATATATATGCAACATAATTTTCTGGTGGCTATTGAGATGAGGCCTGAGTCAGTTCAGCTACTCGTAAATAAAAACTTTTTTAGTTACATCTTGATAAAGATGTTTACTTGGTGGTCACCTTTTGATCTCCCTAGCATAGTAACAATCAGACAGCATTAATCGCACAAAATAAGGTGTCAAAATATGAGCTTTTTGCCACCTTCTAAATTGAAGTACCTTTCTTAGAAAACCACAAGATACTTAAATTTTGATGTGAACATTTTTCAAAAGGCGTATTTCTCACAGGATAGTGCAACATTGTCTTGGCACTTTTTGGAACAAAGAAATTATATTTTCCACTGGTCTATGACCTCCAGGTGCCCCATCGTCAGAGCAACTTTTGTGGAACACTGAATTTAAGGTGGGGCAGGATGTGTGAAGCAAAAGATTTCAGTCAAGGTGTAGTTTCAAAAGAGGCATCTCCTTTCTGCCTTCTCTTTCTCAATCAAATTTCCCTTAAGTCTTTTTCTTCACTTCTCCCTTGTATATTCTTCCATCGCTCAGTAATTTCATTATTTCTCCACACACACACACACACACACACACACACACACACACACACACTTTGCTGATTTAGCCCTGACTCACAGCCCCACAGTTTCCACTGCAAACTCAAAACAGGAAATAAAGGCAGCTAAATACAAATCTGAGGTAGTTTTACCTTTACTGGCTCGTTGCAGGTCTCTCTCCAGACAGCAGGTAGAACAGGTGTGCTGTGGGCAGCAGAAGCCTCCATCCAAACTGCTGGTGGTGCCTGGGAGTTTACGGACACAATCCTCATGGTAGTAACAACCACATCCCAACACAGAGCAGCGTGTCACCTCCTGACCCACAGTTTTACAGCTAAAACAAGGATGATTGCCTGGAATGACAGAGAAATTCTGATAGTAAAAAGCCAAAGACAATAAATGTGATGGTGCGTATATGGTCGGCTGGCACACCGTTTCTACATTCCAAACAGGTGAATCTTCCTTCAGGTGGGGACGTCAGGCCAAGACACTCCAAGTGAAACTGTCTGTTGCAGTCACCTTCACAAACCACCAAACCTTCACCATACACCTCACAGATCTAAACAAACAAAAAAAGACCAAAACAAGACAGAGAGTTGAAAAGAACATGACACTGGCACAATACCTGTAAGGTATTAAAGAAAGACAATTTAACAGAGAGGGCGGTGCTCACCTGGCAGACCGTATCTCTCTTGCCAGTGCTGCTGTCCTGTCGGGACAAACCGGAGTCCACTGACTGAGTGTCTGAAGCATCTGCATCTGCCGCTGCCGGACTATCAAGACTCTTCCCAAACAAACCCTGTGATATAAAGCAAGAAATTCTGTCCTAAAAACCACAAATTTACCAAATGTAAATAAGTTCTCACAAGTGTGTAGATTAAGACTAGTGCATGGCAGGATCCAAGGTGCAGTAAAAAATTATTTTTAGTATTAATTTAGTCATCAATCATTTCTTAAAGAATTATCAATAGTTTTGTCGAAATCATTCAGGTAGAAAATATTTTCAGACGGCTTCTTTGATCCAGCCAGAGGGTCAAAAGATTTTATGATTTTGATTATGAACCAAATTAAAATAATAAAATATTCACATCAGAAGTTGAATGAGGTTAAAATATTGCAATTTTCCTCAAAAAAAGCATAATGGACTCATTTTCAATTCATGTTTTGAAATGATGATTTCGCTTAACCCATCTTGCCCATTGCTGATAGTCCATAAAATAAAAATTACAAAAAAAGGCAGAGCACAGTTAAGAAATATACAGCATTTTTCTTTGAGTGGGTTTTTATATACATGTTGTTTTAGCCTACCTGTGGATCACTGAGACCCCTGGAGTCCGAATCAGAGGTATCTCTATACTGAGAAGAAGCCATTTCTACATCTGTTGATGCTCTACTTCGCTTCTTCAGAGGCTTGCAGGCATCTGAAATCTCACTAGCACCTACAGGATGGCATTGGGTGGGGGGGTCAGAAGGATTCGATACCATTTTGAGTGTGGACTTCCCAAAACAGAGAGTGACAGGAGCATGACAAAAGGAGCCTCTACCTTTCTGTGAACCTGTCCTCATTGTAGTTTCAGGAGCCATCTCTGCCTGTAAGAAGGTTAAACACGGAGGTTTAGGTTTTACTGGCAGCCAATATGACTCTGGCAGTAGCAGGTTAACTATGTTCAGACTAAACACAGAAACCACACCTGTGTGCTTTTTTCAGTGCAGCGCTCATATTTCATATATATATATATATATATATCACCAACTTATCAAAGACTTGTACCTGTTCCTTTTTGGTTTTCTTCTTAGGGACAGGATCACTGCCTCTCTCTGACTCAGACCTGCTCCTGACTGATCGGCGCTGAAGCTTCCTCTCCTGAGAACCTGAAAATGTATAGCAATGCTGAGCTGCATTTCCCACAGTGTCATTTTGCACATTCACATTCATTATATCTGTATTTCACCAACCTTGTGGGCTACTGTGCTGTGATCCAGGAGAAGAAGTCTGTTGCATTCCTCCGTCCTCGCTTCTGCGACTAGCAGGGGAGCCTCTCCTCTCATCCCCGTCTTCTTCACCTTCATCGCCGTCTTCCTCCTCCTCTGGGCTAGGCTCCGGTTTAGCTCTGCTGTCCTGTTGAGACAGCAACATTAAAATATCACCTTACAGCGTAGCTCTCATGTACATTTTTCTGTCTGACATGGTTACACCAACCTCAGGAGAGCAGTATCCCAGGTCGGGCTGCCTGGCTTCTCTCTCTACTCTCTCCTCCTTCTCTTCTTCTTTTTCTTTCTTTGGAGAAGGAATTGCTTTTTTCTGCAAGAGAGGCCAGTCACACTTTGTGATCTCAACATTCAGCCTCTTCATGGTGATGGAAAGAGGGAGTAGCTTTCTGGCAGCTGCCGTTTTCCAGGCTCTGACAGGTGGAGGAGAGTCCTGCTGTGCTTGTGCATCACAACCAGAGTTCTGTGTCGGGGAGCTGGTCTTGCGCTGGTCCCCCCTTTGGTTCTTCTCGTCATTTGAGGCCTGGGAGTTCATGTTGTCTTCAGTGTTTGAAACGCTACACTGTCTACGTGGCAGCTGCCTTCGTGGAGGCTGTTCCCTGTCTGGTGACTTTACTCCTGCATCCTCCCTCTTACTGATCGAGCCACTGGAGCGCCGGTTACGTCTCTCAGGTCTGATGTTGGCTTTCTTGCTGGGAGGGGCTTCGTTAGGGTCAGGATCGACGTAGATGAAGGTGTAGTTGTCAATTCGCTCCTGCCGCGTCATCAGAAAGGCATCCTCTGCGTGGCCCACACCTACTTCCCACTGAGCACGCTCCCGCTGGGGGATAGGTTTCAGAAGCTGGAGAGGAAAACATTGAAAAGACATAAAAATGCTGAAAGGAGAAATTACTCACTGTTGTGTGCTCACATATCCAAAAGCATCTTATGGAGAAAATTATTCTACTAGCAGAAAATGGAAAAATATTTAAAATATATATATATTTTTTCCCCAAAATAAGTTACAATGAAGCAAAAATGTTAAGGCTAATTTCAGATTTTTGTTAATATAAATTACTTATTTAAAATTTTATTTTAAAAAGTAGAAGCACAATTAACATTTTCAAAAATAAAAACTGGGAATAATGCAGTCTCTTAGAAGACTTGTGGCTGGTCTGGAATCACTTGAGAATTTAAGATAAAAGTTTATGGTCGAACTGTAAAATACTAAAAAAATATTGTTACATCTTAATTTATTTAAATTCTTAACAGAGACGTTTATTTACATACATTTATCTGAATAAAAATCATAACTTTATTTTCAGTCAAAACATCTTAGATGTGTTTGTACATACTTTATGTCTCTCTACAGGATTAGTGGTCTTGCGCAGAGTCTCAGCTTGAAGGTCATCAAACTGTTTCTTCCCTTGGTATATGACAATCCTCTTCTCATGGATCCACGCTCGCTCAGCAACACTGCCGAAGAACTGGACGTGATACTCCCTATGACCTGGACAGGCAGGGAGAAAGTCGAGAAAATGAGCTTTGGTGCTCATCATCTGACACAGTCATACCTTTGTAAATGACAGACTTAATTTAACATGTAGCGTGTACCTCTGGTGTTGATGCGAGTGTGAACCTTCATTTGTGGATCAGAAGAAACCATGCATGGCCACCAGGGGTAGGTGCCAACCTTAGACCACACTAGGTCTCCTATCACAAACTCCTTACAGAAGCCTGTCTCCTGGATCACTGATGGATGATGGACTTTTGGAACCTAAAGGTGAATATGAACAAATAACCAATCAGCTTTCAGAATCCTAATTATGAGAGGACTATGATTACTAAAGAAGAGAATCCGCTATAGAGTGAATAGTCCTTGCTCTTGCCTTTGGTGTCTTTGGTTCAGCTTTGATAACTGTCTTCTGAGGCTTCTCTGTCTGGACTAGGGGTGCTTCTGTTGGCTGGGGCTGGATGTGGGTGTCCTCTGTCTGACCCATGGTACCTGCCTGTGTTTGGCTCTGGTCCTGGCTCTGTTCCTGGATCTGCTGCTTTAGCCTCGCACTCTTTTTCCTCTTCTCCTTCTTCCTCTCATGTCTGCGCTGGATCTGAGCAGCCTCGTTCTTCTGAGACTCCTTCTGAAGACGAGAAAAAGGAAAAAAGTGGTGATGAGACATCAGTTTGTTTTAGTTTTTTTACGCCATTTCCATAAAATCAACAGAAAAATGGTTCTGTCTGCAGAAATAGTCTTCCTCCTCACTTCCTAAGTGCTGTTAAAAGCTGATGGAATCAGGAAGTGTGGCATTATCCTTTACATGAATTTTAATGGGACAAGTTTAGTGTGCAATTTCTCTGTGCTTGGTATTTCAATATACATTTTCTAAAAATTTATGCAAGGCCTGGTATTGTTTGCATATAGAGCTGGAGCATGTATTTAAAATGTGAAGGTCTGACATAACAATTAACTGAAATTTTTGGAATTAAGAACTATTATTTGCACAACTCAAGCTAATTTGGACATCAGGAAATTTCAATTAGCATGTTTCATAGAATTTTGGCATTTTTCAAACAAACCAGACAAGAAAACACCAGTGTTAATCAATTACTATCAAAAATTTTGTGTTAATTCAACATGACATTTTAAATAATTGCTATTTGCAGCTGTAACTGTACATACATTTTCCCTTTGGTTCACCTTGTCCAGGATTAGGGAATTAATAGTTTGTCACATCTCTTGTGTCCTACCTTAGCAGTTTGTTTACATTATATCTGATCTCTGATTAATCAGTTTTAAATAATAAATGAATTTATCTTGTCATTTCTCCATTTGAGTCAATTACAAACACGGCCATAACAAACATTACAAATCGATTAGAGGTTAGTTCAGTCATTGTAGTCTTTTTTTTATTTGAGTGGTAAGCTTGATATGAGTAATGCTCTACCATGCTTTTTGTTCAGACGATTTGAATTAAAACATGAAAGAGTAAGAGGTAAAAGTTTCATCATTAAATTAAATGAATACAGGTTTCAATGGATATCATATTTTTGTATAAAGGTTATAATTATATTGATTAAGATTGAGCGAAAGTATTTTCACAGAAAAAAGCTATTAAGTAGGGTTTAAGTTCACACAGCAAGGGTTTAGTTTATTTACTTAAAAAGTTGCCTAATTTACAAGATTAATTTGATGTTGATTGACTAATTGATTATAGATCAAAGTGTTGCATCTTAATATTATGTTTTTATTTGACAAAATACAGATGATTATTTGAATACCCACGATATGAATAGCAACAGTGTGACCAATGTGTGTGTGGATGTCTATAACAAACTTTAACATGGATTACCTGCAGCTCTTGCAGTAGGTCTCCACACAGCGCAGATTCAAACAGCTCTTTTCCGTTCTGATATGTCTTGATGATCTTCAGCTTGATTTCTGGAGAGCTGGTTTTCTTCAGTACCCCACCAGGGGTGTTGGACAGAACATGAGAGGGCTGAGAAGAGGGAGTACTGTCCACAAGTGAGGGTGGAGGACTAGAGGAAGGTAGATGCAATGGAGGAGGAGGGGGAAGAGTGTGGGTCATGATGTGTGGCGTCTGGGGCAGGTGGTGCTGGGAGGGCAGTGGTGGGGGACTCTGCGGGTGGGGGTGGGTTTGTATGTGAGGTTGGTTTGAGTGGAAGTGGTGCGCATGGTGGTGGTGATGGGGGTGATGATGATGGTGGTGGAGGTGTGGATGATGTGTGGGCAGTGGAGGAGACACAGGAGACAAAGGTCTCTCCTGGAGGCCTGGGCCTCTCAGGACGGTCCCCTCTCCTGGCAGGAGACCATGCTCGCCGTAGCTCCGTATGGCCCCATAGCCATTAGCCGAGCCGTTGGGAAACTGCGAGTACATGGAAAACTTGGTCTGTGGCTCATACATGCCCAGACCCGGCGGGAAGCCGTTAGAGACCTGCTGCATGTCCTCCGAGGCTGACGGCGGGTAAGAGAACTCTGCATCCAGGGCAGCATCATAGGAGGGACCACCATCCTCGCCCGGGTCACTGCCGGTGTCACAGGTGCCTTCCTGTCTGATGTTGGCTGAGTCAATGAGCTGAGGGGGTTGCTGAATTGTATTTCCCATGATCCCTTGCATGAAAGAGAAGGAGAAATCCATTGTTGGGCTCCTGCATCCTTAACTGTCTTTTTCTTTGACTGGACCTGTTGACAGACAAATGCAATGAAATGATTCATGGGAAGACTCATATAATTTATCCTCTGCTAAGAAATTAGATAACATGAAGCACCAGCTAGACATTGCACGTATCAAATTTGCTACCTGCTGACCAAACATGCTGACCTGCTGACTCTGCTGACCCATTCTGGCCACCATTTGACCCCCTTATTCTCCATGTATGCTTTACTTTGTAGGTTTGTTTGCATTTTAGTGTCCATTAGGTATACTGCATGCTGCAGACTACACACAGCAGCTTAATAATACTTTGCCCAAAGGCCCAGAAACCCACCAGTGCTTCTATTCAAGGAGATTATCCTGCCTCTGGTTTGCAGTGTGTCAAATGCTTTGTGGTAATGTGATTAAACATACTGTAAATGTATTTACGAATATGCACCTTGTAGACATCACATAATCTTCTTCTTTTTTTTTGGACTGACTCCAGCCCAGGATGTTTGCTGCGTCTTTTGTGTCTGCATCTACACTGTTAAACCGCTGCCTTAAGGAGCAGAAATCCAAAAGATAGATAGATAAATAAATAAATAATAATTTAAAAAATCTAACACCATTTCATCTAATATTGAACTATAGTGGTGCATATTTGCAAACACATTTGCATGTGTGGCAAACAAAAGAACAGCCAAGGCTCCGGAGCTGTATCCCACTTTATCTGGCAGGTAATCCAGTCTGGATGCTCTGAGGAATCATGAGACATTATGTGACATGTAGCACCGTCCTGAGCCTGACAACACGTTCATTATTTTTCGAATCGAGCCTCAGCCCCTTATAAAGGCTAAAGTTGAATGATATGATTGAACAATTTTGTTATCATCAGTGGGATGTATAATAAAAAAAAAAAAAAAAAAAAAAAAAAAAGCAAACAAGGGTTACTAACTTGTTTTATTTAATCTTCTATAATAGAAAGCATATTATGTTTTCAGGTAAAGATTGGCTGAAAAAAGCAATTACATTATGTTGCCTTTTGGAAGTTTGGGTGCTGGGGCATAAAATGATTTTTTTCCCATCATCTAATAGGCCAACAATAAATGTTGAATTGTAGTAATTTACTGTTAGAGTAAGATCAGACAAACTCTCGGGGCTGTGTGAGTGTTAGATGCCAGCGGGCAGTAAGTGGATTCTCTGGTCAATCTTTCTCCACAAACAGGACAAATCCGCAGCCAACATCACCATTAATTATCTCAAACTTGCTCTCCAAATGCAAAACAAACTCGGGCAGTTTGTACTTAAAGACTGACGGACCATGAATTATCAATGCAGTGGCTGTTTTTTTTTTTTTTTTTCCTCTCCACAAGCTACATATATCATTTAGTTTCTGAAAAGCCATCAACACAAACACATGGTGGCCTGCGATCACAAGCAAAACAAAGAGCAGCTACCGGTGGCTGCTTTGCCCTTTTATACCCGAGACTTTTAATCTCCATAATGAAGCATTAATCAAGTTAAAAGTGTTGACAGAGGCCGGACTGCTCCGCTGATCGTGCTTTAATTTGTGGACACACTCTGGCTGCTGATCCGAGGAAAAGGTGTACAACGTTGATGTAAACATCCATAAAGTGTCAGCCAACAGTCACCGTCCACTTAAATCGACGTGTTTTTATTTTAATTCTCCTAACTTTACACCTGACGGCCCTGGAGGTTAACACCTGGTTGTGTTTTTGTTAAAAAAAAAAAAAAAAGCGACAGCGCAGACACGAAAAGGAAGAAAGGAAGAAAGATGTTTCATGAATGATCTTATAGCTCTCTGCGCTGTTAGCATGATGCTAATTGACATCAAAGAGGGGCTGTTCTCAAACAGACGTTAACCGTTTGGGCCGTTAACTAACGGACCCCGACCGGGGACACGACCGTTGGTGCACGCGGGCCACCGTTACCGGTCACCGTTTGTCCGTTAAAGCCCAAACACACATGGAGGGAGATGAAAAAGGAGGAGGAGGAGGAGGGGGGAAGCTAATGTTGGCTAGGCTAACCTTCATCTGCCAATATGGCTGCCTTTACCCCTTTAAATCAAATTGTCTGGCGTGATTATACCTCCATCGCAGGCGGTGTGGGAACGAGAATGTGCCTGAAAATAAGCGACTGAAAACGGCCAGTGTGCGGAGGGAAATGGGGAGGAAGGAAAGGAGGGGAAGGGGTGTCGGGGAGGGGGGCAGCAACATGCATCGACAGCGGCTTACAGCAAACACGCTTATCGCTAAAAGAGGAGAAGAGCAAAAGGAGCAGCACAGATTTTCATGCCGAGTCGAGAAAGATGCAGGGAAATTACAAAAAACATGTCAGTACCTTCAGCGTGTCCCATTCTAAACACATACACCAGCCAGCAACGTTTCCTCGTTTAATCTATAGGGGGTGGGGGGGGGATACGGAAAAAATAAAAAAAAAATAAAAAATAAACCTGTACTATTGATAAAGCGCAGGCCTTTCCTTTTCGTTTTAACGCAATTCTCCACACAGAGGAGGAGAGGAGGGGGTGTTACGCTATCTGGTCGCTGCCCAATCCCAAAGCTTGGCTCTTCCTCAATGTGGCGACCGGAGCGTTTAGCTGGAGAGAGAAACGTTCAATCCTCGCTGCCCCCTCCAGTGTGCAGGCTGCATAATTACGATGATAATAATTATTAAAAAAATTGAAAATAAAAAAATAAAATTATAATAATAAAAAAAAAAAAAACACCGATCTCTGGCTCCCTCTTCCTCCGCTACAACAAAAAGCGCTCTGCTCTCTGCAGGCCCGCTCGGTCTCCAGCTCAGCGCCAAATCACACACATCCACACTCGGACTGAAGGGGTCAACAAGAGCACTCCGGGATGTGTAGTTTACTTCAGACTGGGCATACTTCATTGGGAGGGAGTGTGTGTTTAAAAACAACAACAAAAACAAAAGCAGGGGGATCATAAGTTTGGGCTAAGATTAAAAGTCACGCCTACAGTAAAAGGAAAAAGGAAATGCATGTGATGGTGGATACACCCAAAAAGCCACAAAGAGGATCTTTAATAGTCATTATAGAGAGTCATTATGATTGTCAATATAATGAAATTATTTTATTTATTTTATTTTACCCCACCCTGATAAATCAAAGTGTCTGAGTTTAATTTACCTCCTCGCCTGATTTGAAGCTGAGAGGAGAGAAAAATAAATAAAGCTCTCACGCTGTCTGCACTTTATCTGACTTCAGCTGTTGTCCTCAATGGGCAGCAGGTTCGGGCAGATAGCAAGCTATGAAAGCTTTTAATATTGGGATTAATGCTTCTACATATACCTTTTTTCCTTAAATTAAACTAGGTAAAGGTGGATTATATAAAGAAAGGTATTTCTATCATTTTCTCCACCCCATTTATAAGTCAGAGAAGGCGAAACAGAAACATCTCTCTCCACAATGAAATGCAAGCTGCATCCTCCAATATGGTCAAAGAATCAAATCAAGACCTCTGGACATAGATAGGTGGTGGCCTTACAGATAAAACCTGCTAACAGAT
The DNA here is from genome assembly GCF_900963305.1 of Echeneis naucrates. Taxonomy (NCBI): domain Eukaryota; kingdom Metazoa; phylum Chordata; class Actinopteri; order Carangiformes; family Echeneidae; genus Echeneis; species Echeneis naucrates. The sequence continues at coordinate 18,374,828 of NC_042519.1, forward strand.
TTGGTAAAACAGATTAGATAAATAGAAATTTCATTCAAAAATAACTGAAACAGAGTCCACAGAGTCACTTTTCAGTCACTCTTTTTGCCTGTTAAGTAGGAAACACAGTGTTATTGCCTTATTTACCCCAATTTGCCTTTTGCAAAATATAATTTTGTGTAAAAAAAAGTGCACTTAAACATAGACAACATTGCTACAGATACTTACATCATCACAGTGATTATAAAACTGTGTTAACCTACCATTAAAAACTACTGTTCAAAAAGAGACAATGGTTTAATTGCATTGTGGAACAAAGGCCAATGGAGAGGGAAGTGCAAGGGGGCAGAAAAGTTTCAATTTAAACAATATTTTTAATACTATTTAAGACAGAAACCCTGGACCTTTCCAGATTATATATATTACAGGCTGCTTCGAGGCCACTTTTATTATTTTTACTGACTCCAACTGTAATGACCAGTTGCCTAATTGATTCACAGAAATTTTTATGGTAACAGGTTTGATAAATTATTCATCAATTCAGTCCTTAGGAAAATATTAAAGGGTAAAAAAAACATACCACTTAGCCAGTTATAAAACAAAAATATAAATCAACAGGGCAAGTGTTAAAAATTGATTTTTACAGAGGGTCCCTGTTTCATGAAATACATTTTCTGATTAACTGAGTCGAATGAACTGAACCCAAAACGATTGAAAATGTGAAAAGTTGCCTATACAGGTGGTTGTTTTTATGTCTCATTGATGTCTCATTATGTCTCATGTCTGTCTATAGTAGTTTGGTGTTTTTTGTTGTAATATTTGTTTATTGATGTTTGTGTTTCTTTTTGCAATTATTTTCTGTCTTTGTAATTCATATTATCTTCCAGATTGTTCTGTGTTTCTTGGTGGCCATTTTGTGTTTCTCTGGTGTTTCGTGCAGCTTTCCTGTGGTTTGGTCTGTCTGAGAGTTTGTTTTTGAGTGTCTCTTTCTGGCTGATTCAAGTCAATAGTTGTCCTTATTCCACTTGGACTCATTCTGTATGTCTCTTTAGTTGTTTTCTTTAGAATCATCTTCATGATGGGTTTTAAAATGAATGAATATTGTGATTCCTTGTTGTCACTTTTTTGTCTACTTGTGTTTGTTTGAGTGATTTGTGCCTCTTTGTGGTTCTTTGTAGTTTAACTGAGCTGTATGACTTTCACACATGCCAAAAGTGCTCAGAGGCTGATATTCCTCTAAATGAATAAGGTGAGCCGGCCGGCTGTTTTTGTCACACAGTGATGCCTCTTATTCAAAAGAGACCATCTATGACGGGCGCTCACCCCACACCTGCGCACGCGCAGTGGGACCTTCCAGTGCAGCTGGCTGCCATCGGCTGCGCACACAGAGCAGACGACCAGCGGCCGCAGGACGACCCCTCCAGGACCGGTCGAAGACGGTAAACCCACCGTAAATGGGTTTAGCGCCGCACGGGCCGTTACTTTCCTCGCCCCCGCACACCTCGGCCGATCGTCGTGGATGGATTATCGCGTCTACGCCTCAGCCCACAGCCTTTCGCCCAGCCAGCGGCAGCCATAGCTCGGTCCTTGACGCTGGAGGTGAGTGCGCTATCATTTCACCGGCTAAGCTAAGAGCTAACCGGTCACTAAACCTTAGCACATGCTAACGGGATGCTAATCCGGCACTGGCGACGGGTTTTCCTGCTATGGTGATATTTCCAGCACCTTTCGATCAATATCTTGACACATATCAGATATTTTTTTTTTGTTGTAGCTACACTGGCAGCTTTTAACATTAGTGGAAAATTACCGATATGTTGCGGATTTCTCTCCAGCGGTTAGCATCGCGTCACGTCCATTTAAAGTACCCGTGTTCCTCAACTTCAACGGCAAGTTTAGTGTGATGTTGGTTTGTTTGCAGATTTCTGTTGTCGACTATAGGCTGTTGGTAGATGGTTGTTTCAGTGGGACATGAAGTCGACACATGGATTAGATCACAGTAGTAGCCGGTGTGTGGTTACGTAACATCACCCATTCACGTGGAGATTACAAAAAAACCAAAAACAAACCATGTTGACTTTCTCCCCGGGCTGGTTTGGGGACACAAATCATCCTGAAACTAAACCCTAAACCTCCACCCGAAGAAGTGCAGTGTTGATGTTTGTCTTAAAGGGAATCCCCCACGCAGACTGATCTCAGATTTTTATGGTTTTATTATGGAAGAATTATGATTATAATGAGGATTTTAGATTAAATCAATGCGGGTTACCAATACTTACGAAGTTTTTATTTAAGTCTCTTATGTCCAGTTGGAAAAAGGTTCTCACTAATGCTGACTGACCACATTCACTGGTGACATGTTACTGTGTAATTATCTTTATTTAGCATGGGCAATTTAGTCCTTGAACTGTTTTCATAAGGATGATGAGAACAAACTGGATTATTTTCTCTGATAACTGTATCTTTATAAGATAAGACACATTTAAGGAGGAGAGTCCTGTTTCTATTGCTATGTTCTTCAGTACAAGCCAACTGGTAGAGCATAAGGTATCTCATAGCTGTGCTTTGTGTATTTTTCCAGCCAGTCTGTGAACTGTAATCAGAAACCTTTACGTTCTCTCTGTCTCTCTCCTCCATCTGCATGTGCCTCAACAGAGTACTGTAATCTGCTCCTGCAATGGCTGTCTTTAGTCACCAGATGCTTTTTGCAGTCACCAGATCAAGGTAAGTTAGTAGCACAAGGCTACACTTGTCCACATAAAATTGCTCTACACATAAAAGAGCTCTGTCCATGTAAAGCAGGCTGGATTTTACTGAAGTTAACAGGTCAGTAAAAGCTCAAGTAGTTGTCAGACTGTAATTACCCAAGATTGGGAGCACTCACTGCTGTGTTGGAGGAGAGTCAAAAACACAAGCTGTCTATGTTTACATTGTGTCTGTTGCAGCAAAACCTTTTCAGTGCATCTCATGACTTGAGTTGCTCATAACATAAATACAGCAGCTATGATTTTTAGTGATGACACGAGATCATAAGCTGGGCCCCCACACTACAACACATAAGAGTGAAAAGACTCAGGAGCTGAATTTGTTTGGCAGACGTTGAGGCAGCTATTTCTGTCCTCTCTTTTAGTCCCCGATTTCTCATGTTCTCATGTTCCCTGCTGTAAGAGCTACCTCAGCCAGACAAGACTTAAAACAGCAGAATTTTGGGGAAACATGTGACAAAAGCATAGCTGAGGTAGCTGGCTAAAGTGCAGACAACGAGGAGCCTTATTGAAAGGCAGCCCTAGTTTTCTTTCTTTGTGATTGGTTGATAATTATATGGGGGAAAGCTTGTCAATATTTCTGACCCTGAGATGACATCTTAAATGAACTAGTTTTGTCAGACCAACAGCCAAAAAAACAAAACAAAAAACAAAGATGTTCAGCTTTTAATGATTTAACATTTTGAAAAGCAGAAAGTCCTGTGCAGAAGCTGCAAACCACCACTTTGATATTTATGATAAACATACTTGAAAACACTTACTTTGTTATTTAAAAAAAATATCTGACAGTTGTGCTTTTGTCATCAACTGAATGTTGAAAGTTTCAAGTGCATAGAAAAGTCACATAGGAAACATTAAACTTACTTTTTACATTTTAACTGAGATATCTATTACAATAATTATCATGTGCATTGTTGATCAGCTAAATATTTGGCTATCGCGCATACACATTATTTATGTTCTATGTGAGAACAATCTCTTGTACAGTATTGTATGCAATTACTAACCAGTTTTTATTGTTGCTGTCAACAGGGGATCCTTTTTATTGTCCAAGAAGCACAGCTGCTCCTCTCTGCCTTTCAGAACGTATATCCACATAGACCTTCCCCGCCATGTCTTGTCCTCATTTCCACTCAAACACTCCCGCTATGGTTACCCCCACTGTTACCGAGGCCATGCCCCCAGCCACAGCTCCACCCTTCTTGCCCGTTCTCTGCATAGTTCGCACGTTTGGCTCCAGGATATGAAGCAGGACGACACTAAGGGCTCACCAGCTCCCATTAAGGATGCTTCTCCAGGAGCCAAAAAAGACTCTGTGACCACTGCGACCCAGTCTAAAGCACCATCAGCTTCCACTCCAGCTGCCACTTCTGCCACAGTACCCGCCACGCCCCCAATACAGGAGAGGGCAGTTGTGAAAAAGTCTCTATATGTGAAGATTGTGGATGAGTTGAAGCATTACTACAATGGCTTTCGGTTACTTGGCATCGACATCAAGACTGCAGGCAGAATGGTGTGGAGGCTGCTACATGGACAAGTACTCACTCGCAGAGAGAGGAGACGGGTAAGAGAAATTAAATGTATGTTATGGTATGTTTCTCAGCCTGTTGAGTAATTCACCGTAACAGCTCTGCCACAAATTCTACATTTTGGATTAATATGAATGTTGACACCATCAAACATTCTGCTATATAGTTTTTATTGGGGTCTTCATGATTAATGGTCGCCTACAAGAAACACATAAAATTTTATATGTTTCTAATGTGCTTCCTCCCTCATGTATAAATATTAGAATGACGTGGAAAGGTATATCTTAATGTACATCTGGCAGGAATACAAATGAAAGAATTTGAATCTAAATATTGCCCCAGGTCACACCAGCATGTCTGTCTGGTTCCTTAGCAGTCACCTGGTTTATGATCTATCATTACAAAAGACTCAAAAGTAGTTCTCCTGGTCCTGGCCCTGTTCCTCTCTCTCTATTCCTCCGGGTCATTATCAGCAAGGTTTGTGGTGCCAAGTGTCTTTGACTTTCCTAAATTTGAATGTTAATAAGGAGCACTCACTTGATGTCCCTGAGGTTGTAACAAATGTGAACAAGAACGAGTGTGTGTGTGTGTGTGTGTGTGTGTGTGTGTGTGCGCACACGTGCTGAAGTGGTTAAACTGACATGTCTGTAAATTATTGCCCAGATTTAAGATCAACATTATGCTCTTTTCAACTAACAGCTCTGTGCACCTGCAACATGTTGCTGAAATATGGTTAAAAGCTCAACAGAATCTTTTTTTAGGCTTTCATGTGTCACCGACCCATTGTTGAAATTGTGTCTCAGTGCGACTATGCAGGCTCATGCTGTGAACATTTCAAAACTGTATTTGAGCTATTTTAAGGACTGAGGAAGCTTTACTGTATCTGCAATGGCTTTTACACTGACATCTGTGTCACTATGTGAATAATATTCCTTTTTACATTAGCATTGTTTGTGTTTACAGCTGATGAGGACCTGTGCTGACCTATTCCGTCTGGTGCCCTTCATGGTGTTTATCATTGTTCCCTTCATGGAGTTCCTCCTTCCCGTCTTTCTCAAACTTTTCCCAGAGATGTTGCCCTCGACCTTCGAGACAGAGTCTAAAAAGGCATGTGGGCATGTATACATCCAGACACAGACAGATATTCACCCTGAGTGACCTGAAGCAGGGTGCGCTGTGATTATGTAACTCGTCAGCTATGACTGTGGCTGCTGCACCAACAACCTCTGGCTGTGAAAGCAGCTGACTATCTAATCTGGGCAATTTACTTTGGGGGCTGTGCCAAAATATTCACAAGCTCTCCAGAACTCAGAAATGTTCTGAAAAGCCTTAGAGGTGATGGAACTAATTGTTGGAAAATCTGCTTCTTGATTGCCTTCATTTCTATGATTCTAATAAACTAATACCATGAAATTCCTTTTATTAACTTCTAACTTCCTGTTGAGGAAAAGCAGCAGGTTACTACTTGGTCCAGTTGTTTTATCAAAAGTGGTGTTCCCTGGATGTACTGGAGCACGGCTGACTGATTCACAGATATGCTGACATGCTCCTGACAGCACAGAGGTGTGCGGTGACTGAAGAATTAAAAAAAACAAAAAACAAAAAACTGCATGTTGTGATATGAGATTACAGCAGTATCAAAATCAAGGCAGGAGATGCCAAAGACAAACAAGTTATTTACAGAGGCAAATATCGTCAGGGCCTTTTTAAGAACAAATAGATGAATGAATAAATAATTTTTTGTCAAATTGTTAAATTCAGTTTTGTGTCAGCAGCCCGCTCAGGTTTCAGGTTGCATTTCTATTATAAAAAATAATTTCTTCATGAAGATAAATAAACAAGTCTGTGTTAACAGTAGATACACAGTGCTTTTGAAATATATATTATTATGTGGCTGGGTGAAAACACAAGTCCTGAACAAGGCAACCACCCATCCAAACATATCTAATCACATTTCTATTTTTATATTTTCATTATCTGTGACGGTCCCATATTGTCCACAGCCTTCAGTACTTAGCCACTGAGCCAGGCTGCATCTTTTAAAATGTCCAACAACCAAAATACCAGGCTTCTTTTCTAAAAGCGAAATATGTTGAGAAAGAGAAATTGTGTCCTAAAACCATAAGGCACTTAAGTATGTCACTGTATCACCGTATGAAACATCACACTCTAGCTGTATAAGCGTACATTTCTAAAACTAACCCTTGTCTTCTCTCGATACAGGAGGAGAAGCAGAAGAAGGGTCTGGCTGCCAAGCTGGAATTGGCCAAGTTTCTCCAAGAGACCATCGCTGAGATGGCCCGAAGAAATAAGGCTAAAGCTCAGACAGACGATGAAACGCAGCGCTTCTCTACATATGTCCAAAAGGTAAACGATAACAAAGGTACCGTCCGACATCTTACATGTCAAAACCATTTTATACAGTTCACCTATTGTCCTTTTCATTAGACCAGTCCATTTGAATTCATGCTGTTATTGTTAAGGTTCCATTCTCACCAGTTAAGAAGAAATGTTGTAAATACATAAAGTAACCTCAGTTTAGAGCAGAGAAAACATTTTAGACTAGTGGAGCAGAGCATTTCTTGCTTTGTCAGTGCCAAAACGCGACTAGGTCACATTCTGTCAATCAAATCAGCCAGTTGAACTAATCACCATTTCAACATTGGCCCACTAATGTCTGAGGAAATACTGATAACTGGAGGTCAGGAGTTTTTAAATTCTGGGACTCATCGGGTAAATTCTCTCAATAATCAATTCTGAAATGGTCAGAAAAGGTATTTGATGTTTACCGGTGATGGTTCACTGTTTCATTCACTGACATTTGTGTCCCCTACAGGTCAGAAGAACTGGGGAGCAGCCCACCATCAAGGATATTGTCCGGTTTTCCAAGCTGTTCGAGGATGAACTGACGCTGGAGCACCTCGAGCGTCCACAGCTGGTGGCGTTGTGCAAACTGCTGGAGCTTCAGCCCATCGGCACCAACAACTTGCTGCGTTTTCAGTTAATGATGCAACTCAGGACCATCAAATCAGATGACGAGGTTAGATGGGAACTTGACAGGATTTTCGTAATGAGAAGAAGAAATAAACAGATTATGATTCAGGGAGTGTCACACCATCACACTATTTTCTCCAAACACACTGTCATATCTTTCAGGCAGATAAAGATGTGATCAATTTGGTGCATCAGCTCAACAAGCTTTTTCATAATGGTCTCAACTCCTAAATTAGTTTCCCCTAGTTATAACATCTAAAACATTTGTTTCAAAAATCATTATTTGTATTGCACATTATTCACAGATGTACTGAAAGGTTTTGACCTGATGTGCTCTGGTTGAACTAAGTTCAGGTTTGGAGTTTTTCCAGTCTCTTCTCCCACTTGTGCATAATGTTTCTGTGTTCCTGTCCTCATGTCGTCACAGATGATTGCAGCAGAAGGCGTTGCAGCTATGAGTGTGTCAGAGTTACAGGCTGCTTGTCGTAGTCGTGGGATGAGGTCTCTGGGTATCACCACGGATCAGCTACGGCAGCAGCTGCAACAGGTGAGCAGCTTGGCGACAGTTTATAGAGTTTGTTGCTGAAGTCTAAACTACACATCCTGAATTTAACTTGGTGAAACCCCATTTACAAACATGCTACATAAAAATAAATACAATATAAAGTGTTTGTTTTTATGGACATTTGTTGTTAAAGAGCTGAAGCTCATCTCTGCTCAGTGATCTCCTTTAATTAATGTTGTTCTCCTCCATCTAGTGGTTGGACCTTCACCTGAAGGAGAACGTTCCTCCATCACTGCTCCTGCTCTCCAGAGCCATGTACCTGACTGACCTCAAACCCAAAACACCAGTCATCCCGCCTGTTCCCAAACTCGAGGTTCGACTCTCACAATCCACTTAACATCTAACAGGCCTAATATTCAGATAAGAGAAAATTGTACCCAGTTTAACATTCTTGCAGCTAAATAGCTGGCTCTCATTATTTAAAGCACCACATTTATGATATTTCAGGGTCTGCCTGCTCATTGGCTTAATTCATGAAACCTTCCAGTGCCAGAGGTACCCCCAGATATTCAGAATAGGTTTATTTTTTTGAATTATGGTGATGAATATGAAGTAACATAATACATAAAATAATGTATTTTCAGAAAGTAAATTATAAAGTTGTTCTATCCGACTGCCACCAATCAAAAATGTTTTGCAAAGAGTGGCAAAAAGGTCTCTGATGTCCACGCATCTTGACACAACACATTTTTGAGTGGAGGGAAAATCAGGCAACTGTCTTCTTACCAGATGTTTGTTATTTTTGCAGAAAGCTACTCCTCCCCCAGCAGAGAATACAGCCTCAGTCAGTGCTGACACGTTGGCAGACCCTGCTCGCATCATCAAGGACAGACCAGTCAGTGTACACCTGAAACTCAGCAGCATGAGATAAGATCAAACGTATTGGTAGTGGAGAGGAAAGTGTCATCAGTGCGGTTAAGAATAGATTTCTGCTAAAACACTTAATATATTTATGTATGTGTCACTGTTTTAATTCACACAAACAAGCCTTAGGATCCTCTCCACATCAACTCCATGTAATGTGAAACAGGTTTTTATAAGGGGAAAAATGTGTCTACAGATTTATTTATTAAGTTAAAGAGCGAGTTAAATGTAAATCTCCCAAAGCTAAAGGGTTGCTAATTGTATTAGCCCTGCTGCTATCACAGTTTTCTCCTTGCACTTTCTGCAGGAATACATTGATTTACCAGAATGTCAAAACTAACAATTCCATAACCAATTTTAATCGATAGATTCTTTTATCAATTATCTGTTTGTGAGAATTCCTTTTGAATGTTGCGCAGCCATGCTATCCATTAGTTCAAAAAGAGAGGATATTCATGGATAGAAACAGACAGATGGATATATTAATCTTAGTAATATTTGACTATGGTAGCACATTTAAAGAAGACGAATGGGAAGTTCTTCAGAAAAAAACATTCTTTCTAAGTCGTGCTGTTTGTTGTAGATGGAGGAGATGAGAGACAAGGCTCCTGTGGTCTCGGACAAACCTCTGACACCTGCTGAGGTTCTACAGGTGAGGACTCATTGTTGCTTGGACCTTTGGCAGTCACACAAACCAGTATGGGATAGGCTGCTGGGGCTGGGTTACGCAATCCAGTTAAGTCTTCCTCGCTTTGAGCTTTCTCACATGACATGTTAAGCTCTCACAGGAGAACACTGGAGATGCTATGAGGAGCAAAAAATATTATAAGCAAGGTATAGTAACTGTTAAGAAATCAGCTCAGATATATGAGAGACAAAGGTTTGAGAGAGTAGCAGTCGAACATATAATAGACATAAAGCAACAGGCAGAGTATGAACTGATCCAACAGAAATTTAATCTGACTGAGGTTTTAAAAATAGCTGTTAAATATAGACTCTGCAAAGTCACGTACACTTCCAGTCAGTTTGTTTTTAAAAACCAACCATTCATTTAAAGAGATATTACATGATGTTGGACAGTTGGGCAAATCAGTCATAATGCCCATTAACACATTTTAAAGATTTCAAGTCCTGCAGACACCATATAGTCATATTTAGCTATGAGCTACCAAGTGTTGGTAAAATGTTAGAAACATTACTTCTATATCACCTAAAATGACTCAAGCCCCTGCTATAGACTTGTGATGGTAAATATGGATGATGTTAAACTAAGCTCTTTGACCTCTTCCGCAGGCAAAAGCAGCAACAGAGGTGACCCAGAAGAGCAAGATGAGTGCCAACGGTGTGTGAAGAGAAGCAGGGGCTTCTGGACTGAGGGGGAGATGGACTCAGGGCGTCACGAAGGGTGACGGGAAGCAGTTTTCTGGCTTTTGTTAACAGCTCACACAACTCGTGTTCCCTCCTTGCCACTCTCGTCAAGTGAAGCAGGAGACCGCAGGAATGGTCTCCTGCTTCTTCTGCTTCACCTCAACGAAGGTTTTGGGGGCCCTTCACCCTCCGCTGTGCTCGCTGTAACTCAGCTGTATGAGATGGGCAAACCAACCTGAAGTAACACAGGACTAGTGCCCCTTTGATGGTGTGATTTGTTTGACCTAATGTCCTACAAGTGATGCCCAAACTGCCCATAACTGATCGTGTTCAGCTGTCTGTTGGATGGTGCCTCCCTACAGTCCAGCCAGTCCCCCCCATCCTCCTTTCCTCCTGTAAATTTGTAAATATCTTGTATATTTTTTTTCTCTCATACATCACAGCAGCAGCTTTGTACAGTTTGCTATGCAAATGTCTGTTTCTTCAGAGTTTAGTTTTTCTCTCTTAGCAGTTGTATTTTTATTTGCATACCTTCTTAACTCTTGTTCAGGCCTAGAGAAGCTGTCCATTTTTCTGCTGAAATATTTTTATCAGTCACTCTTCCACCTTAATATTTGCTGGACCATTTTGAAAAAGGAAAGACGTCCAAAAACTGAGCCTGCAATTGAACAGAAAACATGAAAGGTCCAGTCAAAGTTTTCATCAGCAGGTGGACCAGCAGATTTGGAACAGTTCTGCCTCTGAACAGGAAGTTCTAGGGTTGTCGCTTGCTGCTGTAATGAGTAAATGAAGATGGTTATGAGAGTGGTCACTTAAACCAGGAAGTGGCAGGTGAAGTGCAGCCTGAGAGAAAACAAATTCAAAATTTATTTGCATGGATACTGTATGATTTGTATTTTTAACACTAAGATGATAAGATGTCTTTAAAAAGAGAAAACGTTTGCTTTTATCCAAGAACGTATATTATTAATGGCGGTGGGGGAGTGGTATAAATGAGATTAACATTGTTTTTGGTATTGTGGCGCCAAAAGCGTTATGACTGATTTGCCCAACTGTCCTACATGATTCAGTTCTAATAACACAGTATATGATCTACTGGTTGTAAATGGAAGTTTTGCTGCATAGTTGTGTACTGTAGAAATACAGTTAAGTGTATTTTGGAACCCTTTCTTCCCCTGATGGAGAAAGAGATTCTCTGCATCAGTTTTCCTCATATATATTTATCCATTGGCAACTCCCAGAGGTGGAAGCCATAAATGAAAGGGTATTTTTTTAAGCAGATTGATGAAGATTTCTATTACTGTTTTTACATATGTGCCTAAGACTAAAGGGCAGTTGAGTTCATGTTTGCATTTTTTTAGACAGCAGATTTACTGTCTGTACTTGAGTTGGAGGATCCACCTCTGTGTGTTTAAAAATGCCCAGTTGCACCTTTTCTCTTGAGTGGAATGTCTCCTTTTCTGTTCCCATGTGATCCAGGTATCAGTTCAACTGTCTTTCCTCAGTATCACTGGTGTTAATGCTGATTGGAAAAACCAACACATTGTCACCGTTGGTCTGAAGGAGCTAAAGAAAAAAGAATTGTTTTATTGTTTCTGGTATGAACTCTGTTGGAGCAGATTGATAAGAATGTATGCAGCATTTATGGTTGTTTTCCTTGGAAACAAAAAGAGAGTGACCTAACCTGTGACCTGACCTCGCAGTGGAATCAAACCAGCTGTGACCCCCCCCCCCCCCCCCCCCCCCCCCATCAACGTGTCCATGTCCCAAAGCATCTTTGTAATCTAATTCACACGCCCTTGAAAGTTTATGACAGAGACGCTGTTGTGGCGTCAGAATCTGTTCACCGACAGATAAACCTCCTGTGAGGTATATCCTGCTACAGAAATATCCCCAGAACAGACCACAAACAGCACAGATGGAAAAAAATGATTTGGCTGCTCTGTCCTCCTCTTTTGCCACATTACGATGGAAAGCTTCCACCGATGGGTGTGGTTGTGCTACACCCAACAGTGGAACCAAGCAGCCTGAGGTCTGAGCTGGAGGTCAGTAAAAAAACAAGGATTTTCAACATGTGTCACTGACCTGTTGTTTCGCTGATCTGCCGGAACAGCTGCCGCATTGATCCCCCTGATGACTGCAAAATTAAAAGACCGCACAGAGGTGAATCAGTCGTGCTTCATATTTCTGCTTTTCCTCTCAGCTGAAAGCGGTTCTACATTTGTTCTCTCTGTTATTGGCCAGCATGCTTTTTTCTGCATCTCCTATTCATTTAATCCTTTATCCTGTCAACTCTTGGATCCTGTTCATTCTCCAGCATCAAATTTTGTATCGACATCACTGTTTCTGCAGAAACTGTTGCTACTTACTGTTATCTCAGATGGTTTCATGCTGTGTCGTCCGTCTACAGGCCTGTTTCCTTCAGCTGAAAGTCGCTCTGCTGCTCAGTCTTTACACAGCGTTTAAGTGTATGTGCCACTTTCACATGGTGTGTGAGCGCTGGGCTGATAAGAACCAAGAATTCACATGATTAAAAACATGAATCCCTCTACAGTTGTCTTCTGTTTCTCTTTGTGAATACACACTTTAGTATGTAAAAGTCAGATGGTGACTGGTGCTCAGTGTCACACCATACAGTGTAAAGCATTTTTAAATGTATGGTTTTTCATGGCCAGCAGGTGGCGTCATCTAAAAGCAAAAAAAAAAAAAAAAAAAACAAAAACCAACAAACAAAACAAAACAAATTTTAACACCAGAGATGTACATTGAAGGAATTATGGTATTAATGAAAGAGTGAATCTACACAATATATTTACTTACTACAAATAACTGCTGGAGAAGATTATCTTTCAGATATTCCTAAAGAAAAAAAAACAACAAACACACAAGCAAACAGAAAAACAACAGAGCCCAATTCAATAAAAGTTATCCACTAATGGAATTTCATCAGTTCATATTAAATGTACTATTTTGGCAGCTGCTCAGTTGATTATGTAAATGCATAAATAATTGACACTAGCCCACAGGAGGGGGAGGGGGAGGGGGAGGGGAAAGGAGGAGGAGTTTGGCCATTACAGAAAGTTGGAAACCAGCTGACTCAAGGAGAGGAAGCCAGTGTTGGACTCACTGACAGCTCAAGGTCAGTAGTGTGTGTGTCATTTTCACGAACAACCTTGGATTTGACTGCTGGAGTGCCTGCAGCCTTTAGCTGAAAATCTCTTCCCTTGGTGGACATGGGACCGTCTCACTCACTGACAAAGGATCAGATCAGATGACAGACCAGCGTTTTGGACTTACTACAGTTCTTTAGCTGTTCATACAAACTTTAAGAGAAGGAACAGAAGCTTAAGAAGTTCAGTGACAAACAAGCGGGACTTTTGACCATCTGTAAGAAGCTCAGTCTGAAGGGTCTGTGATATTCTCAGCCTGACAGCTATTTTGGACCCACAGCTTCATGTTGAACTCACTGGGGGCAAAACAGATGGCCAAAGGGGGGAAAAATGGAAAATGAAAGCTGCAAGTGCTTGCTAAAAACATCAGAGCTGTAAATTAGATTGCCCAATTGCCAGTTAAACTTTTTCAAATATGGAGATTTGCTCTTATTAGCTGAATTTATATGAAGGAAAATATTAAGTAATCTCAAGCGTATCTGTGTTTGAACCTTTTCTCATTCAGATCTCAGCCGTACACTTGTAAAAGTTTTATGACTGAACCTTGTACGCTTGTGATGCTATCCTAAGATCAGTTCAGATCCTGCTACAGACCCTTTTTGGACACTGAGACATTACTTGAATTGAAGTAATTGTTTTAATGCATTATGTTTTTGATTTCTCCCGATGAGCTGGACAGAATAGGCAGATAGAGGTGTCTGATCAGCACTTACATAGAGCAGAAATGTGTGAATCATGTTGTTTCTGGAAAGATAGCTGTTTAAAAAAGTCAAACCTGAAATTGATTTTCCCACATTTTCACCACATATTCTCTTTGTGTCTCCTTTTCTTCTCTCTGCAGAGCAAAGATGAAGTTAACCACGCTGTGTCTGTTCCTTCTTTTAAATATACATTTTTCCCTGGCCAAGACCAAAACAAGCCTGAAAGACAAATTAAATATCTTCAAGAAGACCCCCAAAATAAAAACAAATCCAGACACCAAGTCTAAGGGTACACAACAGTTCAACCAAGGAGGCTACCCTCAGCAGCCGGGCAATCCTGTTGGTCAGCCTAACTCCAGAGGTTACCCCCAACAACCAGGGTATCCTGCAGGGGGCTATCCAGCTGGAGGTTACCCACCACAGGGCAACCCATATGGAGGGGGCTATGGCAGCCATGGAAGTTATGGCGGCCAAGGAGGTTATGGCGGTCAAGGAAGTTATGGCGGCCAAGGAGGTTATGGTGGCCAAGGAGGTTATGGCGGTCAAGGAAGTTATGGCGGCCAAGGAGGTTATGGCGGCCAAGGAGGTTATGGCGGTCAAGGAGGTTATGGCGGTCAAGGAAGTTATGGCGGTCAAGGAGGTTATGGCGGCCATGGAGGTTATGGCGGCCAAGGAGGTTATGGCGGTCAAGGAAGTTATGGCGGTCAAGGAGGTTATGGCGGCCAAGGAGGTTATGGCGGCCATGGAAGTTATGGCGGCCATGGAAGTTATGGCGGCCATGGAGGTTATGGCGGCCATGGAAGTTATGGCGGTCAAGGAGGTTATGGCGGCCATGGAGGTTATGGCGGCCAAGGAGGTTATGGCGGCCAAGGAGGTTATCCAGGTGGGTACATGAACTACAACCCAAACAACAAAATCCCAAGCCCTCGCTATGGTGGCAGCTTTGGATATGGGGGGCATGGTGTTGGGGGTGGCTCTCCATTTTCCCAATCAGTTCAGGCGATGGGGGTGTATCCCCAAGAAAAGTCCAAAGGGTTTGGGCGTAGCGCAGTGATGGCAGCGGCTGGAGGGGCTATGGCAGGAATGGCTCTGGGCTATGGACTCGGGAGGTTCCCTCGTCCTCACTTTGAGTTCCACAGCCCCCAGGAGGAGTATTACTACAACTACTACATGTACAAGAAATATGGCCTCAAGTCTACTGATACCAACGACTACAGCAGAGACTACAAGTACAACAAACCCCCTGAGACCTATGACAGCTACATGGACTCGTGCATAAAGAGAACAGACCTTCTGCCTGCAGAGAATCAAAAACCAAAAAATAAACCAGCTACTACAACAGCCAGACCCACAACAACAACAACAACAACAACAACTACTACTACTACTACTACTACTACCCACAACGTCACCTCAGCTCCAGATGCTGGCACAAGCAGCAACAAAACGGAAAACATCAGCACTACAGCAGCAAAGTCCTCAACCCCTGAACCTTCACCTCCCCGTCCCCTGAATCAGTCTGAAACCAGCCCTGGGCCTCCAGCTTCACAGGCTGTCAGACAGATTTCTGCTTCTGCTGCTGACGATGATGATGATACAGTCAGCATCGTGGAAATTGGGTACCCAGCCCTGATCAAACAGGTGAAGGTCAAGAGATGTTTGGAGCTGTACATGGTTTATTCCGAAAAGTACTTGAAGAAGAAAACGGAAGGGTCCAAAACCAGAAATGGGGTCCGGGGACTGGAGGTGGGCTTGGGGGGTCTTTTAGCTGCGCTCACCAGTTTCTTACTGATGCCGTGCTAAACAGCAACATGCTAATGCTGCACTGAGGCCTCCAGTAGCAGGGAAAGGGATGGAGGAATAAACAAACAATGTGTTAAAGAAATGATGTAAATAAACCTCTGCTGATCCCCGTTTCAAATTCATTTCTTTTGGTCCGATTCCTTTTGCTTTATTACCAGATACCTGCAAAACAAATGGCACTCTTATCATCCTCAGCCAAAGTTATTGTTAACGCCCTGAACACGAGTATGTTAGAATACCAACACATCAGCATTGTGTGTACATACACTATCAGGAGACTGGAAAAGGAGCGGAAGACCTAGTCCTGTTTATTTATTTATTAAAGCAAACAGTGTCAGCGACTGAGCAGACTCGTTTTCAGCCTGGAGCTACGAGCAGCTCTGTTACAGTCTCACCTGTATAAATAAACAACTTTGCAATTATGGAGCAGTGACGAAAAGAATCAATATTATATTGAACGTTCAGAATAGATGACTACGTAAAAATCATAACTGAACCTTGACCCCCCCCCCATGATATGATAATCATTTGGGACTTGTTATTATTTTGATAAAACGCTCCTCATGCCTGCATGTTATTTTCCAAATACTCTTTACTTATGCTTGAATTGATGGAATGAAAAATTAGATTATGTTTATGTATCGTGGTTGATGTCAGTACAGGAACTAGCCTTGTTTTATGCAGTATGTTGCAGGTTTTGAAATATTTGTTATCTGTAGCTCCCTCCTCCCTTTTAGGCCGTGTTTATCCTCCATTTTCTGTCTTTGTGGCAGTACATGGTCAGCACATCTGTCTATATTTATCTGAATGATATCTTGCATTATCGGTCTGTAGTTGCTGAGTTTACATCATGACTTGATATGAGAAGATGTTTTGACAGCTCCCTGCCTGTCTGCAAACTGTTACTGCTTATATAGTATCAAAGATTAACCGTGTTTATGATGCATGAGCTGCATGCTCGTTTCCTACAAGAACTTACTGTTATACCTTTGGCAAGTTCTTTATTTCCCTGCATTACGGCTTGTCTGGGTTATATATTAAAGGAATCAACAGATATATTATTGTCACAGCTTTTTTTATTCTAAAAAGAGAGTGATGATGTGTTATGAGTGTTCGATGTGTTCATTTTCGTGTGACATCATCTGTATGTAAAAATGGATTCCTGCAGGAGCGAGGCGTGTAAACCCAGCCATAACCTCCTGCTTATTTCTTCCCCCACAATTAAAGAAACATTTATACTATATTTCATTCTTTTACCACACAACTACAACGCTGCCTGCAGGCAAGGGGGAGCATTTTTGAGATTAAGAGAAAGTCACTGAGGGAATTTCAAAAAGTGCTGTATTTTTTCAAAGACAGTTTTAAACTATGTTGAAATAAGAGCTTTGTTTTAGTAAAATTCTACATTTTTCTCATATCACATTTGTATCAAATTTATTCTTACAATGCTTAAAAATGTTATTGAATGAATTTATATGTAAGAAGCAGTTTTGATCTGAATATTTATATTGTTGAGTATTTTAGTCACATATCAAAATATTTAAGATGAGATTATTTGAAGAGATAAATGAAATACCACAAAAGGAAGATTTGATGTGAATTAAATAAAGACTAACAGAGCAGCAGAATCAGGTGAGCTCTGAAAATGGCTTAAAACAAATAGCTGATTCAAATAATTTCATGTTAACTGTAAACATACATTTTATACAACAATATTACAGATTTATATAAAAATAGGAAATTAAAAATGTAATTTGTTTATGTTACCATAAGAAAACAGAGCCATGCAGTAAGTGTATATGTATAAATAGTTACCTGGCTTTCATTCATAAGTTGTGATTCTCAACAACAACCTGAAACCATATGGATGCCCCGCCCCTTGTAGTCTGTTCCTAGGCAACCTGCATCATGGTGTTACGTCATGACGACCTAGCCCAGTTCTGACAGCGCCCTTTGTCCCCGAGGAAGCTCTGGGAAACCACATTAGAGGGCAGAGAACAACCAAACAGACCACACAAGGTAAGACTGAGGCTTCATTTAAAGGAGGTATTCATCTTTATGGTGACGTTTGCCCCTCATGGCATCATCTCTGTCTGAAGCTCAAGATCAGTGAAAATAAACACATCTTTCAGGCAAAGGTAGAGCTGCAGGATATTGTTGTCATGTTGCAACTCTATAAAAAGATTTTTTTGTGTGTTACTCTGTTGTGTTTGATTCTCTGGAAGTTTGTTGTAAATTAGACATATTTTTGGTCACATTCAGGGTGCAATCATAATTGACACACGTATTAACAAGAAAAAGGCTGACTTTGGTGCCCTAATTGTTTCCGAACATAAATAAAGTGTGTTTCAAAAAAGAAAGCATAAATTGAATTGTAAAATTAAAGTAGTATACGCTTTGGCCTTTTCTGTCTTTCCTAATTTTCATTTCCTCTCTCTGACCATTCCTACAGGGTGAAGATGAAGCTGTGTCCGTTATCTGTACTGTGTGTGTTGCTTCTTTTATGTCACACCCAATTTTCATGGTCTAGGAGAAGCCGTGGGTCCTCGAGAGGAGGCAGCACCTACACACACAAAAAAAATCGGGGCTCCAGCTCAAGGGGTGGACACCCCAAACAATCTGAAAAAAACAGTCAAGGCGGAGGCGGCTATAACCAGTATGGAGTAGGCTTCAGAGGTCCTACACCTTTTCAAGGCGGATATATCAATCAAAACCCAAACAACAGAAACAGTCCTCGCTTCTCTGGCAGCTATGGTTGGGATGGCATTCCATTTTCCACCTTAGCTCATTACAGATTACGCCTCTCTCTCTTTCCCAGAGAGAAACCCAGAACACACGGGCGCACTGCAATGGTGGGAGTAGCTGAAGAGGCCATGGCAGGAATGGCTCTGGGCTACGGACTCGGAAGGTTCCCTCGTCCTCACTTTGAGCTCCGCAGCTCCCAGGAGGAGTATTACTACAACTACTACATGTACAGAAAACACGTCCTCATGACTGCTGATGCCAACGACTGCAGCAGAGACTACGAGTACAGCAACCCTGCTGTGGCCTACGACAGCTACATGGACTTTTGCATGAATACGACAGACCTTCTACCTGTAAATGTACCAGCTGCTACGACTGCCACACCTGTTGCTGCTTCAGGTCCAGATGCTGGCAGAGGCAGCAACCGAACAGAAACCAAAAACACTGCAGCTGGTCCTGGACCCCCAGCTGAAGACGATGATTTAGTCAGCATTGTGGAGATAGGTTATCCCGCACTGATTGAGCAGCTGAAAGTCAGGAGATGTTTGGAAAGGTGGATAGTTGTCCCTAAAAGACTACCGGGGGGGCGCAGGGACTGGAAATGGGCTTACAGCGGTTTTTAGCAGTGGTCACCAGTACTTTACTAACGCTGCTGAACAGCAACATGCTAATGCTAATTCAATGAGCAGGGTGTGAATGTGAATTTAACCAGACACATGGAAAACATCTATGGAGGGATTGTTACCTTTACAGGAAGTCAGAAGTGTTTCAACAAATTGCACTTCCCTTTCTCGCCTCTCATGTAGGGGGAGGGTCCGTTAACTGTACTCTGATGGATGACAGTTACTACACCCACTGATACTGCCTTAGCAGCTTTCTTTTCAGAAGTCCTTCTCTCACCGCGGTCTACAAATTACACCACAATGCCAATTTATTGCTAAACTATGACGACAACAAATGACAAAAACAAACAAACAAAAAAAAAAACAAAACTGTACAACATACCTTTACTGTGTTGCCATGCAGCCTACATGGTTGTGTCGGCCTTTGAATGCAACTGAAAATGTGCCTTGTTTTGAAGAACAACATTGCCTTCTCCTGTGACAGATCACATTTGTCTGCTGTTAAAGGTTTGACTCAACACCAAACAGTGATTTGCACTTTTTGCTTCTCTGGCCAAATAAACTTTTTAACTTTACTCATGGAAATGTTTATTTATTCTTATTTATTCATTACATTTTGAATTGGCAAGATTTGAACTTGTGGGAGAGGGAAAGGGGAAATGTTTTGGGGAAAATAATTTGATAATGTGAACAAATTTTTAACCAAAACATAATTTTATTGAGCAATTGAGCACAAAATGATTAGATGCTTGACAATGTTATAACATAATAACATAATATATATGAAATCAATATCTAGTCTCAAACAAAGTAGCATCAAAATGAAAACTTCAGACTGTAGTCTCCAAAAACATCAGTATTGCTGAAATTTAGTTTCACAGCCTTGACAGGTATCCTGTTTAATATAAACACTGAGATGGTTGGTGCTGGTCAGTAAAAGGAAACGAACATGACACCTGATGTGTTCCCATCAAGCTCGGACACAATATAAATCTGCGGGGCTGAGCCACATGATTCTCTGCCTCCTACAGAGCTGAAGCTATAACCTTTCCATCTTTGACGACTTGGGTTGAGACTTGTTGGGTTGGAGGTTGACAGATCAATGAGCCAATTAATGGTGGCAAGAAATGGTTGAACGCTCCAGTATGCTGGGTGTCTGAGCCTGCTGACATCTGGGTGGTTTCTCTCGAATTAAAGTTGGCAATTAAAAAAAAAAATAAAAAAAAAAAAAAATTGATAGAAATGTTTGTCCTCTTTAATACCAGACATGGGGTCATATTTTGCTCTTTTACATAGACTCTAAAAAATGGCGTTAAAATGTACCTAATTAGGTAAATTGCGTATATACAAGTAATACACTGAAAATTTAAGTACAAAGTAGAAGAGGAAATTGTCTCATTATATGAAGTGAACAGCTGCTCATAAACTCTGGTCATGACGTGCTTTCTTGAGGTAGATTTTACCGAATTATACATCTATTTTTTTTTTGACTAATGGTTAAAGGAGAATGTGCTGAATCATCACCGTCATTAGTTTCCTCAACAGCGCCGCAATCCTCGAAAGTATAAAAAAAAAATTAGACAAACAGGAGTTTGGGGTTCAAGGTGGAGGGTGGAAATCGTTTGAGTCAAAAATCTACAGGAATTTTTTTTTTTTTTTTTTTTGCATCAGCTGGCCCAAACTGGCTGACTGAACTCAGTGTCACATCAAATCCTCCTCCTCTCCTCCTGGAGTGTCAGGAAAAGAAACTGGCCACAGCTACTCATGTTTCGTGGATTAGGTCACATTTGATGGGTTGTTTCAGGGTTTGCTTCTGTGTGTCCAGCTCTACATGACTGCTGCCCAGTGGCCCATCAGCAGAGACACCAGGGAGCCGATAACAACGATGATGCAGTTGTAGATGGGGCCACTGGACGCCCCAGTGTAGTACTCCATGTCCCCAGAGCCCTCTGGCTCATAGCCAGGCCTGGGGCCGTAGCCACCACCAACATATCGTGGGTAGCCATAGCCCCCACCATAGCCCCCCCCATAGCCCCCATAGCCCCCTCCATAGCCCCCTCCATAGCCTCCATATCCTCCACCATACCCATACCCAGGGCGGCTTAAGGCAGACCCGATCATCGCTCCGCCTATGGCGCCCGCTGCAGCTGCTCCTGCTACTTTCCCTGCACTAGGTCCGCTGCTCTGTGAGGAGATTGGCCTGTAGGCATGGCCGCCACCTCCACCCCAGCCTCGGCCGTAACCTCCCCCACCGCGGCCAAAGCCGCCGCCACCTCCACGGCCACGCCGGGCCTCAGAGCTCGGTAGCAGAGTGGCAAATAGCAGCAGGCTGAGGGCCACAGTGAGCAGGAGGTTCCTCAGGACCAACATTATTTTTGATTCTGTAAGAATAAGACAACGCAAAGATCATTAGGAATTATTACTGGAGAGTACTAAGCATACCAGAAACAAGATTTATGCATATGATTAATCTAAATAAAAGTAATTATTAATGATAAAGCATATAACATGTATAAAATGCTTATTCACAATGTGAGCAAACTGAGAAATTATAGAACAAGTCCATCTCATGACAAAGTGCGTTCTATGTAATAGCTCCTTCAAAACAAATATAATTTTGTTCATGTATTCACAATTCATAGTATCATTAAAAATATATAGTTTAAGTACTTCATTGTATACAAAAATTGGCAAGATACAAAATGGCCACACTTCGTTTGGATCATTATTAAATAATACTGGTTCATTATTATTGACAGCGTTAGATGAACATTTGTAATGTTGTAGCAGAAGCTTTTCTTTTTTAGTTTAAGTTATTCATATTATTTTTGGTATTTTCATGAATAAAAATAGATGTTAGTATTTTTGTGCATTATGTTTACACTAAAGATCCTAAAGAAGTGAAAAACTCCTGGAGTAATAATTCAAATAGATCTCCTGTATAAGTGCATCATAAATGCACTTGATTACAGAACCTCAAATCAATATTCTCACACCAGCAAGGTTTAGGACACGCACAGACGAAAACTGATCAGATGTTCTCAGTGAAGTATCTTTATGTCACAGTTAAAGCTGGATTAAGAGCCATGATCTGTGCTGCTCTTCACTGCACCCCCTTAGTTACTTTAATGGCTTCATTCCATTCTGCTTTCACTCTGCCAAAATTTAGGGCAAATACTGATCCTCATTTAGTGTCTGTTTGCAGCTAAGAAGTGACCAGTCTTTGGGAGAAATTATAGTTTATTATTGATGAAATGCTAAAACTCCTGACTACTCAATGCTCAATAATAAATAAGCCCATAATAAGACAATATCACGCAAACAGCGAGATTTTTGGGTACTTTCACATTTACTATACAGTTATATGAATTTTTCTTTTAGGGTGATACTTTAAGTATTACATTTACACATGAAAACTATTTGAATAGTTCCATCACTGACTACAGTATGTTTCCAGTCAGCAGCATGACATCATTCGCTCTGCTGTCGTCAAACTACACTCTAATCTGTCTCTCCTTACAAGATGAGTTGAGCTATAATTACCTTGGGCCACTTAGTTTGAGAATAATCCATTGACTGTCATATTACAGCTACAGCAGCGCAGTCACAGAGATGAAATATTCCACTATGCACAAGTTCATTTGGATCAGTGTATTATCATTAATTGTTCTGAGAGATGGGCCCTGACTTCTGCAGCAGAGGACACGAGATATCAGCATTACATCAAAAACATGGGAAATATACAGGGAACTACTTTAAAATAAAGAACCGTGTCTTTACTTCATACCAGTTTATGTTAAAGTAAAAAAATGGCACATCTTGAATGAACTGGAATTTAAAAAAAAAAAAAAAAAAAATCTCACCTGTTAAGAAGCTGTTTTCAATGGAAATGATGCAGCGCGGCTTTTCAGATGAGGGTCCTCTTCAGGAAAGTGTGTGTTCGCAGCTCGGGCTCCTCTGACTATCTGTAGGAAAGTATGTTTCAGGGCCAACCTGTTATCCCCCAGATAACCTCAATCAGGTGGAGAGGATAACGCAGACTTACACCTGCTCATTGGCTGAATGCACAGTAAGCTGCTGTACCACCAAAACCACCTATATAAATACCTGAGTGCGTTTCTAAATTGGTCTGAACACATAAACCAGAACATTTAATGAGCTTTCCCGAAGCTTCGACTATGACTAATGTTATATTGTTTCCGTCTGAGCTAATTGTTTCATTATGCCATCTTAAATTATGCAACAGTCGTTAAACATAATTATACAACATGCATCGTTCTTCACCTACCGGCCTGAACTAGAGGAGGATGCAGATATATATAAACACCTTTTCTCAAGATGACTTTTTTTATTAAATAACAATCATTGTATGAAAAAACAAAAACAAACTAACAAAAAAACCAACTACATTCTCTAAGTAGTGGGATGACCTCTGAACATTTTAAAGAAGAGTTCATTATTTTGTAAAAGACACAATACAAAAGCAGGCAAGTCTGGAAAGTCACTAAAAATATAACATGCATACTTTCAGAAACACCGCGCCCCCCCCCCCCCAACACACACGCACACACATACACACACTCTTGATGACAAAGTCCACTTTGTACTGTACGGTGAGGTTTTTGATGAAGGTGTTAGAAATACTGCACCAACACTGTATACGTACACCAATAAAAGCAGACCTATGCAAAGTGTTGTACATATGGAGGCAAACTGTGCTGCTTTGAAATGATCATTTGAACATTTAAAATTCTCCACTATGGGAATAATTCACAGTTTTGTGGGATTTCAGTTGTGTTTTGTGCTTCTTGTCATGCTAAGTCACAATAAAAGGAAAAAAATAAAACCCACCCATGAATATTCACCATGGAGGCACCATTGAGTGAGGAATGATGATAAAATTGTTCATCCAAATACACATTTCACTGCACTTAAAACCATTAAAATCATTCTTTTTCTAAAGGCAGTCACACAAGTAAGGACATTCAGACAGCCAGATAACACATGGGGCCAAGAAATGTTAAATTATCCCTCAGACGGATTTCTTTTAAAGGAACAGTTTGACATTTTGGGAAATACACTTATTTGATTTTATGTAGAAATCAAATAAACAGAAACAATCTGCAGGACTCCTGTCTGTCTGTGTGGAAACATGAAGCACCAGTCACAGGTATGCCTCTGGCAGATTGTTTAATCTGCACATAACATAAATTACAGGAGGTAATGTGCCACAAATTATATCCTGACTAAAGCTCAGTAAACCCATTCTCTCACATCTTAGAGAGTTTCTTACCTTTGACAGAACCAGGCTGGATGGCTCTCCCTTCTTGTCTAATCTTCATGCTAAACTAAGCGGCTGGTGGGAGACTCATTTATACAGTACAGACACGGAACTGCTGTCAAACTTTGCCCTCAATCATAAAACAACCTAAACATTCACTTTGTGTGTCTGCGGAGACAGTAAAACCATTGTCACCATTAGTGTGATGGTGACAGTATAAACCCATTCTCCATTCACATGGTCTTTGATAATTGCTGCTGTGAAGTTCTGATCTGCAATAAATCCCTCACAAATCTCAAACTGAACAGATACCTTCAATTAAAATATTCAACAGTGTCTACTTTGAGGCCACAACATTTGACCAATGATCTTTCAGTTTCATTCTGACCTAAACACTTACTAGCTGTGTTTCGTTCTGTTACAATCTCCGTACATTTGCGTCAAAATACTTCACCAGTCTGTATCCTTGTGCTTCAAGAAGTCTTTAAACAGGCACTTTGCTCTGAGCATTTATGATGTTTGTGCTTTAAACTGATTTTGGTCATCAGTATGCAGTCTAGGTGGGTAGACAGAAGACAGGACCGAACAATTTAGGCTCATTCTGCAAAGTATTTCACTGGAAAGGAATGTAATTACTCAGGTGTGCAAGAATGTCTTGTGAAAACTGAATAAATAGAGATAAGCAGATAGATTAATTATTGGGTTTGGACATACTTTTCATGACTGTGAGAGCCATTGTGACTCAAGAGTATTGCTGAGATGGTCACACTTAATATACACATGAATGTTAGACTTTTGTCTGTATATTGACTGATTGAATGATTTGAAAAAACCTCTGTGCAGAAGCAGGAAGTCAGAGGAGCAGGATAACCACTGAACGACATCAGGTTCTTGTCAGTTAATTCTCAGGCACAGCTGGCTGGAGAATATCGTACTCTGGTAAAGGTCATGACAGTTTGATGTACTGGGAAGAGTCCTCACCATGGTGAATCACATGCATGTTGGCCCTTCTGGAAGACAACGGAGCTGTTTCTCAATTATACACCGCAGATAATTATACCTGCAAGTAAAATCAGACAAATGGACAGAGAATCAAAGAAAGTCAGGAAAGCGGCCAAAAAAAAAATAAATAAAATAAAAAAAATTGATATAAAGTCAGAGGCCTGTTGCTGGCAAAACAGGGGGGGGGAAGTTACATGTCTTGTACCTTCTCCTGAGTTTCTGCACCTCTCTGTCCTCTTCTTCCTTCAGCTTGGTGATGAAACTCTGCAGGACAGGCATCTCAAACTTGATATACTGTGCCACCTAGTGGAAAGAAAACAAACGTCAAGACAAAGCAGAATAAAAGGAGAGTAATGTCAGGTGTGATCGAGACAGAGAGGAAGTGACTTTGTGGATGCACACTAGCAAACAATATACAGAAAAGATGTTTACTCATATCTCCGGATCTCAGTCCCCTCTTTATAGAAGTTACAGTAAATGTAGCTTACATCATATGTGACTTCCTCGCCCAGATCTTCTTCCATGAGGAAAACCTTGCACACCTGCTCACATGGACCCTGCATTACTCTCAGCACCAGAGGATAGTCACTCCGCTTCAGCTTCATACGCTCTAAAACGTCAACAGAACCAAAGAGGTATTGACTGAAAAATAACAAATTATACATATACATCTATGAATACATTATTAGATTTACTAAAGCAATTTTTAGACTTTGGACAGTTCCCACTTACCTCCGCTTGCATGGACAAGGTAAAGCGCAAAATCATCTGGGCTGTTTTCAATTTTAAACTTGTTGAGCAGAACCCGTAGCACCTGAGGTGTTCTCATGCAGCTGTTGATGCGGACGTTAGTCACTGAGCCATAGGCAGGTGTAAACACTGCTGTCTGTAGTAGAGAAGCAGCCCAAATAATTAATCTAAATTCATATAGGCTTTATGAGCATCTAATTGTGTACTGATGTCCACATGTATTGGTCATTGTGTGCAAAGCCAGCTTAAGTGTTTGTAAAATGGTTAAAAAAATAATTTGATAACATCAAATTCATCAGATATCTGTTAAACGCTAATCAATCTGTCCTCCCTATTAATAATTTATTAGTGTGTAAACAAAAAATGTTTTTATTGGCGAACATATTAAATATATTTGAATGCAGACAAGTGTCCAATAATGTATGGTATCTATAAACAACTAAAACTGTGGACACTCATTACTGTCTAAATACAGTAACCAACACAAATATTTAAAATAATTAAATTGATTCTTACTGTTAGAACTACTGACAAATACTGTACATTAATAAACACTAAAATGTGCTACCTGCGAATAACTTCTCAATTGTGTATGATAAATTGATTACATTTTAATATGGTCCTACCAACTACAGTGTGAACACAAGTTCAAACAACATCTGTTTAGAAGTAGCATAGAACTATAGATAATTGACATTTTCTTCAGACTATCCAAGAATCCACTGATGAATATTTTGAGCTGGGTTCACCTTGTGGTTGTAGAAGTGCCCATTGATGGAAAAGCGATGACGTCTTATTTTCCTCTGATCGCTCGGTGATCGCCGCTGGCCCCGTCTTAAGACGCCAGCATCACTCTTTGTCCTGAGGAGTTGAGAAGAGCTCTCACTGTCCTCTGTGCAAGAAACAATGGGGATCTTAGTATCT